>NW_005054313.1:1086771-1105493 GCF_000277835.1 Geospiza fortis | reverse complement strand
AGCCCGGCCCCGCCGCGGGCCCCGGGCACGTCCCGCCCTGCCCGGGGATGGTACCGACCCTCCTCCGCCGTCCCAGCGACGGGACGAGGAGCAGTGGCCGTAAACTAAAACACAGGTTTGTTTTTTCAAACTGAGGAGGAACTTTTATACATTGCGGGTGGCGGAGCGCTGAGCAGCTGCCCTGGGAGGGGCTGGAGTGTCCCTGTCTGGGAACATCCCAAACACACCTGGGTGTCCCTGTCTGGGGACATCCCAAACACACCTGGGTGTCCCTGTCTGGGGACATCGCAAACCCACCTGTACACATTCCCGTGCCACCCTTTCCAGGGGATCCTGCCTTGACAGTGGCGTTGTACTGCATGGTCTCCTTCCCAGCCTGACAGTTCCGAGTCTGTGGAATAAACCTGTCCTGCTGCTGCCATCCCGTGATTGTCCGTGTCTCACCTGTGTCCCCCTCTCCTCGTTTTTTCCCTTCCAGAGCCACTCAGTACACATGCATGTTGCTTAGCTATTTAATAGAGAATAAAGCCGATAAAAAGAAGCTGGTAATGAAACTCAAGCAGTTGGAATCTAGCATGAGCTCTGGCCGGAAAAGTAAGTACCCCGTGTCTAGAGGGATAAAAACTTCTTCACTTGCTCCTTCCAGTACAACAGCTCCTGGCCTTGTGTTTCCTGTAGTTAACCTACCTTGAGCCACAAAACCTCTTTTAGTATATTTACAGAACTGTCAATAGACCTTATCTCTGCCATGGCTTGCCAGGCTAGGTAAGGCTAAATAGATTTGATTTTTTTTTTACTTCCTTAGCCTCATCTTCAGTTAGACAATCGGAATTACTGCTGGAAGGATGAGAGGAATAAGTTAACAGTCAACTCTTGCTGTAGAGGCCAAACTGTCACCTCTGTTCAAGGACAGACCAGGGTTATGAGGCAAGGCTGGCTCGCTGTGTGCTCATTAGTCCTTCCAGCTGATGGGTTGAGACAGCCCAGTGCTGAAAGATCATCATCCCACAAGATCACCACTGAAGGACATCCTTCAATCTGGCTTTTATATCCTACTTAACATATTAATCTCTTTAGCATTTCTACCCTACTAAATGACTTACCCTTCCATGCTTACAGCCTGACCATTTGCATCACTCCCTTCTGTGTCACGGTTGCATCCACGATGATTACACTGTTACTATGTGTGTATCACTTGTTTTCAGCTTGATCTTGCACCCACTTGTCAATTGCTCAATCCTGGAACAACTGCAACACAGGAGACAAATATTCTAGTCTATCATATTGCCATGGATTTGTTTATTATTCCATTAGCTTTAGAGTTATGGTAATTTCCAGAGGGGAGGCCAGTTGGTTTATCAGTATAGCCATAATTGTCATGCTTCTGCTAAATAAATCACTAATAGACACCCGGGCTAAATTCAGGGCTCTTGTAGTTCCACCAGGCTTGGGTGCTGTCAGCATCTGCCACTGTGACAAGGCAGCAGGGTGTAAAAAGTGTTTTCAGTAATATTGTATTAACATTCAGGGCCCAAACCCCAAACGGTGCAGAGGTGAAATCAGGTTTGCCATATGTTGTAGCTTGAAATGGAATATACAGTGTTCCACACGGTTTACAAAGAGCTACATGTGCCTGTGGCAGATCCATGGCTGAGGAGGGACTTTGGTCCCCGTGCTCAGCACGTGAATCACCGGCTTTCACAGGCACAGAGGCCACCGGTATCTCATGGCTGCAACAGGATTAATGCAGCAACATCTTCTGTCCACAAAGTGAGGTAAAATGCAGTGCAATGTCCAGCTGAAATTAGAGGCTCTGTTTGTGTTCTTTATTTGCTGGCACTGAATCCTGCAGAGCCAAGGGTGATATTGGTCCAGAGGGGTGCAAGAACGGAGTGGCAAGAGAAACTGCAAGTCCTGGCTGTTGACCAGACATGTGTGTATGTCCTGGGCTGGTGATGTTTACGCAGAACTGAGATGTTTACACCCCTTTCCTCACTAATTCTAGCAAGTGCTCAAGCACACAAATGCCCAGAGCCCTCCAGGTTTTGTACAAACACACGCAGACCGTGACAGGCCGAGCTCTGCGCGAGGCCAGGCTGTGCTAACCTGTGTGGGCTTTCTTGCAGTGTTCAGGCTGGGCAATGTGGTGCACGCCTTGGTGGCAGCCAGGAGAGCTGCAGAGCTGCCAGAGGTGGTGCCTCGCCTGTGCCTCACGGGCTCCCACCTGAGCCGGGCCCTGTACTTCGTGTGCGACGCCGCGCTCTGGCTCCGCAGCGTCGGCCTCCAGCCGCACCTCGACAAACCCAAGTGGCACACCTGGGCCACCAAGTGCTACTACTGCTCCCTGCTGATGAACCTGGCCAGGGACTGGTATGAGATCTCCTGGAGGCTGGAGCAAGCTGCGCTGGAAGAAAAGGCAAAGGAGAATTCCACCTGGCAGAAAGACGGCGAGGAGCTAAACGGCGTGAAAAGCGATGGTTTGCACAGTTTTCTCTGCCAGCTCTTTCAGATACTGAAAGGGAATCCTCCTTTGCTGCTGGACTTGGTGAAAAACCTCTGTGATCTCTCGGGCCCTTTGGATACACTGGGAATCTACAAGACCAACCCAGGAGTGATTGGTTTCTGCGGTGTGCTCTCCTCCCTGGTGGGGATCCTCACATTAGCAAGCCCACATCTGAAGCTGAAACAGTGACATAAAAGGAGCTGCATAGTATGAGGCTGCAGCTTTGATCCTCTGACAGATTTTTATCTTCATATAGCACTTTCGAATGAACGTGTCTTAAAATAATCTCAAGATTAATTTTGTCCTCTGAAGAAGTGGATTCTGCCACTTTTCCTTCCCTGTGCCTTTGCAGATGAGTTTAGTGCCATGACACACTCACTGATGGGGTGGAGAGAGGAAAAGGCCAAGTAATATTTCACAAACAGAAAGAGGACTTGGAACTTGGCTGCTAGATAAGAAAATATTCCTTTATTTTAATACAGGGTTGTGAAATAACTGGATAGGCAACTGTAATAAGTACATGATTCATGACTACACTAATCATGTTTACACTGGAAAGTTTCAATTCACTAATCCAGGGTCCCTGCAGTCAGATTGTCTAGAGTGGGCTAAGGTGGGTTTGGAGCTGCATTTAGAGCTGCCTGATGTCAGGGATGAGTGTTCTGATGGGTTTGGGTTGGTGGATGCTGTGCCCTGCAGGCGCTGAGCACACTGTGGTGGCACCTGGAAATGGTCTCTGTGGTGTGTGCCCTGGTGGTGCTGGAGCTGCAGTCTAGTGAGTGCCAACTCCTGTCCCAAGAAATCTGCACTTTCTTTGTTTCCTTTGATACTGTGAGCCAGGGACTGTTGGCCAGTGACTCTGCTCCAGCAGGCCACAGCTGAGGGCTTTGGTGCAGGACAGCATATTAACTCCCAAACCCCTGTAATTGCAAGCACAATTATTTTCCATTAATGATATTGTGATAAGGAGCTTGTTTTTCTCTTTAAATTTACATGAAAAATTCCAGTGTAATAAGGAGTTTGGAACATGCAGTTAAGGAGAGAAGCCTGGCTCAGAGCTGGTTGAGTCACAAAAACTACAAGGACATGTTTCTAGTTGTGCAAGGAGGGGAGAGAATGGAGTTTGTCATGATAACATCAGAATCCCGTGTGGAAAAAAGCTTTTTACTGGATTTGGGCATTCATGGTTTAGACTTTCCTATCTGGTGCTCCCTCTCCTCCCTGCTCATGACCACATGATTGCTTGTGTGTTCCCTCGCTGGCTGAATGGGTTCAACCATTTGAAAATGCCTCATTTTGTTGCCCTGCAACTGTGTTATTGTTTATCACTGACCTCACTGGCAGGGATGGCTGGCAGTGTAACTGGGTTAAAGAGAAATGCTGTGTCCAGCTCTCTAGCCGGGCATGCAGTGTTTGCTGCTCCTGACTTTGCAGAGTACCAGTTTGACACCATCTGAGACAAACTGCACATTACACAGGAGATAAATGTAACATTTTTCTTCATCAGAGTTAGGCCTGTGTGTTCTGCTGCTTCCTGGTGTAAGAAGTCCTTGTTTAATCTGTCAAGGAGATGTGAAAACTAACCTGGACCAAAGTTCTCTCTTATTATTTCTGATGCTATCTAAAACCAGAAAATTAAAAGGTGTGGGTCTCCTTTATTAAAAGGCAAAGGATGTGGAATTAAGTAGGCAGGTGGGGCAGTGCTCCAGTTTACCTGAAGTTGTGGTTGGGCTTGGAATTACTTCCAGTTTGAATATGAAGTGATAGCCTGCCAATGAAGTGTTTGAAAAGAAAGAGGTTGCTGGGCAGGATAATTAAAGTGTGTTTGAAGACCAGATGTGGCCTTCAGGAGCTCTTCTTTTCAATATGGAAATGAGTAGCACTAGAAGTAGAAGCATACTGGCAGTTCAGGCCAAAATGGAGCATTGTGTGTGGGATATATATTATAGGCTATATTCTAGGCTTCATCTCCTTTATAACAATGGAATTTTTTTGTTTGTTTCTTTCTCCATTTGTCTTTCATCTCCTGGCAATGTGGAAGCCATCCCTACCTTAGTCAGAGTTGATCATTACCCCAGTGTGTAGCAACCCCTGGAAGCAAGGAAGAGGAGTCTCTGTCATCTGACAGTGGAGGTTTGACCAGCTTTTGTCTACAGAACCCCATCCTATTGCTAAAAATGTGTTTTCAGTCCCACTCAGGGGAGCTCTCAGATGCAAAATACTTCACAAAATACTTTCACTGGTTTGCCAGCTGCTTTCTCTTTCTCTTTTACACTTTTCAGGGAAAGCCATTGATAGAGCCCAATCTCCCTCCCTGTGCAAAGCCCTGAGCCAGGCTTTGATGTTTCTCCCATAGGGCCTGGTGTGGATTAGCTTATTGAGGGAAATGAGGGTGAGTTTTCAGGCTGGCTCAGCCCTGCCTGTCCCATTCTCCATGATGTAGGCTGGAACACACAGGAGTACCTCTGTTTACTGGATGTTAAGCACTAATATTTGCCTTCTGCTCCCCAGCTGGAGGCTGGTGATTTAAGGTACCTTAACATAATGTGACTGAAACTATAGGATTGTGATCATATGGAGAAAATCCTTTTAGTGCCTTTTTTTGTATCTGTTTCCAATACAGCAGTTGGAGTAAGAACAAGATGTTTGAACATAAGCAATAAACTGTGATGAGTGTGACACTGTGTCTGTGTATCACTTGGAAGGTGGTGTAAAGAGATGCTGAAGGGGGGAGAATTCCTCCCATCTCTGAATTTTATGAAGGATGACACTTTTAAAGAGACATTGCCTGTGAGTGGGTTCTAGAGCTTTCCTTTTGCAGTACCCAACTGGCAGCTAGATTCATCCAGCTAATTTAGAATCACAATTTCATCTGCAAAAACGTTAAGAGATATGTGGGTATCAGGTGAAACTACATCCTTAGTGCTCTGAAACAAGGAGGTGTTTTGGGAATTGCCATCAGCTGCCTTTGAGTACCAGCAGTGAGGGCTGGAGCCTTGTGGCCAGTGCAGGCACAGCTGGGTGAAAGGGACAGGGACACCTGTATTTCAGTATCTTATAAACAGCTTTTCATTTGGATGGTTTAATGACAAATGCCAGTTCAGGGGAACAAAGGGTGACATCTCTGGCAGAGGTGGCAAGGGATGGAGCCAGGATAACTATTAAATATCTTATAAACAGCTTTTCATTTGCATGGTCATGGTTTAATGACAAATACCCAGTTCAGGGGGGGGAACAAAGGGTGACATCTCTGGCAGAGGTGGCAAGGGATGGAGCCTGGATAACCATTAAACTGAACTCACTGTTAGCTCCTACCCCCTGCAGCAAGAGTCTTGCAAACTTGGAAGCTCCCAAATGTCAGCTCCTGAACAATGTATAAAGCATGGCATTCAGGAGTGCTTTAGCAAGAGTTTTCTTCTGGCTTAGTGGCTTCAGACACATTCTGTCATGGAAACAGTAGGAGAGTGGTCATCTTCTCTTCTGCTTATAGACAAGGCCTTCCTAACATTAACACTGTGCTGGGCATGACATTTCAAGGAATATGTGAGCCAGTGGGGATTCCCAGGTGAGCATCAACAGCAGGCAAAGGTTAAAAACCAACATCACCAGGGAGATACCAAATAAACCAGTTCTGTAGAGGAAGTGTTGCTAGGGGAGGGTGTGAGTAGTCTTCCAAGTGTCTAAAAGCTTTTGGGCCAAGAGCAAGGCAATAATCGGTCTCCAAATCCAGGAGATAATACTTCTATATTGCCACAAAGAATTAAATCACACCTTTTTTTTTTTTAATGAAAGTAAAATAAAAATCTAAATAGCTTGTCTAGGAGGGCATCCTGAAAAAGAAACTGGGCAGACATCTGTCAGCAGTGGTTATGGGGTTGCTGATCCTGCATGGAAATGAATCAGATACTTCTCCAGCCCCTTCCCAGACCGAAGGATAAAGGTACCTTGCAGGGCTTTGGGGATCTGGCTCATCCCCTCACTGTGGTGTATTACTGAGTGTGGAGCAGACTGCAGAGACAGGGGTGTGAAGCTGCTTCCCTGCACCCTGTGGATCTGTGAGCTCTCAGCATTGCCTGCAGGAGCACAGGGAGGGTTTCTGGTGCTGCAGTGGTGGGGCAGGGAGGCCGTGGTGCCTTTGCCCTGCAGAGCCAGGGCTGGCACAGCCTTTGCCCCAGAGGAAGGGGAGGGGATGAGCACAGGCTTTAGTAGGGCAAAGGCTGTTGGCTCCTGACTCCAGCCAAGGCAGGGAGGAGGTTGCTGTGCCCTCTGCACTTTCAGCCAGGCCAGCAGGGCTGGAAAAAGTCTGAGTGCCAAGAGAGCAAACTTTCAAGCAGGCTGGTGCCCTTTGTCGCTGTCTCTGAAGGGCAGGGTCTGACCCCAGCACCAGCTGGAGGCAGCCCAGCACACTCATGTGCCTCTGTACCCAGCCAGCAAGGCAGGCACAGCCCCAGCCTGGGAGCAAACTCTGGGCTCTTTGGGAAGCAAAGGGGCATTTCCTTTCTATCTGTGCCTTTCCCATGCCCCAGGGAAGCCTCCCACCCCCACACAGGAGCAGTGCAGACACAAGCAGGGAGCCATGGAGCCGTGTTGGGTGCTCACCTCCATGTGCTGAATGGGAGCGCTGGGCAGCTGTGGGCATTGTGAGCCACATGCCAAGGGACACACAGCAGCCCTGGACCTCTCATCTGCACTGATCTCCTGATTATTGCCTTGTCCTCAGGCATTTGTCCTCTTTCCACCACACTGTCCTCGTCTCATCAGTGTTGCTCATCTGTAGTCAGTAACCAAAGCTTGGCATGGTCCCATGAAGGTGGTGTGGTTTTCTTTTCAATCAGTACCACAAATGGATCAGTAACAATGGTGTGAGTCCTCAGTGTGCCTCCTGTGCACTGAGGCCATGGAAGAGCAGCATTTTGGTGAGGGCACTGCTGGCTGGTCAAGGAGGGCAGCAGCATTTGTGAATCCACATTTGGGGAACCATGTCTTTTTTTGGTCCCACCATCACAGGAAACATCTTGAATAGTCTGTCAGAGGATCACTGAGAGGGTAAGGCATTCTGGGGCATGGAACACAGGCTGCACCATCACCAAATGGGGCACAAACTCTGCTCAGAGGTGCACAAAGCAAGAATAGGAGATGTCAGGTACAACAAAGAAAATTCCAGCTCGACATTAGGAAAAAATAGTTTAACCATTAGTATGGTTAGTACAGGAACTGGGCCCCAGAGAGAGGGGAATCTTCTCCCTAGGAGTTTTTAAGACTGGACAAGACCAAGAGCAGCCTGATTTGGCTTTGAGGGTAGCCCTGCTTTGAGCAAGAGTTGAATGAAGTGATCTTCAGAGATCACTTCCAAATGGATCTTTTCTCCATCTACCCCAAATGCCTAAAACTTTCCTAATGCAGTGTCTGCTCTGACCCTCAGCTAGAGCCTCCTCACCAAAAGCCTCATGAATCATCTTAGAAATTGCAGACCTGCCCAAACCAGATTGCTTCAAGCAGAATATGTCCCCCACATCTGCCTTCTGCTCCTTGTGCTCAGTAAACTGTCCTGGGGAGAAACCACCTTCTTGGTCTCTGTTAGGTTTCCCAGCAGGATCATACCCTGGTCCATCATAAGGCACAGCAGGGCTTACAGAAACACAGGAAGGTTTTATTCTCTTAGGAAACCCTGACTCTTCACCTTCTCCCTGTCTGCCCATGATCTGCTGCTTTCGAGGTGCTGAGGTGCCAGGGCAGCTCCTTCTCCTCTTGTGTGGAAGGAGAGGTGTTAAACCCTGGAACATTCCAGCCGTGCTGCAGCTGCTGCACTCTGCAGGGAAGGCGACAAAAGGGATTTTCTGCCGTCATCTGTTCCCAATTACGGTGGTTTCAGGGAGCTCCTTGGCCCGTTTCCACCACGATCCCTGAGCTCCCGAGCCCACGCAATGGGAGGTGGGGCCTGGTGGTGGTGGTAGTGGCCAGAGCACGGTGCCTCACCCTCACAGCACCAGGGTGAGGGGACAGTGCAGACACCACTCTCTGCTCCTGCTCTGCTGGGGACAGGCTGGCCCTCGGTGAGTAGTCTGTGCCCACTGGGTGCTCCAGGACAGCTTCAGTGGGACCAGGGGGTGAGAGCAGGGATCACCCATTCTCTCTAGATTTCCAGAATTTCATCTGCTGCTGTGAAAAAGGGGTCTGTGCTTGGGCTGGAGCTGTGTTTTCACAAGGATGAGTGTTGGCATTTTGAGCAGCAGATATGTGCAAGGGGGATGCTGATCTCAGCTGGACATCTCACCATATCCCTACCCACCACTCTATCTGCTCCTGTCCTGCCTTCCTATCCCTTCTCAGCCAGAGTCTACTCTCATGCACATCTGTTATCATCCTGGTTGCTCTGAGTTTGCTTTGCCAGCCTACTTTATCCTGCCCTTACCATAACTTCTCTGAACTACATCCTCTCAACTAATGTTTTTGTATCTTTGGGTGTTAAGGCACACGAGCAGGGCAGGGCTGCATGGAGGCTTTGGTTTTACAGTTTAACTGGTAAAAAGTCAAATGTTGGGCAATGCCACGTCCATTGCACCCACGGGAGGTGTGTGTCAGCCCAGCTGCTGTGTGAGGGGGTAAAGGAGTGAGGGGGAGCCCAAGCCCAGCCCTGCTTTCAGGCAGAGTCTGCGGTTCCCAACTTTGCTTTGCAGGTGGGTGCGCCACAATGACGATGAAGAAGACTCAGCCCCTGCAGGATGGAAGTGCCAAGGTGGGTGCAGGGAAAGGGAGAGAGAAAAGGGCAGAGGTGTGCCAAGGGGGCCAGGTAGTGTGTGCTGACTGTGCTGGATGAATACCAGCCGCACCTCATGCTGTCTCACATGTCCCATGTTCTCTTTATGTGGATCTTTACCTGCAGTAGGATGGAGCATCATCAAAGGGAAAGGGCAAACCTTTTTGCTTGCTTGAAATTAAATAGTTCAGATTCAAAATTGTTCACCTTGGGCTGATGCAAGCACTAGCTGGCAACTGTGCCTGTCCTTCATCTGTGCCCCATTTAGTCCCCAGATCTCCAGCACGGAGGTTTCCACAGGGTGGAAAGCCAGAGGGAGCATCTAAACAGTTGGGTTTGAGACATTAGAGCGGTGGAGACCGACCCCCTCAGACACTGCCTGCAGTGTCCCTGCTCCCTCAGTGGCAGCAGCCAGAGAAATAACCTCCAGCTCTTCCCATGCAAGCCAAAGTGTGAGTCTTCAGTGTGCCTCCTCTGCACTGAGGCCATGGAAGAGCAGCATTTTAGTGAGGGCACTGCTGGCTAGTCAAGGAGGGCAGTTGTTCCTCTACAAAGCACTGATCCTCTACAAAGCACTGTTCCTCTACAAAGCACTGATCCTCTACAAAGCATTGATCCTCTACAAAGCAGTGATCTCTGCTCACTGCAACCCACTGAGAGCCAGCGGTGTGCGGGCAGCGGGGCGCTCCTCAGGGAATTGGGGCGCTCCTCAGGGCACTGCTGTTGGCTCACCCCTATCCACCCACCACGCACAGGAGAACGTGCTGCAGAGGGTGCTGCAGCTGCCCGTGGTGAGCTCGACATGCCAGACGCTGCAGCGCAAGTACAGCAGCACCAAGGAGTCGCACCCGCTGATGGCCTCGGTGTGCGAGGTGTACGAGCGGGGTGTGCAGGGCGCCGGCGCCCTGGCCATGTGGGGCATGGAGCCCGTGGTGCGCCGCCTGGAGCCACAGTGTGAGTCCGTCTGCTGGGGGGGACGGGGCAGGGGGGCCCAGCACAAGCATGGGCCTGGCACAGCCCAAGAGTTTTTCTTACCATGCTTTTGCCCAAGGCAGTCGCTGTGGCCAACAACCTGGCTTGCCGGGGCTTGGACCATCTAGAGGAGAAGATCCCTGCTCTGCAGTACCCTGTTGACAAGGTAAGTCACAGACAGGGTGAGCCTGTCACTCTTGCGCTGAGAATGACACAGGAACAGGCGGGAGGCAGTGTTGTAGAAAGAGCAAAGAAGGCTTTATTCAAGAGAACCACGAGGTTTTTATAGAGTAATACCATACATTCTATTTGATTGGCTAGTTAACAAAAACACCTTCCTTATACACCATCCTTGAGAAGAACAGAAAGATGAAGTAGAAAAACACCACCTGCAGATTGTTTATACTTAACAAGTTGTGCCATCCTTACAACTCCCTAAAAATTCTCACAAGCCGCTCTGAGAAACCCTTGCCATTTCTCTCTCTCTGTCCCATGGCATCCACACTGGACAATCTGGGACACCCCAGCCCCTCTGAAAAGCCCACAGCACATCTCCTCTAGTCTTGCTTCTGGATGGTGACAGGCTGCTGGCTGTGAAACAAGGCAGCATCTCCAAGTGAGGGCTCCTCCAAGGGCCTTTGCAGCCTAAACGATGGTTGGGGCTCCCAAATATAAGTCAGCAATGTCCTGTGTCGAATCCCTGCCAACTACCTCCAGCCCAGGCTGGAGAGAGCTGTTATGCCCCTCTTGCTGGCATGGACATGGCTGGGGTCCCTGCGGTTCCTCTGGCTGTCCTATGCCACCCCAAGCACACCAGAGGGGCTGTTCTCCATCTCTCTGCCCACAGCTCGCATCTGAACTGAAGGACACCATCTCCTGCCCCCTCCAAAGCGCCAAAAGCACCATTGGCAGCTCCATGGATAAGATCATTGAGCTGGCAGCAGAGGGTTATGAGGCCACCAAGAGCACAGTGGAAACAACAGCCAAGTACACAAGGAAGAACTCAGTGACCCAGATGGCAGCTGCAGGGGTCGACACAGCCCTGGGAGGGCTGGAGAAGCTGATGGAATACCTGCTGCCAGAGGAGGATGAAGAAGCAGGTAGTCCTAATGCCCAAATCCCCTCTGAGGGAGTCTGGTGACAACTGGCTGGGTGGCTCCTCAGCTGTGTGGTGCATGGGGCAGGAGAATTTTGCATAAGGATTTTGGCGTAAGTCTGCCTAGGAGGGTTGTCCCACCACAATGTAACCATTCTTCTGCCTGTACTCTTCTACCTTTAGATAAGAAGCCCAAAAAGAAACGTCTGTCAACACCAAAGGTGTCCCAGCAGCAGCCCAGCACTAGCACCACCACTCCCAGCACTCCCAGTGCTCCCAGGGCTCCCAGTGCTCCCAGGGCTCCCAGTGCTCCCAGGGCATACAGCGCATGCAGCACACCCAGCACTTCCAGCGCTCCCAGTGCTCCCAGTGCTCCCAGCACCCTGGGCCGGATTGGTGCTTTGGTCAGCACCGTGTCTCACCGCGCTTACCAGCAAACCACCCAAAGCCTCCAGCGTGCCAAAACCAAAGGGCAGGAGCTGGCCTCCTGGATCCCCATCCTGGTGAGTGCCAGGACCCACCTGCTGGGTTCCTGCTCCCCCATGTCCTCTTTTGAGCTGGTTTTGCTTTCAGACAGGAGGTTTCAGGCTCCTTGGAGTAAATCTGAGCAGAGTTCACTTCCCCTGCTCAGCAGGACAAGCTGGGGCTGGCGATTCTTGCGTGATGTTCACACATAACCATGTACCACATTAGTGGGACGAGTTATTTTTAGCAGGTTCCCAGCATGTAATTGTTGATTTATGGCCTTGCCATAACATCCTTCCTAAAGCAAAAAGCTCCTGCAGAGACCCAAAGGGGATGGGGAGAAGGAGGTACTTTTCCTACCCTGTGCTGTAGTGGGAACAACTTCCCCGGCCTGTGCCAAAATCCCAGAGCTCCCATCTGCCCTCAGGGTTTCTCCCCAGATGCACAAATGAGCTCCCTGTGTACCCCTGTGAAATCCTCAGGCTAAAAGGACAGAGTGGGACCAGCCAGCTCCCTCTGAGTGGTGCCTTTTTGCTCCCCTGGCAGGGAAGCCTGGCCAAGCCGAGTGCCCCTGCAGCCCCCCAGGCCCGCAGTGACGGGCAGGGCAGCACGGGCTGGCTGACCCGGCGCCACAGCAAGGCACCCGAGCAGAAGCAGGAGAAGGCAGGCAAGAAAGACACCAACCACACCCAGGTATGGAGAAAAGCAGAGCAGTGAGCTGGGAATGCTCCAAAGCATCCTCCTACCCATGGACCGTGGATGCTGTTCCCCCATACATTTGGGGCCCCTATCCCTGCTCAATCCTGAAATGCAGCTTGGAGGATGCAAGAGGGGTTTGGCAGTGGGGCAGGCCCAGGATCCCCTTCCCTTCCCCCAAAGCTGGGAGCTGTGGGCAGCCTCTGTGCCAGGCAAAATCACCGTGGCGTCTATGTTGAAAACTCCTTTGGAGCTGTGGGATGCCAGCACTGAACTCCCTACTGAACCTCTGAACACCCCTGAAAAATCCCCCGCCATGGTCCCAGCAGGGAGGGGCGGTCTGAGCCGGTGGGGCTGGGAACAGGCTCCTGCACGGGCTCCGCTGGGAGCTGGGGACGGGAAGCAGCAGGTTGGGGTCAGTGCCCTTTGCCTCTGCCTGCAGCGGAAGCACAGCCTCGAGCAGAGGGTCCCCCGGGGCCCCGAGTGGGGGGAGCTGGCAGGGACAGGGAGAGACCCTGCTGCAAAGAGCTGTGGTGGCTTTTGCAGAGCAGCCAGCTGAAATCTCTCAGGCTTAGAGCTGCAAAGGGGATGGGAAAACCAGGGCCACCCCTGTCCTGTCCTGCCTGGATGTGGGGCAGCCTCAGGAGCTGAGCTGGTTTCTCTGGGCAGGCGGGACAGGACCCCGGGCTCGTGGGCAGCGTGGCTCACAACCTGCAAAGCGCCTGCGCCTCGGGCATCTCCAGCGTGAAGAAGGTGCCAGCCGTGGCCTGGGATGCAGCAGAGGGCTTGATCCTCTTCACCCCCCGCAGGCTGTCCAGGGCCATGGAGACTGTGGATGCTCTCGGGGGGACCCTCGTCAGTGCCCCTAAGCATCTGCTGGGCACCCTGTACAGCTACGTGCCGGTGAGTTTGCCCCCAGCCAGGCCCTGTCCATCTCCAGCAAAGCCCATTCTGCTCAATCTCCTGCCATGGGCACCCCACAGCTGCAGGCAATGTCAGACTGGGGAGATGGGGTGCCATGAAGACATCTCAGTCCCACCCTCCTCTTGAGCATCCCCAAAGCCATGACAATGAGGCCCCCAACAGAACAAATGGGTCACACAGTGGTGACACCTTCACACAGCTCATGCCCAAGCCAAGGTGCGACCACATTCCCGGGAATGTGAAAGTTCAGGCTGAGACCCTGTTCTCCCTCCTTTACCTCAGCCTGTTGTTCCCCTGGGAGGGTTTCTCCACCACAGCTGCTCAAGGACTGCAAGCCACCCAGTCCTCTCCACTCTGGGGGCAAACTGGCTTCTCCTGAGGTTCTCCCAGTTCAAGGGGAGGGCTGTGCAGCATAGGTGGAGCAGGGCTGGCAGGTGGCTCCACCTGGCTGGGTGCTCACCCCATCTCTCAGCTCCGCAGGCAGTCGGTGAAGGAAGAAGAAGCATCCAGGGCCAGCAAGACCAACATGGAGAAGAAAGAGAAGAAGGAGGAGGAGGAGGAGGAGACCAAGCCCGCTGCCCCCTCCACTGAGGAGAAGTCCCAGCTGAGGAGTGACTGGCGGCTGTACCGTGGCCATCACCCCCTGTCCTTCCGGGGTCTCGAGGCCCCCCTGTTCCGGCGGCACGGCTACTACCGCAGCCCTGCCCTGGAGCCCGAGTACCCGTTCCCAAGGAAATCCGCCTTCTCCCCCTACAACAGGAGGGTGAGCGAGGGCTCCTACCGCTTCAGCCCCGAGTCCATGTACAGCCGGGCGTACTACGGCAGTCTCTACAGCCCTGTCTACAAGAAGGACTGAACCAGCGGGCGGGACAAGCATCCCAGCCCCTCTCTAATCCCCTCAGCACGCTTAGCCTGGGCCCCTGGCAGCTTCCCACACACACCCCTGTTCCAGGACAGGAGCTCAAAGTGGTAGACAGGCCATGGGATAGCTTATTCTGGAGTGCATCAAGGCCAGGATGGGGGAATAAAGGCAAACAAAAGCCCTGCTGCCAGAAGGAGAAGGTAGGGGAAGGTGGGACTAGGAAGGTGAAGGAGATGTGGAAAGAGCAGTGAGACCAGAAGAAGGGATCACCCAGGGCTGGCACTGGGCTACCTTGGACCCTGCTCAGCAGACAGAGCGAACTTAGATGGGCTACACAGTGAGAGACAAAGCTGTCAAACATCACCATAGCAAGCCGGTTTCCCCATCCTTCCTCCCTCCATCCCCCCTTGCAGGGCACATCCCTAGGCACAGATTGCTCCTCCATGGAGGGGCTGAAGATCCCCACCACCCAGCAGGATTCATGAGTGGGAAAGCCCTGGGCACTTCTCTCCCCGTTGGTGGTAGGATGGATGGTGGGGTCAGGAGAAAGAACAGGTGGAGCTCCTGGAGCCCCTCTCCCACAGGATCACCTGGCTTCCCACACCACCTTGTTGTATCTGCTGCAATAATAAACCTGCAATAATAAACCACCTGCCACTCACCCCATCTGCTCGGCCTCTTTGTGGCAGTGAGACACCAAACCAAGGGAACACAGTGGGGTGAGACCCCCAACTCAGGGCCAAGGGAGTGGGTGCGGGAAACATCCTGTTACATTCCCTGTGAGCAGCAGCCACTGGGAGAGTGGGTGCTCATGCCCAGCACGGTACGTGTCTCTTCCCATGCCCCAAGTACAAATTCACAGCTCCAAGGAGCCGGGGCTTCCTGCCAAAGACAATTTATTGCATTTCCAGAAGAACACAGCAGGGAAATCAGTGTCCCTACAGCACGCACAAACCCTCTTCCAATACACTGCTTTCCCAGGGCACAAAGAGAAGGGTTTGGGAGAGGCAGGGAAAAGCCTCCCAGCAGCAGAGGGGTCAGCGAGCCCCTTTCCCCAGCTCCTTTCCTCCCCGGGGAGAGGCAGCCCTACAGAAGGAGTGGCTTGGGAAGGCCCGTGGTGCAATTCCCATCCTGGGAACGAGCCCCGCGCTTGGCTTTTCCTAGGCACAGCCTGTACAGCGCCCACCCGCACAAGGGAAACAAACGGCTGGGATGGCTGAAAGGCTGTGGGGGAGGGACAGGGCTGTGAGCACGGCTGTTCAAAAGCACGGCGGGGGATGGGAGGCACCAGCCCGCACCAAATTCCCCAGGATCACCGGTGCCCTGGGCTCTGATACACAGGTGGGAACTACCAGTGGCTCCCCAGTGGGGAAAGCCCCAGCTCTCCAGCTCATGGGTGCTCCAGGGTTACTGAAGAGGATCCTGATGAGGGCTAAACAGAAATAAGGGTCCCAGTGTAGGAGTGGAGAGACAGGGAGTCGTGTGCTGTACAAGAGCAGGATGTTCTCCCTAACCGCTGACAGCCTGGGCAGCTCCTGCTGCAGGAGCTAGGGATGCTGCTGCCTGGAGCTTTGGCAAAATCCCCCCGTGGTTTCCAGTGTTGGGGATAGAAGGAGAAAGCAGGAGGCACCTAAAGAGCTGGTACAACAAAGAGATGAGACTGTCCCACGGCAGAGCCAAGAGTAACCCACTACAGTCCTCGGCTGCACTGGCTGTGCATGGCAGGACACCCAGACCCCGACGCAAGGAGGAGAGCAAGGAGCCCATCATACTCATGGAAAGACACACACCATGTCCATGGGCACCCAGCGAGGAGGCCTGGCCCAGCTGGGCAGCACAGAGAGCAGCAACACCCGTGCAGGGGCTCAGAGGGAGTCCGTTCGCTTTCGGGCAAACACGGCCGACATGGTCTTGACGATGCCCCGGATCCCTGTGCCCTTCTTCAGGGCCAGCTTGGTGTCTGGGATGAGCTTGGCCAGTCCGTGGAAGACCATGAGGGCGCCGTGATAAGCCTCAGCTGCAGAGACCTCATAGAAACCGCAGTCTAAGGAGAGGGCCAGGAGCCGGCCCTCCTCGCTGGACACTACCCGCTGGTGGTGCAGGTCCCGTTTGTTGCCCACAATGACAATGGGCACCTTCTCCTGGTTCTGCCCCTCCTTTGCAGCCTTGATGAACTGGACTTTGAGGGGCAGGATGTTGAAGCTGGCACGGTCACAGATACTGTAGACCAGGACAAAGCTGTCCGCCCACTGGATTCGCTTCTCCTCCGAGGAGCCATTGTCTGCCTGCTCCTGGGGAAAGAGAAAAGGAAGGGTTGTTTTATTGGGCTCCCTCCCTCCCCGCCTGCCTGATAGAAGAGAGCAATCCTGAGCCTGTCAGGACAGAGAACAGCAAAAGGGCAGAGAGAAAGAGGAGTACCAAGGAAGGCAGAGCAGCACCTGGCTAGCAGAACTAACCAAGGGGGGGATGATTCAGCTTTCAGCATCACACCCTAATCGTAACCGTCACCCAGCTGCCAAGCACTGCAGACTGTAGATGATAACACTGTGGGGACCTCAGAGCAGCACCTCTATTTCTTTACCACAGTCCTGTATTCCCATCAGTGCTTCAGCTCCAGTGTTCACAGCCAGAGGGCCTTGGGCTGTGGTAACTATTGCTACCCTGTCAGCAACATTGCTGTCCTGTGCTTGGCAGCTGAGAAGGGTTCAGTCACTTATGAACCCTCTGATTTGAAAGCCTTGCTCAACTGGACCTCCCAGCCTGTGGTTCCCCATAGATAACTTCCAGTAAAGGGTTTTTTGGTCCCTGGGGTAGAAAGGGATGATAGGAGTGGAGCCCTCTCACCTGGGAATTGGGGACGTCCCAGATGTGTAAGAGAATTTCTCGGCCATCCACAGTCAGGTTGTGGCTGTAGATGAATTCTGCACCCCGAAAAAGAAAAAAAAATCGTCATCTTCATGGTGCCACCAGCTGCCACCCTGAACCTTTTGCACCCCAGAGAAGCAGCTCTGGAGCAAAGAGACGGGTCACTGAACAAATACAACACTGAGCCCCTGGGAGCAGGCAGATGCTCTGGAGAAAGGCAGGAGAGGATGGGCTGCAATGAAATCCCACAGGCAGAAGCAGGGCTGTCTCTGTACCCCAGTCCCTGCTGGGAACTGGCCTGGCCTGGCCTGGCACTCACCCATGTCCCCGTACTCTCCAATAAAGCGCCGGGTCAGGAAGCGCACGGTCAGAGCTGCAGACGGAAGGACAGGAATCATCAGAATAACCCAAAACCTGGAGGACTGTCCTTTCTAAATCCAGAGCAGAGTCAGGCACCATGCCCTTGTAAACTCCTACAAGCAGCAACGACCTCTGAGTTCCCCCAGCCACCAGCAGGTCTGTGAGCTCAGCAGAGGCACAGCACGAACCAAAGCATCTGCACGATCCGGAGCACCAGCAAACTGCAGCTCAGTGGAAAATACCTTCCCCTGTCATTGCCCAGCTGGCTACAAGGTTGTGCTCAGCTTCCCCACCTTGAATCACAGCGGCACCCCAGGGCTCAGCCCCACTTCACCAATTCCTCCACGGGCTGCTCCCTGCCACTGTCCTCCAAACACTGCTGCAGTTTTCAGCAAGGAACCCCCTGCTACAGTTCACGGTCAGTTCTCACCTGATTTCCCTACGTTGTCTGCTCCCATGACAAGGACGTTTGCTTCCATCTTCAGGGCAGCGGGGCCCGGCACCTCCATGAGGGCAGGGTGGTCGGGGGTGAAGCTGGTGCTGCGGCGCAGGGGGAGCCGGAGCCCCATGCCGAGCGCGGCCGAGCCCCTCGCACGGTCCCAGCCGTGTGTACAACTCGGCTCGGCACAGCCGACAGCCCAGCGCTTCCCACGGCACCCGGGGGACCCACCAGGCCCATACCCCTCCCCGCAGCCGCAGGGGCGGTGCACAGGGAACTGCAGGCAGCCGGATGAAAAACTTTGTCATCGCTCGGAGGGTCCTGAACATACGTCAGTGGCTGAGCCGGCCCCGCCAGCCCCCAGCGCGGCGGGCGGCCGGGAAGCACCAGCTGTCGGCACCAGCTGCTCCCCAAGCCGCATCCCAGGAGGGACCCACGCCCCCACCCCAAAGCACTTTGTGCCTCGGTAGGGCCACGCAGCCCCTCGTCCCTTCCCCACGGTGATCGTGGGAATGTCACCGGGGAGTGCGGGAGTGTCACCGCTGCTGGGCTGTCTCGTCAGCACAGGGATGAAGCGGCTGATGAGAGACGTGAGTCCCTCGGGGCTGGCGGAGCAT
Source organism: Geospiza fortis (assembly GCF_000277835.1). Taxonomy (NCBI): domain Eukaryota; kingdom Metazoa; phylum Chordata; class Aves; order Passeriformes; family Thraupidae; genus Geospiza; species Geospiza fortis. The sequence continues at coordinate 1,086,937 of NW_005054313.1, read as the reverse complement.
CTCATGGGCGGCGGAACTTTATTTCACCAGCGATGGAACACTCAAGATTAACGCAGCGCTGCCTCGCACGTGACGAAGCATCTCACGAGGGACGGAATCCCGAGTGAGTGAGTGAGCGATGAAACATCCCAAGAGTGATGGAGCTTCTCTGGAGCACCGGGATGCC
>NW_005054313.1:1084009-1086202 GCF_000277835.1 Geospiza fortis | reverse complement strand
CCAGCATCCCTGTCCTGCCAGCATCCCTTGCCCGCCAGCATCCCTGTTCCGCCAGCATCCCTGCTCCACCAGCATCCCTGTCCCACCAGCATCCCTGCTTCTCCAGCATCCCTGTCCTGCCAGCATCCCTGTCCTGCCAGCATCCCTGCTCTGCCAGCATCCCTGTTCCGCCAGCATCCCTGTTCCACCAGCATCCCTGCTCCACCAGCATCCCTGTCCTGCCAGCATCCCTGTCCTGCCAGCATCGGTGTTCCACCAGCATCCCTGCTTCTCCAGCATCCCTGCTCTGCCAGCATCCTTGCTTTACCCAAACCAAACTGTGTCATCATCATCCATCCCTTCCAGTTTCGCTCCCAAACAACCCTTCCACCCTGCCAGCCCCTCCAGTTCAAGCCAACCTCCCCCCACCATCCCAGCCCCAGCAGCCTTTCCTTTCCCCTTACTGTGTTGCTGTAGCCACCTCCCATGGACAGCATTGAGATCACAGTGTCTAGGTTTTTTTTACAGTGCAGGACAAGAGACAGGACCTGGTCTTCCACCAGCTCTGGAGGTAGTGGTGATAGTCCTAGGTCCTGAAATAAACCTGAAGGAGAGGGAGGCTTGCAAGTGTTAATCGTGTTTGTTTCTTTATATGGAGGAAATGAAGAAAAAGACAACTTTTTCATTCTGGCTTAATGGCATTGTGATTTCTTACAGAGAATGTGCTGTAAACCTTTCAGTCATCTTTAGTTAATTGCATCATTTGTAAACACTAAATTGTTTCATACTTTTAATGTACGTCTGTTTTCACTCTCCCAGCTCAGGCTATCATTGCACCAAATTTGAGAATTGCCATTTTACATGGGAAGAAAAAATAGAGTGCTGTGGCCAGATACAAGCAAGCTACAAGCACAAAAAAAAAAAAAAAAGGAAAGCTTCTTGCAATTGGGAAAAGTTGTGGAGTCATGCTGGCTTCAAAGGACAGCACACTGCAGCTGCAGGCATGGTGTTTGATACTCACTGAAATGCTGAGGTGCTTTTTCCTTCCTGAGGAAGGACTGGAAGCAAGCAGCTTTGCTGGAATCCGGCACAGCAGTGGGATAGGATTTGCCCAGGGGTCTTGTGGGATGTTTAACCCAGGCTGTGAGGGCTGAGCTGTGGGAGAGGTGTGAGGCTGCTCCTTTCCAGCTGACGTGTGTTGCAGGCAGGCTTCTGACCTCAGCTCTGTCCCCAGCCAGCGTGGGCTCCCTGGCTGCTCCATGGGTGTGTGCCTCTCTTTGGCAGCTTCCATCAATGAGGATGAGCAGGGCATCATCCCACGAGCCATGGCTGAGACCTTCAGGCTCATCGATGAGAATGACCTGATCGACTACACGGTCCGAGTGTCCTACCTGGAAGTGTACAAGGAGGAGTTTCGGGACTTGCTGCAGGTGGATACAGCCAGCAAAGACATCCAGATCCGGGAGGATGACAAGGGGAACATTGGTATGTGTGCCTGTGCACAGGCTCCTTTTCTCCCCATGTTGTAGGCCAGAGCTGGGTTATCTATCCATGAGGGCAGAGCCACGTCTTCTTCCTCCATCCCTTTGTCTCCTGCAGCAGTTTGCTGTGCTTAATCCTGAAAGCTGGTCTGGGCAAAGCCCAGTATGGGAAGGGTGACAGCACCAGGCTGTGCAGAGGAGCTGCATCCTCGGGCAGCCCATCCCTCCCAGCTGTGGGATTCACATTCTCTGAACCTGAGAGAAGCAGAGAAAAGAATGATCAAAACAAGTCTTATCTCATTGGCTGCTCCTGTGTTGTACCAAAGAAGAATGCAATATGGAGATTGTTTACCCAGAGTGATGGTGTTTTGTTTCCTTGGCCTGTCGGGGCCAAGCACGTGTGCAGACTGTCGGTCAGCAGACAGTCACAAGATATTGTTCAGTTGAGTTGAGTGCTTGTGCAGTTTCAGTTTAGATGTTTAGATGTAGTGTAATATAGTGTAATTGAATAATATAGTATAATAAGGTAATTAATTAGCCTTCTGATATCAATGGAGTCAGATGCCTCATTCTTCCCTTCGGCGGGGGTCGCCTGCTTTTACAACACCCATCCACAGCTGCCTTTGCTTTGCAGTGCTCTGCGGGGTGAAGGAGTCGGAAGTGGAAGGGCTGGACGAGGTGCTGAGCCTGCTGGAGATGGGGAACACAGCCAAGCACACGGGAGCCACGCACA
>NW_005054313.1:1083080-1083980 GCF_000277835.1 Geospiza fortis | reverse complement strand
CGGACAGGTCCTGGTCTCCAAGTTCCACTTCGTGGACCTGGCGGGCTCAGAGCGAATTGTGAAGACGGGAAACACGGGGGAGAGGCTGAAGGAGAGTATCCAGATCAACTGTGGCCTCCTGGCCTTGGGCAATGTCATCAGTGCCTTGGGAGATCCTCGGAGAAAGACCACCCACATCCCATACAGGGACTCCAAAATCACCAGGTACCGCTGGGAGCAGGACCCCCCACATCTCACAGGCTCAGCTTACAGGTCTGCCCTCTCTGCAGGTTCTCATGTAGGGAATCTCGAGGAGCAATGAAGCCAGGATAGGAATGCAGGCCTAGCTTGTTGCAGTGCTGGAGACAATGAGGCTTGCATGAGTTATGTTGCTGAAGCTGAGATGAGGTGTTGCTGTGGGTTATCCTGTCCTTCCTGCCCATAAGGGAATAAAAAATATTCCCAGTAGACTTGTTTAATGGCCCACAGTTCTTAGCTTGAGCAGGTGGCCCTTGCAATCTCCAGCAGGACCCCTGGCAGCACATACCCAGCAGTGATCGCAGAGTCAGGGAGCTCCCAACCTCAGGAACTATTTGGATGGAGACTTGCCATGGTGCAAACTGTTAATCCTCTGCTTAATTATTCTGTTCACCTCACTGATGCCAACCAACTACAGAGCAAGGACATAATTTTCCTTGAACTTAACCTCTGAAAAGGGTTGAAAACCTTGTGTTTCCTGTGTTATTTTGTATTTCTGCTATTTTAATCCCTGTGCTCTTCCTTAGGATCCTGAAAGACTCCCTGGGAGGGAACGCCCAGACCGTGATGATAGCCTGCGTCAGCCCCTCCTCCTCTGACTTCGACGAGAGCCTCAACACGCTGAACTACGCCAGCCGGGCTCAGAACCTCCCGAACAAGGCG
>NW_005054313.1:1057336-1083053 GCF_000277835.1 Geospiza fortis | reverse complement strand
CGGCCCGGCTGCTGGCCGAGTGCGCCCATTACCGCACCTGCACCGACGCCGCGCACCGCCTGCTCTCCGAGCTCCAGGAGGACAGCAGCCTCAGCCTGGAGCAGGTCCTGCGCGTCAAGGAGTGGCTGTGCGCCGTGGAGAGCCAGAGGAGCGAGCTGACCTCGGCCGGGCTGGACAGCGGCATTGAGAGCACATCCATGGAAGAGGGACAGGAGGCACAAGGGTCAAAAGTGGCAAAAGGACAGGTGATAGTGGGGTGTTACAGCTCTCTGAGGTGGGGTTTGTCTCGTGGCCACAGTAGCTCCATCACAGCATGATGGAAGGGTCAGGAGAGGGAGGGGAGGAGAAGTAACCTGTCCAGACGGCCCTAGGGAGGCAGAAGGACATGGTCTTCCCAGCAGGCAGGGAAAAACTAGATTCAGCTGCAGCTGAGAGATTTATTGCATAGGAAGAATCTGGGTCTGCAGAGCTGTTGTGTCCTTGCAGAGATAGGAAAAGAAGGACAAATGTTAATGCTGCCTCTCTTTTATTTTGGGGAGCAGGTGAGCACTGAGAAGAAGTGTGAGTCCATCAAAGATGAGCAGGTGGCCAAGCTACAGAGGCAAGTGGAACGCCTGGAGGAGGAGAACCGTGATTTCCTGGCTGCCCTGGAGGATGCTATGGAACAGTATAAGCTGCAGGTATTTCTGGGCTCTGCTCTCTTTGTAGAGACCTGCCCCACTCCTCTCCTTCCTGTCCAGGGGTTCTCAGCCCAGCTTTCAGGTTCCTCTGCAGTGGGTCTCAGATCCACATGTATGTAACCACATTTTTCTCATTGTTTCCTAGAGTGACAAACTGCAGGAGCAGCAGGATAAGATCTCAGAGCTGCACGTGCGCTTGGAGATGGCAATGCCAAACCTGTGTGTGCCAGGACTGCTGGAAAATCTTCACCTGGTCACTGCCAGCCAGCGACCTCACACAGCCCCGCTGGATGCTGCCTCATCCCATGGCTTTGGCGGGGTTCCCTCGGGGCTGCTTCCTGAGCAGAGTGGAAGAGCTCTTTGCAAGAAGGTGAGGGCATAAGGCTGTGCCACTGAAGAACTGCTGCCTCTTCACTTGGCTGCTCTCCACTGTAGGAGAGCCTTTGTCCTGCTGTTCCGTGTGATCCTTGTCAGAAGTGTAGTCCAGAGGACTGTGCTCAGTGCTCAAATCCAGAGTTTTACAACTCTGGCAAAAACAGCCCACCTTCAAAACTGAGGCTTTTGCTCTCATGTTGTGGGTGAGTCCCAGAATTGTTCAGAGCTTGAGCAGCAGAAGCACAGGCAGCTGGGTCTGGCAATGCGCTGATTCTCCTGAAAATATACTCAATCCATTTTGTTGCTTTTATGTGTAGCAGTGATGCTCAGCTGGGAGCCACTTTTTCTAACACTGGCTCTCACACAGCTTGTTTCCTCTCTTTCCAATTCTGTGCCCAGAAGCTCAGCAGCAGCTCCTCCTTGCAGAAAGAGGAACCGGCAGGCTGGCACCCGAACCACACACAGCACCCAAGTGGTGATCCTGAGGTCAGAGAGGTGGGGCTGAGGAGGGAGCTCAGCCAGGACTCAGAGAAGCCATCAGAACTGTCCTCAGGAGAGGAGCTGGAGGAATGGGAACAGAAGCAGTCCCTGTCCCAGTGCCGGTGAGTTGGGGCTGTCCCAGCCAGCTGTTCCTGTGCCATGTCCCTGTCCCTGGCTGTGACCTGGCTGCCCCACCCCTGCAGCTCAGCTCTCATGTCTGACGTAGGGCAAATGCTGCCTGTGGGGTCAGTGATGCTGCTGGTACACCTTACTGCTCCCTGGAGAGCTCATTGCCATCATTCCTGACCACAGCTATTGTTTCTATCTCCTTCTGAAGCCTGTGGATCACGGAGGTCCTTACTGGGAACAGCTTTAGGAGTACCCAGACCAAACTGATTAATTTGCTTCTTCTTCTAGAAATGGGATCCACAATTTGAGCAAGAAAGAGATTTTCAAGTTGGGCGAGGAGCCAAGTGGAGGCAATGCCCACTCAATTCAGGAGGAGCAGCTGGAGCTGTCAAAAGGCAAGTAGCAACTGCAGGTTGTTGGACCATCTTCCATGGGCTGGTGGTGCTTCACTGGGAGATCTTGGTGTCCCACCTAGATGTGCCCAGAGGACAAAAATAGAGCAAAAATGGAACCCAGCTGCTTTTGTTAGGGAGAAACTTGAACTCTTAGAGTCTGGCAAGGCTGTATGTTATGGCAGAAGCTTCAGGTGATTCTGGGCAATGCTGTGCCAACTCTGGCTACAGATCCAAGATCAGATTATCCTTCTGTCACCCATCTGGTCAAATAGGAATTTCCTGACCTGGGAATCTGTGTTCCAGAGGTCTATGGGAAGCGGGAGTCACTGCTTGGTTGCCGGGAGCGCCTGCCAGGGAAGGGCTCTGAGTGGAGGCTGGTGCAAGCACAGCAGAAGATCCGAGAGCTGGCGATCAACATCCGCATGAAGGAGGAGCTGATCACAGAGCTCATTAAGACAGGTACAGAGCTACTGGCAGGAATATGCACCCATTTCCCATGAAACTTCCTCCTAGATGTGGTGCTTAGTCTCTCCTTCCATCCTCATCTTCTCTGCCTGTGTTGCTTGTGCTCAGTCTCTTCTATAAGCAGCAGGGCCTTGTTTCTCCATCCCTCCAGCTGACAGAAACCCTTCCCACTGGTTTGTTCCTTCCCTGCAGCGGCTGAGGGAACGGGAACATTCAAAAATACTTGGGGAGAGGGAGGAAGGGTCAGGATCCTGGCTGTGAGAGAGGGGGCTGTGTTGCAGGCAAGGATGCCCAGGCTCTGAACAAGCAGTACAGCCAGAAGATCAGTGAGCTGGAGCAGGAAGCAGAGCAGGTGCGGGCAGAGCTGAGCGACAGCCAGAAGCAGCTCCAGGAGCTGGAGGCCAAAGAGCCATGGGACCCTGGGGAGAAGCGCAAGCTGCAGGAGTACCGCACACGCCTGGCGGCCGTGCGGAGCAAGGCACAGGTGAGGGGGAAAGGCTGAGCAGGGGCAGAGCTGGGGGCATCTCTGCAAAGAGAGGAGATGCCAAGGGTGGGTTTCACCCCTGGCAGGTTCTGTGCAAGAAGAAGCAGGCGACGGAGAGGCTGGTGTCGCTGTCGGCGCAGAGCGAGAAGCGCGTGCAGGAGCTGGAGAGGAACATCCAGCTGATGCGGCGGCAGCAGGGGCAGCTGCAGCGGCGGCTGCGCGAGGAGAGCGAGCAGAAACGGCGGCTGGAGACAGAGGTCAACAAGGGACAGCACCGAGTCAAGGTAGGAGAGGGCAGGAGAAGCTGTGCTGCTGTGGGCTTTGTGAGGATGACACTGGCTGGGCTCTGATCTGGTCTGTGGTTGTCTTGGAGAGCAGGGAGACAGCTCTATCCAAAGAGCTACAGGAGAACATAACCTGTCCCTCAGCCCCTGGGCAAACACATCCCACTCCCTCCGTGCTCATGGCTGCTCTTTCACCTGCAGGAACTGGAGCTGAAGCACGAGCAGCACCAGAAGATCCTGCGCATCAAAACAGAGGAAATTGCGGCTTTCCAGAGGAAGCGGCGCAGTGGCAGCAATGGTTCTGTGATCAGCCTGGAGCAGCAGCAGGTACAGACAGCAGGCCTGCCTCTGCTTCCCTGTTCAGGGGGGATGCTTGGCAGACTGCAGGCTGATGGGAGACATCTGAAAACAGGGACCCGAGCCCATCCTGCTCTTGAGAAGGACAGTCCATAATGTCATTTGTATCTAGTAGCAGAAGACTTTAGATCATTTCTTACCCCAGAAACAGGATCTCATCTGAATCCTAGCATTGGTAAAGAAGTTTTGAAATTTTGATTGTTAGCAGAAGGGTGGTGAGAGATGTGCCTTCCAAGAACTCCCTGACAGTTGGGAATTCAGTTTAGCTCTGCCTCTTGGAGGAGCTGGAAGGATAAAACCAGCAAAGTCTGGGCTATGGGGTTAGCAGAGATGGAATAAGGACCCTTGTTCAGATCTCAGCCCTGCTGCTCTTTAGGTCAGCAGTCCTGGGCACTGCGCTGCTGCTGTCTGCACACATACACACACACCTTTTGCTTCTCCCTCCATCAGAAAATTGAGGAACAGAAGAAGTGGCTGGACATGGAGATGGATAAAGTTCTCGAGCAGCGCCAGGCCCTGGATGAGCTGGAAGATGAGCTGAGGAAGCGGGAAGCTATTGTGGCCAAAAAGGAAGCCCTGCTGCAGGAGAAGAATGGCCTGGAGAGCAAAAGGCTGCGCTCCAGCCAGGTAAGACAAGCGTGTGGCACCTCAACCCTTGCTTGATTTCCAGCAGAGGTGGAGGCTGAAAGACCTGGGTGCCACCCTGGGTCTGGCAGAGGGCTGCAGGCCAGGATGAGGTGGTGTTGGGAAGTGGGTGGGAAATCTTGTCTCTCTGAAAGAGTCTGAGCTTGTTGGTTTGGTAGCCCTTGGTCTGCCTGGGGGGTCACTTGATCTAGAGAGGGAGTAGAACAGGGCTGAGGGCCTGGCTTGCCTTGGGGGCAGATCCCCCTGAGCATGCTGTGCTGCAGGCCCTGACAGATGACATAGTGCGCGTGTCCAGCCGCCTGGAGCACCTGGAGAAGGAGCTGAGCGAGAAGAACGGGCAGCTGCGCCACGGCAGTGCCCAGGACCAGCAGCAGATCCGCCAGGAGATCAACAGCCTGCGCCAGGAGAAGGACCAGCTGCTCAAACAGAGGCTGGAGCTGGACAACAAGCTGCGTCAGGGCACGCTGCTGTCACCAGAGGTACCTCTGCTGGGGCTGGGGAGCAGGAGGCTGTAGGAGAGAAGTAAAGATTGAGCATGAGGTCATTGGCAGATGCTCCCCCACGTCCCAAACTGTGCATGTCCCAGCTTCTCACCAGCACTGTTGTCACGATAGCAAGGCTAGGGCAGGGTGAGACAGAGCAAACCTTTGCTCCCTGGTAACTACAGCTCTGCCCTGGCAGGAAGAACGGATCTTGTTCCAGCTGGATGAGGCAATTGAGGCTCTGGATGCAGCCATTGAGTACAAGAATGAGTCCATCACGTGCAGGCAGCGAGTCCTGCGGGAGTCGGCCAGCCTGCTGTCACAGTGTGAGATGAACCTCATGGCCAAGCTCAGCTACCTCTCCTCCTCTGAGACACGAGCTCTGCTCTGCAAGTACTTTGACAAGGTGGGAGACAACTGCCCTTTGTGCTGATGGTAGCTGTGTTTCTCTTACTGGCTGTTAGCAATTGCATTATTAGCCAGCCAGAACACATAATAAACATAGCACAGCTTGAATGCACTTGTTAACAGAAATGATGACCTGACCACACTCCTGTTTTCCTCAGTTTCAAGCTTTCTCCTTGCATCATATTGTAGTTGAGTCCTGTAAAGTAAGGCCACAAAGCCACAGCACCATGACCCCTAGCTGGGAGAGGGGCTAAGTAGTCATAGGATGGCTGGATCCCTGCAGTGGCTCTGCGACATCAGTGCAGCCAGACCTTGCTCTTCCCTCCACAAGGCAGCTCTGACATCCCAGCACTACTAACCTTTGTAAGCTGTACCAAAAAACTAACATGGCTGGGGCTGGGGCAGGAAATCTTCCCAGGCGTGAAGGAGCTGAAGAGTTCCTTGCTCTTGGGCCCTGGCCAGGTGGTGACACTGCGAGAGGACCAGCACAGGCAGCACATTGCCTTCTCAGAGCTGGAGATGCAGCTGGAGGAGCAGCAGCAGCTGGTGTACTGGCTGGAGGCGGCTGTGGAGCGGCAGCGGCTGGAGATGGACCGCCAGCTCACCCTGCAGCAGAAGGAGCACGAGCAGAACATGCAGTTACTGCTGCAGCAGAGCCGTGGTAACCCCCAGCTCTCCTCATGGGCAGCAGTGCCACTGCTTTTGTCTTTCTCAGGGCTCCCAGGCTGAAATAGCCTTGTTTTTGCTTGCAGAGCACATGGACGAGGGGCTGGCCAGCAGCAAGCTGCAGTATGAGGCAAGGATTCAAGTGCTGGAAAAGGAGCTGAGCCGGTACATGTGGGCAAACCAGGAGCTGAGCCAGAGACTGAGTAACATGAACCTCCATCCTGGACACACCAAAGGTGAGAGGAAACCCAGGCTAGGCTTTGCTCTTCCTGCCAAGTTAAAAGGGAGGTTCAATTCCCACACCTGGCTGTGAGAGCTTGGAGCAGTCCAGAGCATTGCATGTGTAGGTCCTTCAGCAATTGTTATACAGGCACTAATTTTGATGAGGAAAGTAGAGATCATGATACTCTCCTCAATTTTTCCCAGCAGGGATGGAGAGAAGCATTCATGGGGCTGGGGACAGAGCTGCCCCTGAGCTTGGCACCTGTGAGGAATTCAGCCTCAGGGAGCAGCCCTTGCCTCCAGCTGCCACTGAAGAGAGCCCTCGGGCCCGGGATGAGAGCAGGGACCTGGTGCACGCCCCTTTGCCCTCGACATGGAGGCGTTCCTCGCTGCCCAGCGACAGCCCCGGCGACCCCCGGCAGAGGGACACAGAGCACTCGCTGCTGAGAGCAGGGCAGCCCCACGAGCTGCTGCCCCCACGGAGCCTGGCTGCTGCTGCTGCTCCCAAAGCGCGCCGGGAGCTGCGCAGAGCCAGCCTCAACGTGAGCCCAGTGCCTCATCCCCCAGCCATGATAGACGTGAGGAAAAACCCACTCTAGAGCCAGGCTTAACGTGAGCCCAGTGCCTCATCACCCAGCCATAATAGACGTGAGGAAAAACCCGCTCTAGAACCAGGCTTAACGTCAGCTCAGTGAGGAAAAACCCACTCTAGAGCCAGGCTTAAGGCTCACCTGGCACAGGGAGCAGTGGTTATTGCTGAGCTTGAGAGCCCTCGTGCCCCACAAGGCAGCCTGGCTGCAACCCTGTTACATTTCAGAGGCCTGGGGAAGAGAAAGATGTGATTTGTTGTCATGAGTGTGTAAGGCGTGGGAGCACCAGCCTACATTCTCCATGTTGCTGCCAGTCAAGGCAGCACACACAGGAAGCTTTTCCTCTGCTCCCTCAGCAGCTTGAACACTGTGAAGCAGGAGACACTTTGCTTCCAGGCCTCTTAACACTAAAAACTTGTTTACAATGTGGAATTCTCAGCTGAAGAGCTTGCTCAGCCCTGGCAGCCTGGGAGGGAGATGCTCTGCAGTCTTGCAGAATTTGTACATAGATTTTTGTAGTAACTTTGGGTTTTTTACATTTCTACTATAACTTTTCTAATAAAGCAGAGTGAGTTTTATGAAATGGTGACTTGTCAGAAGGACCATTTACTCTGGGAGTGTAGGAAAGGAGTTGTATTTAAATCTCACTGCATGGGAAGTCAGCTGCTGTAACACTGTTGGCCAAATGTTTAAATAACTGTTTTAAGTAGTCCCAGCCACATCTTGAAGGCCTCCTACATTAAATTGCCACAGGAGTAACATCTCCAGCCAGCAATGTCCATGATAAAAGGAACTCTGGTTCTGCTTTTCTCTTGCAGCCTCTAAGCTGCTTTAAGCAGGGTTTTCATATTCTTGAGAGAACTTCCAGTCTGGATTTAAGACTAAATGCAATCCTGCAGCTTAACACTGACAGCTCAGGAAGGGGGACTAAGTTTAACTCTAGCAGAGCAAGAAGTGAAAGCCCAGATATCTGCTTTAAGAAGGGCAAGGGGCAGGGGCAAAGAGCTGCTTGACCACTTGATCCTAAAAACAAGCCACTGCTTCAGCCTGAAATGAGAACAGCTACCACAACCACTACTTAAGGAGTAACACACCAAGTTAAAGGCCAGCATTTGATACATGAGCCACCTTCTGATCTCCTACATCCTTGACCTTGCCTGTAGTGGTGTGACAGTGAGGGGGGGATATTACTGAGGGCTCTGTATGTGGCTGAGCTACAGAAGATTACGTTCAGACACTTTTATTTCCTGCTGTTGAAAACAGACCTTCAATAGGAAAAATAACAATCCATCCTCCTTGGAAGTAGTAGATTTGGAGCTCCAAGCTTGTGTCACTCCACATCTTGAAGGAGGTGCAGCTTTCCTGCAACAAAGAGTGTGTCCAGGAAGCAAGCTCCACTCTATCCCATCCCGCCCCTCAAAGCCTTAAAGCCACCTAACACACCTCTGGTTTCCCATGCCTTGTTTTAGGATGACCTTACACTATCTCCATAGCTCTCCACCTCCTGTGCAGTCAGTAGACACAGTGGTGTGAGTTCCCTGAGATCACTATCCCAAGGGAAAAAATTCAGCCCTTCAATGTTGTGCACAATTTTAGCCCCTTGGAGGCTACATCTCAGGCACTGAACCACAGCTCTTGCTCTCTTCATGGGGTTAGAACACAAATGTGTCACAGGCAACTAAATCACTATTTAATCCATGACTCAGTTTTGTAAAGAGTAGTCTTGAAACTGTCATTTCCAGTTATTCCATCCAAGTTTTACTTCTCAAGGACACTTCCCCAGCCAGTTCTTTCTGGCTTACTGCAAGTTTGCAGAAAAGGACAATGAAGTCACTCCATCAGCATCTGCTTATCCAGCAGTAGCCAGGAGCGGATACACCAAACCATTCATGATCTACAAAGATGTTTCCCAGTTAAATTATCTTTCCCCTTTTCTGTATTCTTGGCACTTGGCTAATTAATTAATCTGCTTGTTATTTTCCCACTAAGCTGTGGCAAACTGGAAGCAATTAACAGAGGGATGCATTTAGTATCAGGACAAGACACAGCAGGAGCACGCAGCTTGTTCTGTACCCATTCGCCTCCAGCATCCTCCTTCCTGCAGCCCACATCCCTCAAGCCAAACACAGATTTTTGGATTAAAGGACACAATGAAAATTCATGAGTTTATTTTACAAGAGCTGTAGAAAAGTGGCAATTCTCCCTCTTAACCTGGGAGAATTGGCCCTTCACTGCAAAACTCACTCTAAGGTTCCACTAGTAGAAAGACCAAGCTAGGCTTTGAATGGATGGAAGAAACCATAAATTTTTAGAGTGGTCCTTATTTCTATTGCCATGTGCTTGCATTCAGTGTCCTACCAACACAAGGCAGCTCCAGTCTAGCACCAAATACAGTCTTAGTTAAAAGGTGTGTTGTACAGCTGGGATAATATAGTTTCCCATGCTGGCCTGGCTCCAAACTTCAGCTGAGCAGTTTTTTCCGTGAGTAAGTCCTGCTAAGGCGACGCCTCCTGGAAATCATGATGTGGAATGGAGACAGCTCCTGGTTGCCAGTAATTTGGACAGCATCAGATTCCTCTTCTACAAAAACAGAAAGAATACATGAAAGCCACAGTTTACCAGAATTCACTGGTGATTCCAAGAAGCCAGATACCATGTGGAAGTTGCACTTCCCATGTAGATACCCTCTCTTCATTCTTCAGCAACTTTTCTCTCTTTCCAAACTTCCCAGTTCATGCCAAGTTTCTTGTAAGCATATCAGATCGAGGCAGTGAACACAGCAGTGGCAGATAGAGGTTTTCTGCCCAAAGCCCAACCCCAGCACAGCACAATTTTGTTCTTATGAGCTGGAGGCAAGCAGAGAGCACAGGCAGCGGGCTCGAGCCCAGCCTTTCCTCTCCTGTGCTTACCTTGAACGCGCTTCCTCTGAGCCGGCGGTGGGGACAGCAGTGGAGACTGGGTCAGGGCTCGAAGGCTGCTGGCACAAAGTCCACTCTTCAAGGGTGGGGTGGAGCCTGGAGAAGCACAGTGAGATGCTGCAGCAAAAATACTCAACAACTCAAATGTTAAGTCTCACCACAGCCTTTATGCTACCTCAAAACTGACATCAGTATAAGCGATACTTTGAGTTTATCTGAAATAAACTCTAGGCTGTCACAGTGGTGTTTTAGCGTTTGAGAAAGGTAAATGGTAGTCTGGAATCAGCTTTTAGCACATTTAATTTTCTTAGCTGGCTTAGCAGAAAATCACTTCACTTGTTTCAAACACAGGTAATTCACATTTCCTGGAAGAAAACTATTACAACCACAATGATACAGGAATACAAACACAAGGTCTGTAGGTACAGAAAGTCTCTTACAGGACCATCTTAAGTCTATTATTTCATGTCCTGAATATGGATTAATGTTGCTTCAAGGTTTGACCTTTTTTCTGTGATAATGTTGAGTAAGACACTGCCTCTGTATACAAATCTCTCCTTGCAAGAGGAAACACACACCAAAGCTTAGTGCAATGACTACAGAACAACACCTGCCACAGCCCCCCGCAATTTCTACAACAATACAATTAAGTATTTGAAATTCACAAGGCCTTGTTTACAGAGCTGAACAGCCTGTTTCACCAAGGTTAGCCGTATCATCTGTACCTACAGCAAAGGCAGAGAGGCAGCTTAAACCTATACACCTCCTGATACATTATTGCTAGCAATGGAATAATTTCTGGTAGCACTTTCAAGTGGCCCACCTCCACAGGCAGAGAAAACTGGAGCAGCAATCAACACCAACATCCACAGAACTAACCCCACCAAGACACCAGTTTGAAGCACTGAAACAGCCAAGCTTTATATTTAAGATTGTTGGCTTGTTGGCTTCAGAGCTGAATGCTGGGCAGAAAATGGCAGTGGCATCAACACAAACCTGAACAAATCACCAGCTGGATGCAACAGGGATCCTCTCTCCTCAAGTTCTCAGACTTGCCTTTTAGTTAGTCCAGCTTTCTGCTCTTTCATATTTCTCTGATCTCTCTTCCATCGTTAATACTCCTCATATCCAGTCTGCCTCTCCACATAATTATCTTCCATGTCATCTACAAGTCACTCCCCTTTCACCTCACTCTCCCTCAGATAATTACATGGGAAACAGTTGTGCTCTTGTTTTAGTCTAACCCCCATTTTTAACCACATCTCAATTTCAGTGGAAAGTCTTTCATGCCATTTAATTACCTGACAAAAGGAAGACATCATCATCCCCTAGGCAACTGTGCTGCTCCAGTGTTTTGAGGGCACATGCTCCTGGTTTCTCAGGAAGCAGAGAGTCTGTCCTTGATTTACTTCTGTTGCCCTCATCTGTGGAAAAGCCACTGAGATCCAAGCTGCCCCTATCAGGACATGATCTCTTGGCACTGTGGTTCTCCTCCTTTTCTGGTGATAGGTAAGTAAATACTCGTTTCCGAGATTTCAAACCAAAGGTTCCCATGGCAGAGTCCTCATCAGCCCTCGGTTCAGAGTCACTAGGAGATGCCTGATCCTGGAGCCTGCAAATCCCTTCCAGTTCGAATTCCCCAAGAGGATTTGTCACTTTGCTGCTGCAGTGTTCTGAGATCCCCATTGTTCTCTCTCTGCCTGCTGTGGCCCGTGCCCAATCATCAGCACTCCTCTCGCTCTGACCACAGCTCACACCAGCAGTGCTGCCTGCTGCCCTCTTCCTCCGAGGCCAGTCATTGATGGCATCAGGAGTAGTCTTCCCCTTCTGCTTTGGAGAAGGTGTCTGGAGAACTGCTTCCAACGGGAACGGGGAGGTGACAGTAGAGGCACAGCTTGTTGGGGTGTATGACTGGCATATGTAGGTTTGTCCTGCACCTTTCCCAGGTGTACTATGGAAGGAACGGCAGCAGGATGGGGAGACACAAGCAGCTGCTAGTTTTCCTGGGTGCTTGCTGCACCAGGTCATAGCAAAATCACTGAAGGGGCTTTCTCCTCCCCTGGCTTTGCTGGCACTTGCTTCAGGCTGAACTTCCAAGGATGAGCAAGAGCCAATTTTCTTAATGCGAAGCTTGGGCAGGCCTGAAGCTTGCATTTCAATTTCCACCTCGTAGGTCGGTGGGCTGGCAGAAGGAAGTTTGCCACGACTTTCAGGAGTTGAGAACTTGGCTGCAAGCTGAGGCTCCCCCATGCGTGCCGCAGCCTCCCGCTGCCTCCTGTCTGCAGTGCAGCGTAAGGAATAGGCAGGAGGAGACTTCTGCACAGGAGGGGAAGGGTTCAGGGCAAATCTGGAGCGTCTCCTGAGACTTGGAGCCTTCACTCCCATACATTCTTCCCTCAGCACAATTCTTGCTTCCAAGTCATCACTAACTGTTTGCAAATGGCTTAGGAAGGACTCACAGGTGTTTGCACTGCAGTTCTCCCCCTTAACTGATGGCTCACAGTCTCTCTCAGCATTCTGCGCATGTTCCTGCCCTCCAGCAAAAGGCTTTGGAGACAAATGGTTTACCAAGTCCTCCCTTGAAGGAGACTTTTGAGACACTCTATCCATCTGTTTATTTTTCTCCAATACAGAAGTATTTTCAGTAACTTGGGACTGATGAAGCTGAAGGCTTTCCACAGAACAGTTACCACCACTATCATCATGACTGTCCTCATTTTCTCTAAGTGTTGTACATGTGAGGCTCTCTCTTCTAGAACCTGGTTCACATTTGGCCTGCTTGGGTGTGTGAAGCAGGGACCCCAGTGAAGTGCCAGTAATACCTGGAGTCTTTTGAGAAGATGGTTTAGATGCAGCAGGTTCCCAGTCAGACTCCACAGGCTGCATGTGGGAAGCAGAGCAGCTTGTCACAGTGTTTGTGGAACCTTCACGGAGTGGAGAACTGCAGAGAGGCTCTGGCCTCACAGCAGGTTGAGGTATTTCTGTACTCAGTGAGCTGGTACATAACTTTGAACGTGGATCTTCAAGTTTCCTGGGTGTCCTTTTAGATGCTTGAGATAACTGATCTGACTGCTCCTGAATCTCCTTTGTGAGGATTTGCCTCCGAGCACTAACTGGAGATGCTAATTTTGAGAGGTATCTCAAGGAACGTCTTGGAGTCTGAAGTTCTGTAAAACACCTTTCTTGGGTGGCAGAGGGGGGAGAAGAAGCAGTTGGATTTGAATCTGTTGGAGGTAATACAGAGGCTGTGAACCCTTCACGTTTTGGTGTCTGCCAGGCAGGCTCTTTGCAAGGAGGGGAAAGTGTGAGAGCTGCACAGCAGTCCTCAGCAGTTACTTGCACTGAGTGAACCCTCTTGCTGTCAGTTAGCACAGATGGAGACTTGACCCTTTGTGCAGGATGAGAAAAGCACTTCACCAAACATTTAGCTACATTCTGCTTAGCTGCTGGACTTCTGCCAGGTGTCTTCTCCAGCTTCTGAGGCGTCCTGTGGACAATGCGAGGCGATCTCCTTGGGAGCTTACTGGCAGAATTCAGTGGCTTCTGGGCTAATTTATGAGGTGTTTTTCTAGGAGTCTGCAGGGGAAAAATAATATATTAAAGATTCATGCTTGTTCTACTCCAGGAGTATTATCTATTTCATTATCTATCCATCTTCATATTTACTTCCCAGGATTTAAAACATAAAAAACCCATTGGATGAGACTTAACGAACACTAAATCTAAGATGCTGATGAATGGGAGAAGAAAACAAGGATGGGAAGAAAGAGAAAGAGAGGTAGGTAACTGTTTCTACCTGACATGAGGCGAGTTCCTCTAAGTGTAAGGAATCTTTTCTTGTTCTCTTCCTTCCAGGTGAATGCTTCCCTGCAGGACTACCCATGTCAATGACTGCACCAAAGAAAAACCTCTTGGGACTCTGGATGGGGGGGCTCTCTGAATGCTGGTTAAGGCCTATAAAATGGAACAGTACAATTTAACTAACACCAAGTAACGTGCCACAATTGTCTGAGTCACGTCAGATGTGTGGAGAAGTAGTGTAAAAAGCTCCTATCCCTGGCATGTTCTTTTCTAACCAAGAGTTAAAGCTTCACCAGAATTATTGTTATTTCCTATTATGAAATTAATACCCATCTTTAGAAAGAGTGCTCCAATGGTAAAAAAAGGTATAAAATACCTCAGCCTCTTATTCTATTTATAGCTTGTAGCTTTAGATAGTTCTGGTTCATGACTAAGGATTCTAACAAGCAGAATATAAAGAACTAAGTGTCACCATTTTTAGCTGATAATCCTACTGAGAAAGCCTCCAAAGAAGATCCCATCAGTCATTGCTTTATGCTGCCACAGAGTAAGCTATAGGATTTCTGTCCCATATTTTACAAGGATTTCACTGCTTTTAAGGAATGCAGACTGACAATCAGTGGTATTCTGTTAGATGGGCCTGACTGGTTTGTTAAGTTGGCAGCGAATTCATCATAGAAATAGCTGCATTACCATCCTCAAAATTCAGATTACCAATTAAAAAATAATTACTGAGGATGAATTCCTGTCTACAGAAGATACTACATGACAGCTCTTAGCTTCTTACAGTCTCTTGTAAAGCCAAATCAAATCAAACTCAGAGCTATCCATGTCAGCTTTTCAGATCAGCAGTATCAGTCTGCTCAAATCCCACTCAGTACCTTCTACATCCTGCAGTTTCCAGCTCTCCTTTTCTTGTCCCTGGTGGAGGTGCTGTGAATTTTTTGAGCTGGGCTGTGTGATGGAATAGAAAGCACCAGAGCAGGTCCTATTCAAAGCCAGCTGTTTGATGCGTGGGCTTCTTCTCAAACCTGCTTCTGAAAAGGCAAGGACAGTGGAGACTGAGCCTTCTTTCCCCCTCAGCAATGGGCACATCATCAGGAACAGTTCACAACTGCAAGGAACATACTCTCAGAAGAAACTTCTCTACAGATAACCTGTCTCACCCAGGAAGGCAAGCAGGTGAAGCAAAGGTTCCGTTTTCTTGAGGATTTTGGAATATTTATTTTTGGAATATTTATTACATACAAATCTCCTCAAGTATGATGCCCCTCCTCTAACTCACGATTACTCTCATTCCTCTTTAGAAATTTTATGGAAAGGAATGCTGGAAAAACCATGCTCAATGCAAGTTACATCCAAGTTAAAAGATGGGTTAATGCTCTTGTCTCTTCTTGCTAGCAATTTCATTTTCCTGCTTGCCCAGACATGCTGGTTTTTTCTTCCCTTCTGGGGAAAAGGAACAGCAGTAGCCAACATAAGAGACACTCCCCAGAGCCAGGTGGCTGTCTGTTACAATAGAAATCAGAGCAGGGTCACAGCACAACATGGTGAAGTTGCATTAAAAATAAGCATGTGCTGGTTCGACAGTAATTATAGCAGCTCAGAATCTTGTTCACCCTTCAAGTCCTTCACGTTTTTTCATTTAAAAGACTTACTATCTACCTCTCTTTCTTAACTTAAACTGTACAGAGCTGTTAAAGCAGTGAGCAGCAAGTGGTTCTGTCAGAACAGAACAGTACAACACTTTTGGACTGACTTCTAATGAATTAGCCAAATCAAAGCACACTCATCTGACGAGCTACAACACAGCCAAAGCACCTTTAATGAAAAATCAGTGCTTACCATATATGGCCTTCTCTGGAGATTCTTCTACAACACCAGTGTCACAACCTGGATCAGAAGACCTTGAGAAACAACAGACGTTTTGGGCTTAGCATACTGAGCACATGTACAGGAACAGAACTTGCCACAGAGACTGAGAAGCAGTGCTTTATTCTACACCAATATATTGCTTTGTGGGCTACTCTAAGTGAGTGACCAGTAAGCCTTTGACTCCTACTGACACGTAATTAAGTATTGGTAGCTCCCTAGATGTACAGGTAACAGTTCTACATGAAAGAAAATGCTACAATTCAGCCTGGAGACCACAGCAGGAGCCTTTTCTTCATAAGCCCTTGAATCAGCAACTGAACCTAAACAGACATTAGCTGCAGGAACAAAAGCAGCCTGACTTACATGATGAAGCAAGCAGTATTTCCCCCCACTTAAGCAATGGCATTTAGCCTTCACTGGTTCTCTTACTGCCTTAAGTGAAGATCATCTCTGACTGCAATGATACCTGGTAATTCTACTCATAGCCACTAATTAGTTACTGAAGAAATTCAGAAAGAACTCACCGGCCTTTGATCTGCTTGTGCAGGAGTCTCCTGGACACCTGCTTGTGCAGTGGTGTTTCTGCAACTCTCTTGGTCAATAACTTGCGATGATCTAAAAATCATGCAAGAGCTGTAACATTACACATTATAAAGCACTTGGAACAAATAAATAAACACACTTTTGTACAGGCTTCAGCTTAAGAATGACAATAGTTATTTTTAAGTCAATATAGAACCATTGTGCTGTCTCCAGCACTCACAAGCTATCATTATTTCAGTCCAGTGTCTACACCTCCCTTCCACTCCCTCAATATTGTACCATGTCAGACATAGTTAACCTACTGAGATAACTTTCATTATTTGTCTTTATTTCACAGATCCTTTTTAACCAAGCATTTTTAACTTTAATTTTCTTTATGAGATGTAAAGAATTCAGTAAAAATAGGTTTCAGTTTTAACATCATCATTATTCACCTTCCAAACACCACAGCAATCCTTTTATCCTTCAATAAAAACAGATCATAATTGTTTCATAGAATTGAGAATGCAAAAGTAGGAATTTTAGCAAAAGCTCAACAATCCTACATGTGAAAGTCATATCCTACCTTTGTTGCCCTCACTGGTGCATTTGTATTTTAGGCCTTCCACAGCAGATACTGACTGGCTTCTAAGCATCTTTTTCAGTGACCTTTTTGATGGTGAAAGTATCTCTTCATTGAAGAGATTCCTCCTTACCTTTGTAACCTCTGTGAGACAAGAAAAGCAAGAAAAGATCAGATTACTAGGAAAAGAGAAGGGAAAAAAAAAAGGAAAAAAATACAAAGGTAATTTTGTCAGTTGACTAGGGATAGAACAATATACCAGCATGGAAAGACAACGTTTTAGAGGCTAAAAAGCTTTGAAAAGTTGTTTTTCCTGCTACTGGAACATGTCCTCCTCTAAATCCATTCCAGCCTTCTCTTCCAAATTTGTTATTATTTGCATTATTCCAGCAATAAGATACAAGCAGATGCCATAGCAGAAAAAGCAGACAATCAGTGTCCTGTGTGGAACATTAGGTGCACTACAAAATCTCAACCAAAGCACATCTTGGTTCAGAGGACACACGAGATTTATTTTTATGAAGTATTTGTGGGGATATATCCTATTTTCAGATACAGTTCGTTCTTGTCCCCATTTTCTTTTCAGGACAGAGAAGTTGGAAATAATTTCAAGAGTCAAGGTTTTCTTTTGAGGACATGAAATTTAAGTTTTCTGTGTATGAGTACACAGAATACCACATATTTTTTTCCCCCTTAAAGTTTCTGCACAACTCAGCAAAACTTCCTTCAGATTTCCAGCATGCCTCAGCATAATTTCATCATGGCTCAGTAAAATTTACAGGGACAACATGTGCTGAAGATGCACCTTTCCATGAACAAGCCAAAAGTCAATATACCTTGCACTGCCTCTTTCTGCAGCAAAGGCATCTGCTGGGACTTCTCAGTGGCAAGGTAAGAATGTGAGTTCTCCTGAAACAAATGAGAAATCAGCCTCAGCAGCAGTGCAATGCTATGTTTAAGCATGAATATTAACTATCAGCTCTGAACACATTATTTCAATTTTTCCTTCAAAACAATTTGATCTCTGTACAGGTGATACAGGGCACACTTACTAAGGGAATACAGAGCAAGAGTTTTTACAGTCAAGCATCACAACTCACAGAAAATCCTTCTGGAAGAGTTTTACCTTTCTGATGGGGTTCTTGGCTACCTTGGGAATCTCAATTTGACGCAAGTTCTGTGGTGCTTCTGTCATGCTCCTGTGTCTGGCTAACACATTATTCCTTCAGAAAACACAAAAATTAAGTTAAAATAAGATCAAAAGCACAGTTATCAACCTACTGACAATTAAACTTAGGTGTGACTCAAGAGATAGGAAGTGTTTACCTAAATTCAAATTGCAAACTACATTGATACCTCACTTACTACAACACTGGGATATGATTTTCAATATAAAAAGCTATTCCTAAGACTGGTATTGGAATTCACTCACAATTTGCTGATATGAACACAGAACCCCCAACACAGTGATCTCCAGTAAATCACTTTTAACTTTAACAATATAGGTCAGCTACTGCACAGCATAGCATGCTTTTCCTCTCATGGAAGATGCTCCTGAAATCTACTTTTGCATGAGATACAAATACAGAATCAAGACTGTATTTTTTATAGTCAACAAAAAGCTGCCTCCTGTCTGGAGTTACTACCTTCTCTTTTTGGCAGATCTGGTGCGCAGCTCCTCCAGCTGATCGCTCTCAGTGCAAACAGCACTGGGAGTTAAGACAGATGATAAAGAGGGAGGAAGGCCTGGAGATTTGCTATCCAGAGTCATGGAGTCATCACTGAAGAAGTCTGAAGGCAACACAGATGCCAGCTTCGGAGGTATTTGTGTGCCCAGACCATAATAAATATCTCCAAGGGTCTTCGGTATAGAATTCATATATCTGGAGCACCAGAGAGAACACACATGAAATACACCCCTACTCAAAACTTTGGTATTTCAAACCCAAGGTGTGAACTAAATCCTTGTCCTTACACGTCCATTTAAAAACAACAAACTGAATATCAACTGGTTTTTTTAATTAACTTACTTGTTTATCAGCTACTTTTTCTTTAACCAAAATATAAGCGTAATAAAGAGAACACGTCTAAATTTCTGAGAATTACAAAGATGCAGTAAATCAAAGCTGCTGATTGCACTCTACTCACAGACAACATCTGGCCCAAACCATAGTCCCCAGCAATACATAAGTCATGCCAAATAACTTACACTTCTAATATTTCCTCTAAAAACTTTGTAAGATAGGCTGGGTCTTCAGTCAGACACAAGATGCGCAGCATATCTGTCACCTGGAAGAGAAGGGTAGGTGGCAAAATGGATTAAGGTGTGCCAGCTGCAGCACCAGATATTTTAGTAAGAAATATGAAGTGTTAGTGTAAAATCAAAGGAAAAGCAGGTTCCAGGTCCACATTTCTAGTGCCATGCAGAAACACAACCTGGTTTATACTTTACTTGCCTCTTCTAACAGCTGCTCCATTTCCTCAGCGTTGTTTTGCAGCGAAGGGCACTGAAGGTACAACTCAAGGCGCAAAAATACCTGAAGTCGGCACCTAAGGAAACAAGTAATTACCCACCACATCTTTTTCTACTGCAAACAGCAGATTTACTGCAAAAGGTGTGCTCAAAAAAGCAATGGGAAGGGAAGTGGTTCCTTTTAACAGCAATATTTAGTTAGCATTTCATTTGGGTGGCAAGGGAGATACCTCACTCCAGATATTGGCTGCAGTGCTTATCACACAGCACGGGTATATTTGCATTTAATGAAATGGTTTTACTGCAACCAGAGATTACCCTTGAAATATTTGTCCCAGGTAAATACTTTTCCAGTTGTACAAAAAAAGCCACCATTAAAAACTGCTAACCAACTCCACAGTATCTCAGAGGCTGAAGTAAATACAGTGTGTCATACTCTCTGACTTTGGTCTCCTTCTGTGAGCCATGCTGTTGTCTGAGCATTTTGCTGGTCTTCAGGAGATGGCTTCTGACTCTTCCCACACAGGCCACCTGCAGACACATCATGACAGCAAGAACTTCAAAACTGTTCCCTATCTGCAAGGCAGGTTCCTCCCTTGTCCCCCAGTTACCACCCTAACCTATTCTTTTGGAAGTACAGGTTTTTTTTTCCTTTTCTTTCAAGGAAAGTAATTACTTTTTCCTTTCAGTAGCAGAGTTATGAAATAAAACAACTTAAAGCTTGAAATCACAGAGGTCTCTTGCTCACAGCTCCAGGCCTTCTTCACTTTGGATCCACTTTGCATTTGTCTCTCAGTGTTTTTATTAAATTAATCACAGGATTACCAGTTTTGGTTTAAGATTACTGTAAGCCTATAAATAGTGCTAAAGATTGTAAGAAATACCTTGAACAGTTTCTCTTCCCTGACAAAGCCAGGCCTAGATTCGCCGTGTAATGCCAAATCAAAAGATGCACCACCTTTAAAATACAGTTTGCAAGAATGTATTTTTTAAATACTGTCTTTGAAATCAGAATTTGTAAGGAGGTCAATGTGAAGTAAAGACGTTTTGCAACATTTAGCAAAGTTCTAAACTGAAAACTGAACTGGATTTTCCTACATAATTTACAAGCATCCAGTTTTTCACTCTTGTGTCCTCATAGATAGAAGCAGTCAGTGACCATGGTGCACCTCCACATAAAACCTCAAAGAAAATGAAGGAAAGTTAGCCCAAAAACGTAAAAATTCTAACTTCCAGATCAGTAACAACCCTGCCCACATGCTGTCACCTACCTCTTTCTCTTTGGTATCTTGTATTTTCAAGAAGCTTTTAATGGCCATTATCATATTCTGGGCACACACGGATGAGGGAATTCCCTCAGCAACAGCCTTCTGGTAGCTTGCAGTCAAGTGGGACTGCAGCTCCTCCTCTGTTTGGAAATCTGCAAGGAAATGGTCTCCATTAACTAAATGCATGTTCACCACACCTCCCTGATAAAATACTCACCCCAGCTGAAGCAGGGAACAGAGGAGGTAATAATAAATATTTCCTCCAGCAATGATGCAGCCAGACCACAGCACACTAACAGAGGCTGTCCCAGGTTCAGGCCCACGACATATTATAAGCTAAATCAGTCCTATAATCAACAAAGTTTGCTTAAGATCAGCAAACTTTCAGGCTACTGAAGCAGTCAAGAAATGCCCTTCATTTCTGCCTAATTAGTAAACCGGACTACATTTCCAGTTATACCTTGATGAGTGCTTCCCTCTATTTCTTTTGGTTAAAAATTTTTTTAAAAGTAAATCCTTATTGCTTTTTTCAGATGGATACAAGGCAAAAAACTAATCCCAGAAGCAGCTGTAACACTAGTGTATGAAGAATCAGAAACTAAATGGCAGAAGGGTGGGAAAAATGTCTACTCTTTGCCATGCTGAAGATACAGAAACTCAAACACTGATCTGCTGCTTGGTACTGAATATTCCATTATTATCCTTTGCTCTCCCTTCCATAAAAATCTTCTATGACTCCTATATCAGGATATCAAGAGTTGATATGGGATGTATCAGGACAGAAAGATAACAGGACTTAACACACACCAATTGATATTTTAGGTGCTTTTGCCTTTCCTTCCACCTTTTCATCCAATCTTTTTGCTGAATGCTTCTGTGGAACCTTCTCATTCACTGCAGGAGGCACAGCATCAGGTTGAAACTTCTGAGCTTTCACATTCAGTCTTGCTACATTGAGCATCTGCAGGGATCTGGGCATGGTCTTCATCTTCTGCCTGACCGGTGTTCGGGGAACCCCACCTGCAATGCCACAAGAGAGAGTTCTACCATCAGACACACTGGGGCAGGAACTCCTCCCAAGGTAGAGGACAGCACTAAATTCTGGATTATGTGACCTAAGTAATCTCCTAGAGGAAAAGATGGCCCAGAAGGTTGGTATATCTTTGTGAAATCAACATATAGGCAGTGTTGCAGGCAGCTACTTCTCCAAATAAAAACCCAGGTGCATATTGCTCTGCATAAGAACTTACACAGGTTTAATCAGAAGTTATATATATAGGCAGCAATCTTATATCACAGAAATAGAAACAGCTGACAGCAGGACTTGCAGATACATGAGGCTAAGGTAAAGTCAACTGTAGTTAGTGCAGAGAAATGCAATGATTAAACTCTTCTAGAAAAAAAAAAGTGGTTTATTTTTCTAATTAGAACAAAACTGAGAGGTTGCAATATTTATTAGTAGTTGGAGCAGTCCCTGTTTCAACAGCTAATTAAACTGCAGAGCTCGGCACGCTGCTTTTAACAGCTTTGTCACCCACTGCACAGCCCTGAATTACAATAATTTGGGTTCTACTACAGGACTAACCTAATACTAATAAGCAAATGAGACTGTCCCTAAATGAATATCTAAAGCATGGTACTACTTAAGAGTACAGATCTCTGGAGCTCATGCATCATCTTTTATTGACAACACACACATATAACCCCAAACTATACATACGCCTTTTTTTGTTATTTCCTGGTCCAGCTGCAGCAGAGGTTTCACTGAATTTTCTCTGGTACAGCTCAGACAGACTTTCTGAGAGCTCCACATCAGATTGGTCTACACCATCCTTCCTGTTAGCACAGGGAACCTGCAGGAGCCTGTATGCAAGAACAATACAGTTACCAAAAGAAGGTGGGAGTAGGAGGCATATCCCTTCCTTCCTGTGGACAGAAACAAGATTCTCTAGATTCCAGTCTGCAGCAATATAGTGCAAGTAGCATACACTAGTAACTCCTCCAGCACCTGTTTCCCAACACACTTAGGAGATGCAGAAAACTCAAACCTCTTAAAATGCTGAATGAATGAATGAATGTAAAATGGATATGGCACTGACCTTTACCATAAAACTAAATGAGCAGCTTTGTGCTTTCTAAACTACCCTGCATTAGGCTCTTTTGTTTCACTCAGCAAGCTCTTTGAAGAAAGCAAGCTTATTCATTCCAAATAAACACCAACTGTGAGAACACAACCACATCTTCAGTATCTTGCACTGGATCTTACCATCCCATAAAGCTAAAATTTGTCATTTCCCAGGTAACTTAAGGTCATTTTAAGTGATCTTTATAATTCCTGAAACTACCAAGATTTTAATCCATGCAAACTGAAAGCCAAACATCCTGTTCCCAGTTTCTTTTGTCTGTATACCCCACCATGTAAACCGAGTAAACTGAGTACAGTTTACCAGTAAACTGAGTACAGAAATAAAAGCAGTAGAGTTCTAGAACTCTAAGCAATGCTACAGCCATATTCCCTTAATAGGAAGCAGAAATCCTTGATTATTGCCCAGAGACATTCAGAAAAATACCTGAATGACTCCATCAGATCTGAGCTTGCTCCACAGGCATTGGATGCAGGATACCACGCTTCCAGCACTGAAGGATGCCAGCCCCCTGTATGGGACAGCTCCCGTTGGACCCACTCTGCCACTGGAGCTTCTTCTCCTGTAAGCAAACACACATACCCAAAAATGAGAAAAGCTGAACTAAGTGGCAGAAGCTTCACAGAAGCCCAAAGACAGAGGTTCACAAACTTTTGATCCTTGAGACAATTTCATAGCCAATACATCAGAAGATGTATTCTATCATACCAGAAAATTCACTCTAACACAAAACATTCATGCAAAAGCAGCCTCCTTGCTGCAGTCCCACTCAAAAATTTTACTGGCCAGGGATGGCCCATGTGACACATTTTAGGAAGCCTCCTTCTAAAAGCATGTCCTCAGGCACGTGTAGCTGTGCTTTATCTGCAAGCTAATGGAAACTAATACTTAATAATAAAACAGAAAGCTACACCCATACAGATTTCTTTCTGCATCACATCACAAGGCCTTAGCAACAGATGACACAATGAATAAGTCCCAAAAATGAGACTCCTCAAGGAGAAAATCACTAACTTTAAATTTTTTCTGGACATGATCAAAAGATGGTAAGTTTTCATTTCCTGACACCTACCCAGACTGGCCAGAGAATCTTCCACTGACATGTCAATTTTACTCAATACACTATTCACAATCTCTGGCAGGTGAGTAGCAGAGTCTTGGGAAGAATCTTCCACCACAGCTCCTTCAAGGCTGCATCCCTGAATTTCAGCAGTCTTCTCAGGACCAAGCACAGTCAGAACTGCAGTATCCCCAGAAAGAGGTGACAGAACAGCAGAGCAGGGGCACCAATTTTTAGACAGAGATACTTCAGCAATCTGTATTTTAAAAGAAAAAAAAAAAGGGAAAACCAGAAGAGTTTACATTATCTAGAAATACAGAGACCTAAGGAGTACAGATACTTTACAAGCAGGTTATAGAGTTAGATGGTTGAAAAAAAATATTCTGAGTTTAGCTTCAAATGAGCAATTTGCCGTACAGTGTCTATTACTGTCTTTACAAAGTGATATTGTCACAGTTCCTTTCAGAGCACGTATCAGTTGAAGGCAAAGAGAGGAAGATTTACCACGTGCAGTCCTTCAGCCACCAGACTCCTCAACAGCTGATGAAGCAGAGAGCTGCTACATTCTCCCTGGTCAGGCTGTGAGCTCTGCAGGATCCAGCTCTCTGTGAGGAAGTGGCCAGCCTGTGCCAAGCTCCAGCCTGTCAAGCTTCCTTTCACAACAATGCTGACGGGACACTGCAGCTGTCTTTGGCTCATGGCAAGAGGTTCCAGGATCACAGCACAGCTTTCCTGCTTCTTCCCTCCTGTGCAAGGACAGGATAAAGAAAGAGTCTGAATGCAAGCCTTTTCCATCAAGGTGAAGAGACAACTTCAATGGCAGAAAACCGAGTTCCAAGATTAAACAGGGAATATACTCTAGAGTAAGCCTGTTGCAGAATTGACCTCCTCCCCATGCTCCCAAGGAACTGAGTGCATGGAAGCACCACTAAAGAAAGACCCCATGCATCCTGCATGCTGCTTTACAGCTGATCTGTTTTCTTTGGAAGGGGTTTTTAATCTGTGTTCTTATTTTAGCTAAATCAAATAATTGTATGAGAAAAGGGAGTACAACTCTACAAGGTGGGAGCAGCAAAGAGCTCTTCACCCAAACATCTAGGGGCATGGCAAACTGAAGAGGCTAAATCAGAAACATGGGTTCACAGTCCTCACACCAGAAGTAGAGCACAAGCAGAACTTTAAAAGAAAAACACCTAAGCTTTGAAATATGTGAAGTTACTTCTACACACATTATTCACAAGGGAAGCTTATCAAGGACCCTGCACGAGAGATCAGTTACTACCATGCACATGTATATTTTTCTTTTTTTTTTTTATTACCAGGCACGCTGAGAAACAATGTTCCTTCTTGCTGGGGAAACACTGATCGATACAGGGATGGCCTGGAGAACAAACAGTTCAAAGTCCCATCCAGGGGCAGAAGCCTGGCCCAAGGCACAGCCTGTGGCTCTGGGAACCTGGAGTCTCTGAGGAAGCCAGAAGCAGCATCTGCCCTGGGGTGACTCAAAGAGTGCACCAAGGTTTCAGCTGGCAAAATGGTGCCTCCCATCTGATGGATCACTTCACACATTGTCCAGTAGCCACCATGATCTGGGCATTCGATCAGCTGAAATAAAAGTAACAGAGAGGTCTCAGGTTAAGGTTGGCAGTGAGAGAGCTTTCATGTAAACAAATAGAGATTACACTTTTTCAGAAAAGCTGGCATATGAAACATATCCACAGCATCTCAACACGGTGCCTTCTGAGTGTTTTTATGGACTTTATCAGCCTTCATAGGAACCTAACAAAGTAAATACTATTCCCAGTGAATTAAAAGCTAGCAATATTTTCAAGCCAATTTTTTTTTAAATCTGGTATCTACAGACCTGAACTATCAGGCTGCTTATCTGCAATTCTGAACAGCTGTAACACCCCTCTAAGTCAAAGCACAAGACATTTCATCAATAAACACCATACAGCTACTCCACTGCAGATGTATCTCAGTCTCCACATGGACGATTCCACTCCAGATTTCAGTCCCTTGCTGAAGATTATGTGGCAGTGAGTGAACCTTGGCGTGGTTCCCTCCCACCCAAAGATTACTCATGCCAGAAAGCAGCGTGGCAGATGTCCCGCTAGGGCTCATAGCTGAAAGCCGTGTGACCCCGTTACCTGAGCCCAGTCGGCAGTGTCCACCCAGAACAGGGAGATTTTCTGTTCCACGAGCAACTCCTGCACACTCTTGGGCAGGAGTTTCTCCGCCAGCTCCTGCGCCGAGGGCGGCTCTCCAGGGGAGGAGGGGGCGTCGTTCCCGGACACGAACTGCCGGAGCTCCCTCCGCGAGTGCGGGCAGGGCGAGAACAGGAACACGGCGTTCACGAAGCCCTCGGGCGGCGCCTCCGGGGGCTCTCGGGCGGCCAGCCCCGTCCTGCG
>NW_005054313.1:1051964-1056480 GCF_000277835.1 Geospiza fortis | reverse complement strand
GACGGGGACAGCGCTCACCCAACCTGCCCGGAGGGTCCTACCGACACGGCATCCTCCTTCCCACGGCCTCCCTGGGACAGCCCAGGGCCCGTATGGGTAAAATTCCGATTCTAATTCAGATTATATATTAAAAAAAAACAAATAAATTACTGTTCGGGTGGTCAGGCATTGAAATCGGCTGAGCAGGGAAGCAGTGGAGTCACCATCCCTGGCGGTGTCCAGGAGGCATGTGGATGTGGCGCCGGGTGATGTGGTTTAGGGGTTACAGTGATAATGCTCTGTTGTGGTTAGGCTTGATTGGAAAGGGCTCTTCCAAACCTGACGATTCTATGAAAAGGTGTAGGGTTAGGGCACCTGGACAGGATGCTCGTGGAGGGCAAAGACCCTGGGCTGTCATCAGCCCCTCCCTGCAGGGCTTGAAGCATGTCTGTCCCCGTGGTGTCAGTGGTCACAGTGGGTAACACAGAGGAATCCCCACAGATCATCCCCACCCCGGTGTCTGCTCCACCCTCGCCTCCAGAGCCAGAACAGCCCAGCCCAAACCAGTGCCACCAGAGCCTGTGGTATTTATAGAGCAACAAAGACAAGGGGCACTAAAGGGCCCGTTTGGCTCTGTGGTGACTGTGAACACAAGTGTGTTTAATGAGCTGGAACCAGGAGCTGATGCACTCGGCTGGGCAGGAGTAACCTGTCACCAAGAGCAAGGGAAGGACACCGAGTGTCCCAGGGCAGCCTGCCGCCTCGGGGATGTGGGCTCCCTTCTCCTGGCCAGGGCTGGCATCTCTTGACATCTCTCTGCTGTTTGAGCCCTGAGGAGGAGCCAGCCACACCATGTCACTGCCATTGTCCAGCCACTGGCATCTGTCCCAGCAGTGCGCTGAGGACGCTTAGCAGAGTGTGACCAAAACCTGCCTTATCACAGTCCCCCTGGGACCCGAAACAAACCCAGGGCAAAGGGCAGCTTCCCAGCAAAGCCTGACAGCTTCCAGCACAGGAACTGCTGCTAGCTACTCAAACCCCTTCTCCTTTCCTGCCCACCTCAGTGGATTTGCTCTGGAAGCCTGTCCAGCTCTTGGGAAGGCCAGCAGAGGTGTTGGCTGAGCCCAGGTGACATTGTTTCCCGGTGTGACAGCCAGAGTTGCTCACACCCCTGCTTCTTGTGCTGTCCCATATTCGTGCTGCTTTCAGAGACATTTGCCCTCTCTGCCTGCTCCACAAGGACACCGACTTCCCTCTCAAACAGTCCTTGGGTTCTTTCTGGACAATCATTTACTTGCTGGTAAATGCTATTTCTTGGGAAGAAGGAGAAGGCACAAGAAAACTAATTTGGCTCGTGTGTGGTTGTCATTTTGATCCAGATAAATTTTTTTTTTAGCTTAAAAAAGTCTCGCCTTATTTTGTCCCGTTTCCAGCACTTATCTCCAAGGGATACTTAATGGTGGGGGCTGAAAAAAAAATGATGAGAAAGCCCAGACCTAAGTGAACTGTTTGATCTCCCCTCATACCCCCACTCTGTCCTGCCCCAGTGGAAAGTTTGTTTGCCAGGCTGAGCCAGCCTGGAAAAAAGTTTTGTTTTGTATTGACTCAGATGCTTTGCTTTCAGGTCACTCCTCAAGGACCTGCACAAGCAATAAGTCACCTTTGATACTGGGCAATGCCCAGAGTCTCACTTGTGCTGCATCAAGGCTTCCAGGACTCCCCAGATGCTCATTTTCCAGTGCCTTCTCCACCCCACGTGCCCAAAGGCTACTGGTGGTGGCTGCTTTGAGCACTGATTCTGGGGAGCACCCGTTCCCTCCTATCCAGGGTGAAGCTGCCCCAAGGCGTCCAGGCAAGAGGGAGGGATTTCCTGTGCTTTAGATTTTGTCTCTACATCTTTCAAACATATTTAGTGCTCATAAAAGTGAGAAACTGGGAGAGACCCAGCTGGAACCAGTACTGTACAACCCTCACCCAAGGTAACTGAGATCTGGACACTGCCAGACCTGGTCCCACATCTCTTGAGCAGAAAGACAAATGTTCCTTCTCCCCCAGCGTCATCCCAGAGATTTTTGGGGAAACCTTGCAGCTCTTATGGGTGCTGGGCATGATGGGTGAAATTCTGTTGTAGAGCAAGCTGACACCAGCCTGAAGTTTCCAACAGGACATTTAAGCACCCTGATATTTGTGACTGAGGCATGGTGAAACCTGCCCTGTGTGTCCTACCAGCCTCATGGGTGGGTGCAGTGGTGGTCTAACCCATTGTAGGAAGAGCTCTGCCAGCACTGCTGCAGACACACTCGCTGGCACAGCCCCATCAGCCTTCCCAGTGCTATCCTGGCCCTGGAAAGGAGCCTGGAGAGAAGCTGGTCCTTTAATGGGCTCTCACAGCACGGACAGCCAGTGGAGCATGCCAGCCCTGCTGGGGCTGCAGTGACAAAGTGCTGATCTGCAGCTTGATAAGGAGGGGCAGTGCAGCAAGGTGAGACTATCAGGCCAGCAGAAAAGCCTTTAGCCTTTGTTCCTGGCCTCCACACGTGGGAAGAGGGGCTGGGGACAGCAGGTGGGACAGAACTGCTGCCTCTGGGGTCTGCACAAGGGCTTTGCAAGCTGCTTTTCTGGAGACCCTGCCATTTCAGTGATGGCATAGATTAGAAAAGCTCTGCAGTTACTGTTTTGCTCAAGTAATCACAAAGTGTAGCTGCTGGTGGCTACAGTACCTAAGCAAGTTCCCTTTTGTTTTAAAATGCTCCTATGTGCTGCCTTTTTGAGGTGTCTAAAGGCTGCTCTAGGGCAGGGTACAATACCAGTCCTACCACGTAGCTGGCACGAGAACAGGCAACTGTCAACAGTGTTCCAGCAATCAGAGATCAAGTATTGTCTGGGGATTTCAGCTTCCTTCTAGGTGGAGATCTTTTGTATCCTGGTGTGTACAGACAGCCCTGTGTAATGGGAAACCCAAAACCACACCCTGAGCAGTGTTGCTCGAGGGGGAGCTCGTCCTTCAGACAACAGCAAAATCCACTTACTTTAGGTGCCCCCAAAAAGTGACCCCAGTCACATGGAGCTCTGCTCATGCAGGGTAAGGGCTAAGGCAGATGGGCTTCTCTCTTTTTCCAACACTGTGTCTCCATCCTGCTGCCTGCACGGGTTCAAATGAGGTTGGAGGATGATTTTGTGTGGCCGTCAGTCTCTTCAAGACCATCCACAGCATTTTTCTGCCATCTGTCATTTTGAGAAGAAAGCACACAAGAAAAAATAATAAACTCAAATTATTGCCTAATCAACACCAAAATCAGTGCTGCTTGCTCAGCCTGCGGGCCACAATTAGATGCCATCAGCAAATTTGGGCAGCTTGCCTGGGCTGCAGTCTTTCATCTCTGGAAGACTGACAGGCAAACCAGGGATCTGCAGGCAGAGGAAGAAGCTGGGATCCGTTTGAAGGACTTGCCTGGCTCTTTGGGGAAAGAGCATATAATTCAAAACAGTAGGAAAGATGGACTTTTGTGTTTGTGTTTGTTAATTAAAGGAAAACCATACCAGAGGAGGGGTTGTTTAGGCCTCCAGCACCATCTCACAGTATTGCCCTGGTTATGCAGCCCCAGCTCAGTTTGGCTTGCCAGGAGGATGCTCTGGGTAAATCACTTTGGGAAATGATGGAACACATGTCACTTGAACATCCTTACAGCCTTGGTGGGGCCATCATGTATCTCTGCATTCATGGAGGATCTCAGTACCTGGTTTGAAGCACACACCTTCCTCTTCCTCCCATTCTGCACCTCAGCTGCTTTTCCAAAAGCCAAGAGCTGGAGCAAAGGGCAGTGCCTTCACCCACAGTGCCAACTGGGGAAGGGGATCTCAGAGCTGGGGAGGGGGTGAGGAGAGCACCCAGAGCCGGGAGGGAGGGGACAGCAGGACCAAGGTGCTCCTGCCAGGGGCAGGGAAGGAGCGTGGGACTGGGCAGAGCAGGGGGCTGGACACTCTGAGTCACACCGGCCTCCACATCTGCTGGCCCCTGTGGAGGCAGGGCTCAGAGGTGCTTGGAGCAGCTCGGAGGAAAGGTGCTGAAGCCTGTCCCTCCTCCCAGGGAGGAAGGTGGCTTAGAGGAACAACCCTGCTGAAACTCCAGTGCTCTGAAATGTGATCCTGCCGGAGGCACCTCCCTGGGCCCCACCTCGCCCTCCCTGACCTATATATGTGCCCGGCCCTGGGCAGCGCGGGGGCCGTGGCTTGCTCAGCCCCCGGGAGCCCCTGCGAAGGGACAGGGAGCGCCAGGGCATGGCCAAGAACACCAACATGCGCTGGCGGCTGCCACTGGTGTGCCTGCTCTGGGAGCTGGCCATGATCGTCCTCTTCGGGGTCTTCGTGCGCTTCGGTGCTGAAGCTGATGCGCACTGGGAGGAGGAGAAACGGGACATGAACCTGACCAGTGACATGGAGAATGACTTCTATTTCCGATACCCCTGTGAGTATTCTGGGAGCCTAATCCTTGTGCTGGCTGGTCCCCATCCCATCCCATCCCATCCCATCCCATCCC
>NW_005054313.1:1044923-1051907 GCF_000277835.1 Geospiza fortis | reverse complement strand
ATCCCATCCCATCCCATCCCATCCCATCCCATCCCATCCCATCCCATCCCATCCCATCCCATCCCATCCCATCCCATCCCATCCCATCCCATCCCATCCCATCCCATCCCATCCCATCCCATCCCATCCCATCCCATCCCATCCTGTTCTGTCCCATCCATCCTATCCTGTGCTGTGGCAGAGCCTGCCAGAGGCACTGACTTCTCCAATTGCTAGAAGGTCATGCTCTTGCCTCAAGGGTGGCTTGGGGTTCACCAAAGATCCAGAGAAAAGCCTCATGGCCCTCCAGTGCCCTGGGGCTCTGTCAGCAGGGTACCTTGACGTCTTTTTTCCAGGAATAGGGCTGACGTGTTCCCAACACTCTGCAAGTTTCAGCTCTCTGCCCCCTCCCTCAGCTTTGGATCAGAGCAAGCCTTTCTGTGCACACAGAGGAACGGCTGTCGAGATCCTGTGACATCTTCCTCCTCTTCCTCCGTCCACCCCCTCACTTGTGAATTACCCTTTAGCTACTGGCATTTCGGTGCCAGAGTCCTCCTGAGCTGCCAGGTTCCCAGGGTTCTTGGGTTCTGCATCACAGTGACACAGAAATTATTCAGAAGGTTAAAGCTCTTCTGGCCAGCCAGTGCCTCTGGGTGGCTTTGATCTCCAGGGCTGGTCATCTTTGTGAGCCTTTCAGAACATGCTGCTTCTGTAGGCAATTGTTTCCAAGGAAGCAACAGGCCTGAGTCATGCATCTATTTAGAACATTTCCATTAAAAACACCTGCTAAATCAAAGGAGCTATAGCAACCTGTGGCTGCTGAGGATTAGCTCGTTGAGAGAAGGATTTGCTTACAGAAACCCACTGCTCAGTCAGCCTCCAGGTTCATGTACGGTCGTGGCTGCCCTGGGCTCTCCCTGGACATCTGCCCTTGGGACCAGCCCCACACAGGTTGGTGTGAAGCAGCAGCAGTGCCTGAGGGCTCCTCTTGTCACTGGTGTGCTGGGAGGACATCAAGAGTCCAAGAAATAGTGTGTAGGAGCTAAGGAAGTGACATCTCTTCTGTCCTCATATCCCACTCCTGCTCTGCAGTGCCAAATATTCCCCCTCAAATGGCAAGATGGATTCAACACAACTAAATCAAGCTAAGGGCAACTGCTCAGTTTAGCTTTGAATTACGTTTCTGTTTCAGGCCTGAGGAAGCGCTCACGTGCCCAAAAGCACAGCTGTTCTTTCTCCCTTATCTAATCAGAAATTTTCTCTCTCTGCAAAGATGGACAAACATGACAAGGTGGCCAAACCCTGGAATTTTAATCCTTATGTCCATCCAGTGCTGCTCAGAAGACTGTGGTGGTTGATCACCTGAAGATCATTTGTACCAACATATCTGTGACCACTGCTGTCCACAGCACCTGTCTGCAGTGGCAGAGAGATAAGAGTGACAAATGAACGGGTCCTTCAAGCCAGAGAAGATTGGGAAGGCAGGCAGAGGGAAGCTGTCCTGGTTTCAGGAAGCCAATATGTGGTTGTGTCAGTGGTGCCCATTGCCAGGCCCAGTCATACAGGGTCTAATACAATGGGATCCTCTGGGTTTTGGGAAGGTACACAGTCCACAGCTTTAACTCTGACCTGTGTGTTTCTGCTTTTAGGATGGGAGAATGAATATATGATGCAAATGGCAGCAGATTAATCTAGCTGTATATTGTGCTGCTTACACTGGAAAAGAGAGAGGAGAAATAAATACAGTTGCAGAGGGAAAGTCTATGGGATTGTGCGGTAAAACCACAGTAACTAAGACTGGTTCTTAGGACATGTGGAGAAGTGCTTTGGAAGTGACCTCTGCTGAACAGTGCCAGCTGCAGATCTCGTCTCCTTCCTTTTTAAAGAGTGATTTCATAGACATGGGGGAACATCTTTTAAAAGCAATCTGATTAGCATGGCACTACATGGCTTAAGCCTGTCCAAGTGCTCATCCTTAAACAAGTTGCAAGGTCTTCTAAAGCACAAAAGCACAAAACTCTCAGCTTCTGCAGAACTGCACTTCACACAAGTCTTCACCCACCCCCAGTGGAAATAGCAGACACAAGCCCTGTGAAAATGGACCAGCGGCTGATGGATTTCAGCACAGTTTCAGGGTAGAGCAGACTTGCAGCCACAGAATTTCCTTTGGCCTGAGCTTACACCCTCTCTGAGTGCACAGACTTTGCTGGATATAGTGGCTATAATGATTTCTGCACTGCAAAATGCAGAACATTCTGGTTTAGCTCCCTCAGTGCTGTATTTATCTGCTCTGCAACATGGTTTTGCTGGCAGGAGTGTCCCAAGGGGGATCCCAGCCTTGAGTCTCCTCCTCTTTCCACTGGCTGAGTGGCCTGCAGTCTTAGGGTTTGCATGATTCAATTTGTAAGTATGCAAGCGTTTCAGCTCACTTAATTGCAAAGGAATGCTTATCTGATAGAAAGGTGCAGCATTGAAAAGTACAGCAGGTTTACTGCACCAAGAAGGTCTTTCAAGAGGCTCACACAGATCTGGTTTCCCCCGGGGAAGGGCATCTGAGGGGCTCGGGTGAGCAGGTCTGACCATTAGTGGGAAGAACTGGGTCTCTCTGGTTTGAGCACTAAAAATCTCACACAGTGGGTTTCTGCTCTCAAGGGTATTTTGCCGCTGATTTCTGAAGCATTTAAAAATCTTTGTAAACTTTCCTTGTTCTTGTGATCTCCTTGCTCTGAGCCATCACCAGGACCCCGCACTGAATGGACCTACCCAAAATGGCCATTTACATGTTTTAACAAAACTTTACTGTTCATTTCATGTAATGGTTTTGAATTTTTCACAAAAGGAGAAAAAACAATCTGAATAGAAAATTGTTTTCCTTTGTACATTCCATTACTCCCAGGTCTTCTTTTTCACACAGCTTTTAGTAAACATTTACTTTAAAGACTGAGTCTTTTAACCAAAAGCCAGTTTCTAAAAGCTGAGCCATTTTCAGACTTAGAAGCATGGGAACATGAGGCAAACACACATTTTCTCTTGAATTCCCCCCCTACTGCTACTGATGTAATTAGTTTCTTTTCAACACCAAATGCACGTGGCACTTGCAGCCCTGCTGTCCTCACAGAGCTGACAGTACCTTCCCTCTGCACAGCTTTCCAGGATGTCCATGTGATGATCTTTGTGGGCTTTGGCTTCCTCATGACCTTCCTCAAGCGCTATGGATTCGGAGCTGTGGGTTTCAATTTCCTCCTTGCTGCCTTTGGGATCCAGTGGGCTCTCCTGATGCAAGGCTGGTTCCACTCTTTCAAGGATGGGAAGATCCTCATTGGAGTGGAGAAGTAAGGAGGAGTTGGGCTCTGGGATGGCACCTCTGGCCTGGCCAGTGGAAGAGCTGGAATGAGAGCCAAGCAGTTGGCAACACCTGTATGTCAGTGCTGGGAACACGGGTCATCCACATTACCTGAATAATGTGGGGGTGTGAGGACGGGAGGAAGGTCAGTGGGAAATCCAGGGAATCCTAATCACTTCTTTGTCTTCAGGTGGGATCTCCAGAGCTGGGGGTGGGTAAGAGTGATCTACAGAGAAGTTTTTCCTTATTAAACCACAAATTTCCTTCCCTTCTTCCAGCCTGATCAATGCTGATTTCTGCGTGGGCTCTGTGTGCATCGCCTTTGGGGCCATCCTGGGCAAAACCAGCCCCATACAGCTCCTTGTCATGACTTTGTTTCAAGTCACACTCTTTTCAGTGAATGAGTACATCCTCCTCAACCTTCTTCATGTAAGGCTTTAGGTAGTACCCGCTTTGTTCTGCTCCTTCCTCTCTGCACCTCTTCAAACCTTCTCTCTTTGCTATGGCTCCACCAAGCCATTGCCTTCATAAGCATTAAAAATGCAAGAATTCAGGCAGCAAAAGTAGGCAGATTGTGAAGGAGAGGGGCAGTGGGTCATGCTTCCCTGGGAAGGGAGATCTTCTGGGGTTTTACACATAAGCCTGGCAGTTCAGGAGCACTGGGTCCCTCTGTCAAGTGCACAGACAAGCTGGGCATGATGCAAATCAGGCCTCAGCTCCAGAATGAGTGGAGATTGCAGAGGCAAACCTCTGTTTTCCAATGGCTGCAGGTGAAGGATGCAGGTGGCTCTATGACCATTCACACCTTCGGAGCCTACTTTGGCCTCACGGTGACACGGATCCTGTACAGACCCAACCTGGAGCAGAGCAAGGACAAGCAGGGCTCCGTGTACCACTCTGACCTCTTTGCTATGATCGGTGAGCCAGCCCTCATCCTGGGGTGCTGCTGCATGGGGAGCACTGGGCTGCACAGGGCTGGTTCCTCCTGTGTCTCTGGGAAAAAGTGAAACCAGCATATGGAGTTGAGGAGCTCTGTATCCCAGAGGCCTTTCACATTTCAGAGTTACTCAGCTCCCGTCATCAGTGGCTGGGCTGAGATGGTGCCTGGGAAGATAAGGATGCTTTTTGGTTCCCTTTCTCTGCCAGCCTTTCCTGATGCTGGTCTCATCATGCGGGGTGTGGATCTGGGGAAGCAGGACTATAGGATGTAATTTCCCCCTGTGCAGAAAAGTTTTGTTTTCAATCCCTGCATTCTCTCTTTTCCCTTTCTCTTCCTCATCCCATCTGCCCCATCCCACCAGGTACCCTGTACCTGTGGATGTACTGGCCCAGTTTTAACTCAGCCATTTCTGACCACGGGGATGCCCAGCACAGGTCTGCCATTAACACGTACTGCTCGCTGGCCGCCTGTGTCCTCACCACCATGGCCTTCTCCAGCATGCTGCAAAAGAAGGGCAAGCTTGACATGGTAAGATGGGAGCACAGAGCCCTGCACTGCCCCAGGGATGTGTAATGAGGTTGATCAAGGGTCTCGGAAACAACTGGCACTTGTGTTTTGCTGAACAGACACAAGGTTTCTGGGGATGATGGTGAGACCAGCATCCAGGCAGAAACTGAGGCTATATTGAATAAGAAAGTGGGAATGGGTCCTGCAGGGCTTGAGGTGTGAGGTGATGCCCTGCCAAGTCACAGCAGGGACCGGACTTGCTCTTGGACATGTTGCAGAGCCCTTTTTGGCAGAACTCTCCACCAAACAAGGCCTGCGCAGCGGCTCGTGAGCAATCGGGGGGCTGACTTGTACGTGTTGGATGTGTGGGTGACAAGTCTCTGTGACAGCAGAGCTTGCATGACACACGGGTGAGACAATTTCCATCTCATCACAACTCCCCACCCATATCTGTGGATGCAAAGAACGTGTGTGGTATGGGGAGTGGGAGTCTCTATGCACCTGTGCTACAGACAGAAGCTGCCTGTTCTTTTCTTGTTTTTCACCACCAAGTAGGAAAATGGGCCCTGATATTTCCTCTGGAAACATTTTCAGAGCTGATTCTCCCGCTTTGCCATTTGCACCATCCCTGAGCAATTACAATGTCCCTGAGATGCCAAGGCAGAGTGGTTGCCCCTGCAGGTGCACATCCAGAACGCCACGCTGGCCGGCGGCGTGGCCGTGGGCACCAGCGCCGAGATGATGCTGACCCCGTATGGCTCCCTCATTGTCGGCTCCATCTCTGGCATCGTGTCCACCCTGGGCTATGTCTACTTCACGGTGAGTGCTGCTCGAGGGCTCTGCAGCCCTGCTCCTGCTGAGGAGACCAGAAATGGATTCACTTCCCTTTGACGGTTCCTGCTTTCCAGAATCCCTTGTGACATCACTTCTGTCTCCTTTTACTGGCCCAAAATGCTCAGGAAGTTTCAGACTCCCAACAGGAGTGTGTTTGGAGGATATGTTGTTAGTTTATCTTGAGCTTGGCTCACATCTTTGTCTACAAGTCTATAGCTCTTTAATGGGACACAATATCTCTCCTCTTTCTCTGTTTATCTGAGTCCTCCATGGAAGAAACTAATTCTTTCCAGGGCCGCTCTCAATTCCCTGATCTCTCTCTACTTCCCTTCCCCTCAGCCTTTTTTGGAGTCTAGGTTGCACATTCAGGACACGTGTGGCATCCACAACCTCCATGCCATGCCAGGCCTTATTGGGGGCATTGTGGGGGCCATCACAGCAGCTGCAGCCACGGAGGATGTGTATGGAAAGGAAGGGTAAGATGGCTTGAAAATCTTCCCTGAGAATAGATTTTACCTGAAGCTGTGTGGGCTGGGAGCAAACAACAGCTTTTGTTAGTGGTTCGGAGTTGCCCAGAGTTATCCCTCAAAAACATGGGTTGCACTGACTGTGTTGGGCTTACTGAATTGTAGCCTCATCTTATGCAGCTGACTCTTGGTGGCCTCATAAAGTGAGGCACAGTCCTGATGTTTGGCATTATTCTGGGCCACAATGTGGAGGGAAGTGCTTCTCCCTCCCCCCTGCATTGTTTAGTGGGGTCAGGTAAG
Source organism: Geospiza fortis (assembly GCF_000277835.1). Taxonomy (NCBI): domain Eukaryota; kingdom Metazoa; phylum Chordata; class Aves; order Passeriformes; family Thraupidae; genus Geospiza; species Geospiza fortis. The sequence continues at coordinate 1,045,537 of NW_005054313.1, read as the reverse complement.
GCTAAAAGTCTGAATTACAAAGAAAATGTTTGTATTTTGGGCTCCTCCTTGGTCAAGCTTTGCCAGGGGTCAGAGAAAGAAGTGAGCAGTGTTTTGGTCATTGGAACACTGCAGAAGAGGGATGGGGGTAGGGAAGAGCTCCCAAAAGAGCAGGGCAACATGGTTCCTCCGGAGCCGGAGAATGCCTCCTGCCAGGGGCAATCATCACAATTTCTGCCCTCGGCAGGTTCATCAAGGCGTTTGACTTCACGGGCGTGTACCAGACACGGACACCAAGCATCCAGGGAGGCTTCCAGGCAGCCGGCATTGTGGTGTCTCTGCTGATGGCATTCGCTGGGGGAGCCATCGTGGGTAAGCCGGAGGGCAGCGCGGAGAGGGGAGGACGCTGAAACAGCGGCATCCATGTGCCGGATCCATCCTGCGGGGACAGCACCGAGCGCCGTGCCAGGGCTGCGTTCGTCCCCTTGGGTGGAGCACCCGCATCCCCCCGTGCCCACAGCCCTGCCTTCCACCTCACAGGGGGCATCCTGAAGCTGCCCATCTGGGGGGACGCCGCGGCCGAGAACTGCTTCGAGGACGGCATTTACTGGGAGGTGAGCGGGCCGGGAGCGGGA
>NW_005054313.1:1033001-1044631 GCF_000277835.1 Geospiza fortis | reverse complement strand
GCCCAGGGCAAAGCAGAGGAGCTGGGACACTCCTGGTGCCCTGGGGACAAAGTGGAGGCATGAACGGTGGCAGCATAGCCTGGGTGTATTACACAATGTTTTAGATAGTACAGTCTGGGGAGATACTTGTTTTGGGAGCTGGCACCCTGAGATGACAACGCCCGCTGTGGGAAGCACAGGCTGGGCTGGGTCTTCTTGAGGAGGGGATGCTGGGGTGCAGCAGCCAAGCCTCTACTCATCCTGCCATCCACGTGGGGGTGAGGGCCATTGTGAGTCCAGCTACACTTCTACATGATGGCGTCTGCCATCACCTTCTCTTGAACTGCCCTTCCAAGGCCTCCATCAGCTCCTTGGGAACCTTGTTTGCATGTACAGCACAGGCTGGCAGGACCCTTTCCTCTTTTTTGGCTTCATCCATTTCTTTCAGTGTCATCAGATGGCTCTTTCCACTGTCTGGTGCTATTCTGATGAGAAGAGGACAGCCCCCATCTCTTAGCTGGACCATCAGGCTTCAGCCAGAGTTGGAGGACACAGGGATGAAAATCAGGCCTAAAATCCTGCATGTTTTCCAGGGTGATATAATATGAGGAGCAGAAAAGGAAAAGGGAGGGGGGGAAAGGAGGTAGGAGGGCTGATAGGTCTCTTCACTGCATCTAGTTGTAATTCTTACACCTGAGGGGGGGAGTCAAAAGTAGCTATTCACATCCCCTTGGGATATGACACCCTCATTTTCCATGCTGGGTAAAGACAAAAACCCTTTACAACATGTTTCTGGAATTTGTCAGCGGCTGCCAGCAGCAGCATGTTAATTAAATGTCGGCAAAGATGGAAGCAAGAGGCTCTGCTCTAATTGGACACTTTGCTTGGTGGAGCTGAAAAACATTGTGACAGAGGAGGAGGTGCCGAAACACTGTGTTCCCCTGCCATGGCGGGGACGGGGACAGCCAGGCACGGAGACGCTCTCTCCTGTACACACATTGCCTCCATTTGGCCTGAAACAACCTCACCATTGAAAAAAAGAAGAGTAATAAAAGGCCTAAAATCCTCCACAGGATTGGTTTCCAGCACGGCAGCAGTGTGGCATGCAGGGAAAGGGCTGGTTGGCTGAGGAGAAATTCAGAAATATCGTAGCCGGGCCAGCTGGAGCTCCAGCCTGCTTGCCAGCAAGTGGTGTATTGTATATTTCTTTTATGATGGCAAAGGCAGGTCTGACAGGGGTTAGAAATGGTCTCTGGAGAATGATCCCTGCAGAGGCTGAAGCATACATTGAGCTGCATCCTTTCTCTAAGACAGGGATGGGAAAATGTAGGGCAAGTGTTTTCCCTGCGCTGGGATCTGCTGAAGGAGGGAGATCTCATCCCAGCTTCTCTGCACTGGGAAAGGGATGTAACAGCCATTTTCTGCTCACAGCTTCATCCAGAGAGTGCATCAGAAACCACCACAGAGATGTTCACTGACAGGCACCATTGACAGTGTCATTTCAGAAAGGAAGTCCAAAATTTTCCCCCCAAGTCTACAAAATCTAAAAGCAGCAGCAGACCTTTGGGGCACTGCATTTCTTCCTGTGTGACTGGACTGGTGTCCCTTCATCCCACACCTTTTAAATTCTGTCTGTGTCCCAGATAATCTGTGTGTCCAACCTTCATGGCCTCTGGTCTTTCCTCCCAGCAGCTCACCAGGGTCCATGTAATGGTAAGGACTGCGTGACCCTCTTCCTTCAGCAAGGTGTCCAACCCACATCTCTGATGGGACAGACAGCTCTGTGAGCCCTGGGAGATGGTCCTGTCCCATGTGCACCTGCTGGAAGAAGAAGCCCTGACCGAATTCCCCGGCCCTCTGGGCTGTGCCTCCTCCTCGTGGGAAGACCCCCAAATTGCCGGGGCTGCTGGGCAGCGAAGCGTTTTATTGCCCGTGCTCTGGCGGGGCTCAGTCTGGTCTCAGTGCCTAAATCACTCGCTGGGGCTGGCCGTGCAGCTTTAATTCCCTGGCAAACAATGCCGGGAGCGGGCTGCTGCGTTTGAAGTGCGGCCGCGGCCCCAGCGGTGGACGGAGGGTTTCTCAACGGGGGAGCGTGGAGAGCAGAGGATTGGGCTGCTCCAGCAGGCGGGAGAACATGTGAGAAAGGGGCTGGAGATACTCGCGGGGATTAGGTGGTACAAATTGGCTGGGAAGCACCGGAGCCATTGACCAAAATTGTCCTGGGGCAGGTTCCCATGGGGGGGGTGGCTGAAACAACCTGCTTTCAAGGAGGCTGGAAGGCCCAGCCTGGCTGCTAATCCCCTGGGATCTCTGTGGCATGGAGCAGAAAAGAGGTTAAAAAAAAAGGGAAAATCTCATGTAAAGGTGGTGGTTTCCCCAAGGGGATGATGTTAGAGAGAGGAGGGAGGAGGTGGGGAGGAGGAACAGCATAGTTTAATCCCTCTTTTAATAGGCAGGTGGTGGGCTTTGCTCGCACTCCTGCTCCTGCAAGCTGCTGCAGAGATTTTGGCAGAAGGCCTTTGCTCACCTCTGCTGTCCCCCACTCTTGGTGGAGAGGGGCCCCATCTGCGGATCTGCCCGGGACAAGGAGGTTTGCCTGCTTACTACACCTGTGCCCATGTGTGTGCTGGTGTGCACGGGTGCAGGTGCACATGGTGTCACCCGCAGACTTGGGCTGAAATGGGCTCACTGCACACCCCAGCCACTGGCCACTGCATATCTCCTGCTGGTGGCATCCCCATGTGTACAAAGCCGTACATCCCCACGTCCTCCTTGACCTTTCACAGGTGGCACACTGAAAGCCAAACTGCAGGTGCTGTTGGTGATGTTCACACACTGTTGGCCGTGGTGCCACCGTGCACATCCTCCCACCTGCGCCACACACACCCAGCCACCTTTGGGCCCGTATGAGTGGCATGTCCAGGCCCCGCCTGCCCACGTGTACAAAGCCCCATGTCCCCACAGCCTCCTTGCCCTTGCACAGGTGGCACACTGAAAGCTATGCTGCAGGTGCTGCTGGTGATGTTCACACACTGTTGGCCATGGTGCTACCTGTGCCACGCACACCCAGCCAACTTCGGGCCTGCGTGCCCAGGCCCGGCCTGCCCACATGTACAAAGCCACACATCCCCACAGCCATGGCCTCAGCCTCCTTGACCTTGCACAGGTGGCACACTGAAAGCCACACTCCAGGTGCTGCTGGTGATGTTCACACACTGTTGGCCATGGTGCTACCTGTGCCACACACACCCAGCCAACTTTGGGCCTGCGTGTCCAGGCCCGGCCTGCGTGAGCCCCGCTGCAGCCCCTCTGAAGGAGCGCTGTAAATTGTAATCAGATTAGGGCAGCCGGTCGCTTAGGGCCCTTGAAAAGGGCATACGTCCCCTCATCAGTACCTAGCATTGAGTCGCACAAAGGGTCTAAGTAACTCGGCAGGGGTCGGGCCCTCTGGAGCGCAGGGGAGGGGGCTCGCCTTTCTTTTCTCTCTGTCCCTTGTAATTATGTCAATTTGCTAGCCAAATTGTTTGCTTGAGTGGACAGTGGGGGCTTGCCCCCCTTCACACCTCCCCCCCACCCCTAACCCCATTCATGTGCTAATGTGGGAAGGAGCACGGCCTCCTGACTTCGGGAGGTGGCCGTCAAGGAGCAAAGCACAGGGGGGCATGGGGTAGGAGCCCCCCGTTTATGTGCCCATGGATGCCTTGGCCTCGCGGCCCCGATGAACAGGGCTCTCCTGGTTACTTTACCCCGTGGCAGGGTGTGCAATGGCTGTGCTGCCCCAGCCAGCCCTGGCTTTCTCTGGCCACCCCTCACCTGTGCCACATGCCCTCCTGGGCCACGGCATCCCCAGGGCCAGGAGCCTTGCCCTCTGCACTGTGGTTTTCCCGGCACACCTCCCCACCCACTCACCTCCCAGCATTTGCATATATTCTGCCCGCAAATCCTTGTCAAGGGGACCCTCTTTATTGCCTGTATAGATCACAGGGTGTTAGTTAAGGGGCTTCTTTGTATTGCCTCAGACAGCTGGGGTCATCAAAAGTCCTGTGGTGGGAAGGAGAGACAGGAGGAGGGGGGAAGCTCTGACAATACAGACTGAAGGATTAAAGGAGCATATAAAGTTCCTATTGAGTGAGACAAGAGGCTGTTCACTCCCAAGATTGACAGCAACCAGGAGGCGATTCCCAACACAATGTCCAATTAATTCTCTACCCTCTTCGCTGCCGTCTCCTCCTCCCTCCTCTCCTGGGCTGGGGCATGAGCAGGGAAGGGCTGAGGCTAAGATCCTTGAGAAGGTAATTAATTATTCCTGACTAAGAGGAGCTTGCTGAGGTGAAGGCCAGTCCCCAGGCTCGCTGAGCATCCATCCCGCTCCTACAGGCTGCCATCAGTTTGGGCCACTTCAGGGTAGTTTTCCTCTCTGACACAGAGCTGTCCCACCAAAAGTCCATCTTCATGGCATGTGCTGGACAATAACCTGGGCTACTGCTCAGCCTGGAAGAGAAAGATTTAGGGCTAAAGCCAAGCTGACAGTGAAATGCAGCAGGACAAGGCAGCAGGAGGAAAGACAGGGAGCAGGGCAAGGTGCGTGACCAACATGTATGGGCATGCAGAGCATCTGAGGAGAGGCAGAGCAGCATGTGCCAGGCCCAGGGATGAGATTTTACCTGTGTGTGCAGTGGCAGTGGTTAAAGCAGGTCCACCTGTCCTGGTTTTGTAGGGAGAAGTGGGTTTCTGGCAGTGAGGATGCATTGCCACTGTTCCCTGGGCTAGCCACCCACACTGGCCCCAGTGCTGGCCATAGCAGAACATGTAGGAGATATTGTAGGATACTGCATCTCTTTGGTGTACCCCATGTACAAGAGCAGAATCTGGGTTATCATGTGAAATTTCTGCAAGCCACTGAGTACACAAATTGTCTGACTTGGCTGGTCTGGTTTTTCCTTTAAAAATACCTCAGCCCAGAGGGAGGAAAGCAAAAGCACCTTTCTCTGAGCTGGGCGTCTTTTCCTTGGTACTCTCTGTGGCAGTGAGGCTCCCAGACATGAGTGGCCAAAGTCCTTCAACAGTGACAAACATCTTCAAACCACCTCATTTGTGAGAAAAAGCCATGCAAGGAGGACAGCCTGTTCTCACCACAGGGACATTTTGGCCAGCCCACCTTCTAGTGCTCAGCACTGACCCCTTCCCCTCTGCCACCCCTGCCCCGATCAGCACGGCATGGGGTACCAGCGCTGCCCTCCCTGCACACCTCAGGAGCAGGGGATGCCCTCGGGATGCCGGCCTGGGGCTGCCAGGGGCTCTGCACCTCCTGCCCGCTCCCTCCCGCCGCACACGCTCCCAGTGAAGTTGTTTGAAAGTCTTCCGGCAGTTTTCCCGGCCAGGAATAACAGATTAGCCATGATCTGATCAGCCCAGTATCTAAGCTGTATTCTCCCTGCTGACAAGTATTTGAAAGAGGGGAGGGGCCACTTTCAGCCCAACGATGAATCTTTCAGCGACAAGAAAAGACCCTTTTTTCTGCCTGCCAGCCGCGGGCTGCTCCGTGCCCTGTTGCTAAGCGAGACCCGGGGCTGCTGCTTGCACGCGGCCGGCTCCAGGGTTAGCAGGATCAGGATATTCACACCAGACATCTTCGTTTTTTTAGGGAGGGTGTTTCTTTTCTCACCCACCTCTGCCTGGCAAATAACAGCTCGCTGGCGAGGCCCGGGGATGCTCCTGCTGAGGCAGCTTGCCCTGGGAGGAAAGGGAAAATGCAGAAGCTGTTGGAGGGCACTCAGCCCTAAATGTCTGGGGTTTGCTACCACACGTGGGGCTGTCCCTATCTGGGATGTGGAAGGGCAGCCACCCCACAGCCCCCATGTCCTGGTGGTTTTGGGCGCAGTGGGACCTTGGGGAGATGGACGTGGAGGATGCTTGGTGCTGGTGTCTGAGAAAAACCTGGCCTGGCCTCATGCAGGGGTGGCTCTGAGCATGGTATTGCAGAGGAACATGTGGCAGAGGAAATAGGAGGATAATCTCCAGTTTTGGGATGCTTTTTTAGTCCCCACAGCGTCACTCTGCTCCAGAGCACCGTCTTATCCTGTCAGCACCAGCCGTGTGACCCTAGGAGAAAAGGGAAAGCACTAAGACAAAGGCTTCCAGGCTATTTCTGAAGCTGCCAGCATGAGGTGCCCTCGCCTAAGACATGGTGCTCGCATCTCTCCTCTCCTGCAAGGCAGCGGTGAAGGGAGGACTGCGGGCTGCCAGGGCCGGGGCTGGCACCTTCTCAGAGCCCTGCCCGCCCTGCCTTTCCTCCCTCGCTCAGGCAGAGTGTGGCAGGAGGAAGGAGGCTCTCAGTGCTTCGTGTACCCCTCCAGTGACTCTCTAGTGCTGCTGCCAGCCTCCCTCAGCAGCCCCGAGCAATGGCATCCCAGTGTTACTGATGCACGGCAGCTCAGGCTCTTTGTGAGCAGCCCTGTGCAGGAAATCTCCCTCTCACACTGCTGTAGGAAGCCTGGAGAAACCCACTCATTCCTGCCTCAGCCCAGGAAGTCTTGCTTGACCTCAGATTCCTGCAAGCCCTCGATATCTTGATAGAGGTGACCAGGGTTCATTCCACTGATGTGCAGGAGTGTGGAAGAGACATGCAGAGAGGCTGTTTCCTTTTCCAGGGGAAGGATAAACCTCTCTGGCACAGCATCCCAAGCTGTTCCCTCTCCTCAGGCCATGCCCTGTGCCCAGCTGGTGCAGAAAGCCCCAGGGAAAGATGCCAGAGGGGATGTAAAATGTACTGCTGCTTTCAGCAGCACAAAAAAGGAAAGAAACCCTGAGCCCTGTGGTTTGAAACAAAAAATGCTGGATCCATGGCTGTGGTACAGCCCCTTTCTGGATCTTTAGCAGCACAAAGCAGCTGACAGACTGGCCTCTCTGGCCCAGTGAGCTCTTGTCCGGTTTGTGGATGTTCCCTCAGTGGCTGTAGGGGCAGCACCAGTGCTGATGTCACAGCCAGCCCAGTGCCGTGGGCAATGGGACAGCTTCCCCAGGACCTGGAGGCTGTCCTGAGTCACATCAGAGGCATGATGACTTTCTCCTGCATTCCCAGGAACAGAGGTACCTATGTTTGGCATTCTGGAGGAAGGTGGAGTTATGGGTGCAGGTGCTCTATCAGTTTGTGCTTGCCATGGGCAGCAATGGCTGTGGGGGCTCTTTTCCATGCTTGGCAGAGGGCACCCACCCGAAATAGATCCCTCCTAGCCAGCAGCTTCTGAAGGATATGCTCAAATCTCTCTAGGCTTGAGCCAGCAAAGCACAGGCAACCCTTTTTTCCTGGCTGTTGGTCATTCTGGCATGGACAAGCTCTCAGCTTTGGGACCTTAGCAGTCCTCTGGTACTTCAGGCCAGATTTCTCACTCTTTGTGTGTGTCTCTGCCAGCCATGAGTCATGCTCTCCACTGCACAGCCAGGTCTCCTGCCTTCCTCTGCAGCCAAGAATCACCTGTGTGAATGAGCAGCGAGAGAGCTGAGTGGGGGCTGGAGCACAACTCCCTGCATCCTCTCCTGGGGAGGCTGAATGACTTTTGACATACATCTTAGAGCTTCTTGGCCCATTGTTTGGCTAAACCTGCAAATGGCCTCTGTTCCTCTTGGATACGTTCTCTGACTTGTTGACTTCACCATCTGCAATACAATGACCCAATGCTCACACCATGGACATGAAGACCCATTTTTGACTGCGCCTGAATTTCTCACTGTCATGGCACTGACCAGGTTTTTAGGAGCTCCATATGCTACACACAGCAAATCCACAGCATCAGAATTAATTGCTCCTGACTTTATTCCTTTTGTCTCAATTTTGTCTGCTGGCTTTGCTTCCAAGCCTTGGCTTTGCCTTGGATTGTGCTTGGCAGGTGCTGGAAGGTGCTTTGTGAATGAGAGCAGGAGCATCCCATATGGCTCCACTTTTCTCTGGGGAATCCTGAACCACTAAAACCAATTTACTCTGTAACTCTGGGTAGCCTCTACACTGGAAATGCTCTGTAAAAGCCTTCTTTGGGAAGGATGTGGTCTGCAGAGAGCTTTGACTGTCCTCCTGATGGTCTGATCATCTGCAGGAGAGCACAAGGGCTTTTCCATGGCCAGGGCTGAGCAGCACCATGTCTTCCTGAGGAAGAAAGGAAAATTTGCCTTCAAGGACTAGCAGGTAAAACCTGATCTGAGAATTCATGTCCCAGTGATGAGATAAACCATTGTGCAGCAAAGAATAGTACACAATGTAAGCACTCAGGAAAGAAGAAAATAATTTTATCCTGATTTCTAGTGTCTTCCTGACTTGTGAGCACCCTTCCATACTCACACATGTCAGCAGAACACCACGGAGATATATTTGTATGAAAATCCATTTGTCTCCACAGCTATCTCTGGCATTTCTTCCCCTGCCCTTAGCTCCTGTGGCTGTGGCTTGGGTTTGCCTGTGCAAAGGGACAGCATCAGCACCCTGCGTCCAAAGGAAACCAAAACAAAGAGCCACCATGGGATCAGCATGGGAGCTTGGATGGTTTGGGAGCACACCTTGAGCATTGCAGCATCCTTTTGTGGGGGAAGGGGGTCCCCCCACAGGCCTCCCTGCAGACGAGGGCCCCCGCTCAGAGAGAAGTGGCGGCACATCAGTATGCAGGAGTGGTCGCTGCTCGCCAATAAATTAGCATAAACCACTCTAGGAGGTAAATAGACATACAAGGCGCCAGTGTGTGCAGCGTGGGCTGTGGCTTTGTCTCAGCCCCACTATTGTCATGGCCCCTGCTGCACACTGACCGAGTGGGGCCGGTGTGGTGGGCTCTTACACTTTTGACTGCTGGATAAAAGGGGGGAACATAAAGAGAGGGGAGAACTTTTTTTCGGGGTTTTTTATAAGTCCAGACGAAGTTACAGACGTCTGTTAAACGTCAATTACAGCTGAATAAAGACGTCTGCTTGAGGCTTAGTTATGGCTCCTTTCAGCCACCGAGATTTTTCCAGGGCTGGTCCGGGATGCCTTCGGCAACCTAATTTGGAGATTGTAACTCTATAAACAGGCTCTGGCATTAATCAAGGCTGGTGAAAATGCAAATGATGGCATGGAGGGGGCTTGGGGACGGGACGGGGTCCTGTGCCTTGCAACTCAGGGCAGGGAGTAAAAAGAGGGAAGCAAAGAGGAAGAAGAAAGGGGCCATGCAGAGGAGTAGGGATCCATAAATAGAGAGCTTGGTGGGGTTTGCTGACTTTCCTCATGGTGCCCTGGGAATCTGGTCTCATCAAGACTCATCTGTATCCGACTCTTCTTCCCACTGATTAACCCTTGTGGTGCTCCTGGCCATATAAGCCTGGCTGCCTATGTTTTTCCCAGACCAAAGCCAAAACAGCAAAAGAAACCAGGCATTTAATGCTTTAAAATCCTGGAGGATCACTGGGTGTTTTGGAGCATCCAGAGTATGTGAGAGAGGGTGTCAGAACAGTTCAGAGGCTGCAAGGAATGATTCCTTTTGAAAGGGCAGCTCGTGCTCTCCATCTCTCCCTGTTGCTTATTATGTGGCCTGTTGGTGTTGTTTTGATTTTGTCATGGGAAAAAGGCCTCTGAGCTCTAGCTGGGTGCAGGGGGAATGGTCAGTGTTGTCCATGCCGCTAAAAGACATGCTGATGACCACAGAGGCCAAAACACACTTCAGATGGGACAAGGTATAAAAGGACGTTCTTCCCTCTGGGATACATCCGTGTCAAGAGGCTGAGGGTGCAGGGATGGAACTCACCTTGGCCTCATTGGCAGATTGTCTTGTGCCCTGGGGTGGGTCAGTACCTGGTGGGGAGAACCATGTCCTGCTGTACAGCCATGTCCTAGCCAGATGATGCAGCCCACAATATGAGGAATAAGCCTGGAAATCAGAGTGGAAGCAGTGCAGATGCTGAGGGCTTGCTGTCTGGTGTGTGGTGTGGAGGAAGCTCACTCCTCACTGCCCCAGATCATGGAGCATCCTTCCCATGCTCTGCCCTGGGGCTCAGCACTGTGCTGGCCCAATGTGCCATGCAGTGACTGTGGGATGGATGGTCCAGAGGAGCTCCAGTCTCCATCTTTCCCCCAGATCTTCTGGGAATCTTCTATTTTGGAAACATTTGAGAGGAGAGTATTTTAGAGGTGACAGTAGCACAGGAAACCCCTTTCCATTCCACTCCCTTGGCAAAGCATGTTCTCATTTCTGTTCTTTGGGGAACATTCTCTTCCCATCTTAACTCCACTTCTTTTACTCTCTGCCACTCCCTCTCCCCCATCTCAAATGAACACACACTTTCCTGTCTCCTCTCTGTCTCCATATCAGAAAAATCAAACAGACAGAGAGGCACAGAGAGTTGCTTCTCTGGTTTCTTGGGGAAACTCTTGTCCGTTTTCAATAGATCAGAGTACCAGGTTCTTCCTTGGCCCATGGGGATAGAGGCTGCAGTCCCATTTATCTCACGGCCCTGCCATGAGACTGGCTGGAGGGGTTGACAGAAAGGGGGATTTATTGCAGAGCACTGACACAGAAATGCACACCCCAGGTCCTTCCCCTTTGGGTGATGATTAGGAAGGAGCCTGCCCCTCCCAAACCATTATCCTGACACTGCTGGGGACTGAAACCTAATGCATTTTCCCCAGTTTTTTTTTCCATCCACCCATGGCTTCAGAAATGGCCTGAAAAACCACCAGCATGCTTCTGGAAAACACCTGAAGGGTACCCTCCAACCCGAAGAGAATCTACAGGGTCGATTTAGGCCAGAAGACATTCTTTTGATTATGGTTTATACACAGCTGAGCAGTTTTCCTGGTGAAGCATCCTGAGAAATCTGTAGTTGGTCCTGGGGAAGTGTGAATGAGGTGCTGTGCCAAGGCTGTGGAAACCCCTTGCAGGAAAGTGGCTCATGTTCATGTGTGTCTTTGGCAGGATTTGATTTTTTTTTTTTTGCATCAGGATTTGCTTCAGAGGAAAGCCAAGGGAAGGGCAGGAGGGTGCAACCTCACAGGGCTGCAAAGACTGGCTTAGGCAGAGATGCAGAGCAGCAGGACCTGAACAGGAATCTGGTTGTTATGGGCTGAACTGCAATTGCTGGTTCTCCAAGGCTCAGGTTACCATGCACTCACATCCTTTCCCCTTTCACCTGGGAAGAGGGGTACAGGCAGATTTTTGGGGAGCTTACAGCCCTTCCAAGGAAAGGAAGGTCAGACCTTGCAGTGACAAAGTGTCACTGAGCCCAGAAACCACGAGACAACAGAGAAAGAAGGGGTGGAGGTGGGAAGGAGGATGAAGATGAGAGGATGATAAAGGGGGATGTGAATCAGGGCACAGAGCCAGCCCAGCGGACAACGCCCAGGGCTTCCCGAAAAAAATGGAGGATGGGGTGGACCAGCGACAGCTGGAAGATTTAATTGCTCCTCTCCACAGACCTGTTCGGCTCCCTCCCTCTCAGATCTGCATTTCAATATGAGAGCAGCAGTAAGTGGGATGCCGCTGGAAGGGGTTAGAATGATTAATCATTTAAAAAGCAAGATCTTAATTACAGGGTGCAATTTTTGCTATTTAAGGAGTCCATTCGTTTCCAGAAAGGAAAATATATATATATATATATGTTCATATATATATACTGCAGGTTATATTCTCCTTCTGAAG
>NW_005054313.1:1032166-1032611 GCF_000277835.1 Geospiza fortis | reverse complement strand
TGCGGGCTCGGCCCCGTCTCACCCCGCGCCGCAGCCTGGAGGGAGGTGACGGGGGTTAATCGCCCACCGCCTCCCCTCTGACCCCTCTGTGGGTTTTTCTCTTGTATGGTCATTTAGCCGTCCCCTGACACAAAAGGGAGCGATTAAACACAGCTCAGGCCCTTCATGCTTTAGTGGATTAATTTGCTGATCCCCCACGGATTAAAGGTCTCGACAGGATCAGCGGGAGCAGCGGGGCAGACCCCGGCGGGAGGAGGCCAGTGATAGTCCCGGGCAAGCTCCAACCCGCAGCAATCCCCCTCTCCGGGGACCTCGCGGTGTCACCGAGCCATGTCAGGGTTCAAGGCATCGGAAGCTCGCCTAAATAGCGCATCCTCAGCCCTCCTGCTCGCTCTGCCGAGAGCCGAGCGAGGCAGAGCGGCCGCCCGCCCCGTCGCCCCCGGCC
>NW_005054313.1:1030994-1032156 GCF_000277835.1 Geospiza fortis | reverse complement strand
CCCGGCCAAGGTGAACGGGGCCAGCGGGAGCGGCGGTTCCGAGGGAAACGGGGAGCAGCGCTGATTTTGGGGGGCTGCACCCCAATGAGGGGGGAGCGTGGTTACCTCCCCCAGGCCTGCGGGAAGCAGAGATTGCATCTGCCTTTAATTACTCCCTCTCTACATATCAGATGCTCGTGCACCTTCTGCACATGAATGCTGATTAATTGCAGGGTTAGGCTCCGAGGCAGGCCGGACCACATTATTTCTGATGTTTGCTCTTTTCACGAGGAGAATAAATGCCATGAATCCACAGTAATCAGTGGCTTTTAGCTTGTCACTCTTATGACACTCTTTACTTAGACCAGGAAATGGCAAATGTGGTGGAAATAAGAACTTTATTATCTTTTTTTTTTTCTCCCAAAAGGGAGGTGTCTGGTGAGGAGGGGGGAAGAAGGTGGTAGGGGCATCTCGAGGGAGAGTGAGAAAGCGGCTCCATTTTCCCTGTGTTTGAGGAGCTGAGCTTCACCCTGTTCAGTGAGGGAGAGAGAGAAAGCAGCAGCATCTTTGTGAAAGGAGGAGGCTCGGGTGGCACATCACACTGGGGCTGTCCTGGAGCAGTGGTGGCATCCTGGGGACAGCAAGGCTGGAGGGCAGCGGGATCTCTGCTACCCTCCGTAGCATCTGTGGCCTTGCCTGAAACGCTGAGCTTGGGCGTGCACGGTAGAGCCGCATCCGGGCACCGGTACCCACGTGTGCTGCATCCAGCCCGAGACATCCCTTAGCCTAACCGGAAAGGAACAAGGCTGGGGAGAAACCCAGAGGGATCATCGTAGAAAGGTCTGGCTTGGAAGGGACCTTAAAGATCATCTAGTTCCAAACCACCTCGTTCCAAGGATGCCGAGTCTCCTGGCGGGGATGAGCTCTGGGGGGGACAAGCAGCAGCAGCCACAGCATGTCCCAGCCCTCACCCTCTGCCTTCTCTCGCCGGCAGGCCCCGTTCTCCTCCCAGCAGAGCCCCATCGGCTCAGGTGGGAAACCCTTTCACCGCCTCCCTCAATGCCCTGCTACCGATCTCATTGCCACCGCTTAGCTCAGTGCGAGGGCAGCCCTCGCCTTTTCAGCAGCGAACATCTGGCGTGCGGCGGGCGCCTGGCCACGGCCCCGGCCCCCTCCCCGCGCC
>NW_005054313.1:1025604-1030314 GCF_000277835.1 Geospiza fortis | reverse complement strand
CCACCACCCACCAGCGCCGGGATGTCATCATCAGCCCAGGCCCTGGGAACCCACATTGTTAGCTTAATAAATAGAGAAATCCCCACTCAAGCATTGCAAATGAGGGCAGAGGGGGAGCCGGGGAACCGCGCCGGCGGGCCGCAGGGTCTCTCCCCTCTCTCTCTCTCTCTTTGAGTTGTCAGATGAATTCAGTGGTTAACAAAGAGCAAGGGAGGGAGCTGAGCTGCTGTCGCAGCTGGGCAGGGCGGTAAGAGGAGGCAGGACTGCAATGCCACTACTCCAGCGAGCAGCTTTGGCCCTGCAATACCTGCTGCAGGTGGGCAGGAGCTTGCATACCCCCAGAGCTGGGCCTGCCGAGTACCTGAGCATCAGTAACTCTGCGCCCTGAGGCTTGTACTGCAACAGGGGTGACAGCCAGGGAAAAAGCAGGGAGACTGGGGACACATCCCATCCTTGTTTTGCTTCTCTGCTGCTGGTTGTACTGGCACGGATGCAATTCCCCAGGGAATCTTGGGACCTTGCTGAGGTATGGGGACCCACCATACCAAAATGCTTGTGAGCATCCTGAATGTGTCAGTAAGGAAGTAAGGCAGATCAAAAGACACTGAAATGCTTTTATTTTCATCTGAAATAAAAAAAGAAGCACAACAGAGCTGCTTTTACAGAACGATGGTTCTGCTTTTCTGAGTGGGGCATGAAAATCACTGGTGAGGGGAGCTCCCAGCTCTGGTAGCAGTAATGCTACTTAGTCTGTAGCACAGCAAAGCCTCTGTTGGCCCTACCAGGAGTTTTCCTTCACCTCTCACCAGGGTCCCTCCTGTTTCCCTCTAATTCTGGGTTTCTGTATGCGCAGGGAGGTGTTGGGGAGGGTACACAGCCCCCTCTGCAAGGTACACAAGGCTGAGAGCTCGGCACGTCCCACTTGGCACGCGTGTGGAGCCAGACTCCATGCTGAAACTGCTGCTATTGACTCTGCCCTGCGGCAGACAGGACAACTGGGAGTCTTTAAACTCTTTATTAAGATGTGGAGGTGTGGGTGCCCTGCTCTGCCAGTTGCCTTAGTCTAGAGGCAGAACAGGTCACGCACTTTGTGGCGCTGTGCGCAGTGATGCTGTTCCTGATGTGAACAGTGCCTTCCTTCCAGAGTGCCCACAGAGCTGCTGTCCACAGGAACGCCGAGGGTGGGCACAGCCTGAGGGTCAGGAGGAGCCACGAGCCCCTGGCTGGGAGTGGGCACCCAGAGGTGAGAAGGGAGCACAGATTCAGGGCTGTTCTCTCTCCTAATAAAAAGCTTTTGCTTTTTTTGCACCCACCACTGGATGGTCAGAGAAATCTGCCTGGGGGGCACATTTTCCCAGGCCATGGTGATTTGCAAGGGGTTGAAAGATCTCAGTCTTTGATTTCTAATGCTAACCTGGCTTCATTGAACTGTTTTGTTAAGCTCTTCAAATGGTGTGTTTCCATTATAATAATGTTTGGTTTAAAATAAAAAAGACCTTTTTAAGATGGTAGCAAAAATGTTTCACTCTGTGTCTTTGCCCCTGGTTTCAGCTGCTGCAGCTGGATTAGCAGTGGATGCAGGAGGCTTGGGGAGCCCCTGAATTCCTGCCAGGGTGTTCATCAGAGCACTGGCAGCTCAGCCACCCTGGTAACTTGTGCTGTTAGGTGTTGTCAGGACCAAATCCTTTCCCCAGCAAAAGAGGGGCAATTGCTATTGCCATCAGGCAGCCAGAGGCAGAGCTGCTCAGATCGTGTACTGGGAGTGAACCTCGCATTCTGCCCCACTTTGGGGACACAGCTGGCATCTGGCACCTCCGTGCCATGGGTGCCAGCCCTGTGCCTGTCCCCAGGTAGGGACAGTCTAGTGTGGAATACCAGCCCTCGTGTCCAGGCTTTCCAGTGTGTTTCATGGTGCTGCAGCCCCAGACTTGCTCACATTCTGACCTCTCCCCAGTCTCTTGGACCCTTCTCAGGTCATTCTCATGAGCAGATTTACTGCTGGTTATACTGGAGGACTGGAAGGAGCCAAAACCCAGCCTCATGAGACAAACCCAAAGTGTGGACAGATGTTTGTCCTGCCCTGTAAGACAGTGTGTGTGGAGAGGTGGGGAAGAAGATGCTGTGACAAGAGAGCAGCTTGGAGCAATGGTTGCATTCAGGAAGAATGATGAAGAAACCTCTTCTTGCAGCCCTGCAGTTTCAGGGCCCAGATGCTCCAGATGCTTCCTACCCATGCCAGAAAGCGACCATGCTGCAGGGTCAGGAGAGCTCCCAGGGTGTCCCAGACACCTTGGGCAATCAGAGGTGGCTCAGCCTCCCTCCCTGGTCCCACGGGCTGACCCTGCAGGGACACTCCCAGCCAAGCACTGCAATCCATCACCTCCACCAGTGCAGGGTCACCAAGCTGGGAGTCACAAGTGAAAAGTCCCTTCCAGGCATTTAGGATGGCTTTCTCTTTTTTTGAGAAGAGCAAATTCCTATTAAAACATAAATAAATAAAGGGAAGAAAAAGACTCAGCAGAGACCAAGTGGTCTTCAGTAGCTGGTGGCTGCTGGTGTTGAGCATCTCCAAAACAACCTGATAACAAATATATCCTCTCAGCAGCAAACCTGCTTTGGCAGATCCCACATCAAATAAAATATGTAGATTTTTCATGAGAAGGTTTATTTTTTTTTGGCTCGTTGCTCTATAAAACACATTTACTCAGTCACATACAAAATACATTTATCCAGTTTCTTTAAAACAAACAAAATAACCTCTCCTCTCCATCTGGCCCCTCTCTCTGCTCCTTTCTAGCCTGGTCTGCTTCCCTATTCCTCGCAATATGGAACATGACAGGGTATTTTCAATGCTATTTTTGTCCGTTGTGTCATAGCTTATATTTAAAATAGCATTTAAATCTGCCAAGTAGTGCGGTGTTTTAAACTGCTGTCAGACTGAATTTCTCCTCCTACATACCACAGATTTCAGCTACGACTTAAAGACAGCTGAGGGAAGCTTTTGAGGAAGGGGGGAGGTGGAGGTGGTTGGGGACCAGATTGTCTGCAGGTGTGAGGACAGTCAAAGGATATTAATAGGGTAAAGGGATGCTGGAGAGGGGACATGGACCCAAAGAAAACCAGGAAAGGTGCATGGGAATGAAATTGCCTTCCCAAAGGAAGCTCTTGCTTGGGACAAAAGGCTGAGAAGGTGGGACCAGGAGGCTGCACCCAGCAGTTGTGGAAATGGAGAGGTCTCTGTTCTAAGGGTGAAAAGAGAGACCCCATAAAAGGATGTTTGCTCTGCATTTGTTCACCTTTCAGGTCCCAAAAATAGGATCAGTTGATCTTTTAGTAAGGGCAGCCCTAAGGCAGGGGAGAGGAGGTTGTGCTGCCTTGCTTGCATTGGGGTTTATTCTCCTTTCTTCACCATTTAATTTTTTGGGACATGGGTGACATCTGAAAAGCCCTGAGGTGAAGTAGTACGATCATTGTCCATGATCATGGGAAAGGGCCCGTTCCCCTTCTTTATGTTTTTGGGGATCTAAAAGTCAGCTGGTCCCTTCCTTCCCCACCATGAATAAACATTGCAGAGCTGGCTTGGTTGCAATCACACTAGAAACACCAGCCTAACCTTTCCCAGGCAAATCCTGAGCCAGTTCAGACATTCACAATCCCTCTGAAATCATTTCCCACTGAAGGAGATGCTCCAGGTATGGATCTTCTCTCCCATCTGGGCCCAAACCACCTTTGTTTCACATGTTCAGCCTCCACCCCTTTACTTTAGGTGCTGTTGTGCTCCCTTGATTCTCTGTTGTCCCTTTCACATTTCCCCCTCTATCCATGAGCACATCCCAGCAGCGAGGTGGGTCCTGAGTGGCACCTCCCACCCTCATTGCCGTGCTCTGCTCCTTCCCCAGTGCCCATGGGACCCACGCCAGCTCCTGACGGCTGCTTGATGCTCCCAGATGTCTGGTGGGATGGGTGTTTAATAAGGTGTCCCCAGCCTGCAGGTGACCCTACTTTCCAGAGAAGGTTTGGGTTTCTCTCCTGCAGCTGTCCAAGGCTCATTTCTTGCTCCATCTCTGTTGGTGTCTCACCCTCTCCTGGGACACGTGTGCCTGCCATTGAAATCTCCTACCCATCTTCTTCTGTCAACACCACCTAAGAAAGGGACAGATTGAAAATTTAGCAGTGTGTCCTCTGTGTCAATAACTCCCCCTCATCATCTCCTGGGTGGCACAGAGATCTGCTCAGCCATCTTCTCCCTGCTCCACATGCAGACTTCCTCTCCACCCTCTCCCCCTTCACCTTTCCCTTCTGCCTGGAGTTTTCCACTGCTCACTCTTGTTCCCAGAGGGAGAGGTGACCCTTCCCAAAACTCCTTGGGTGTCACAACCCCTGACACATCCCTGTGCCAGCCCCAAAACCACCTCTGTCACCATTGTGCCAGGATGGCAGAGGCATCTCTGTCACATCCCTCAGCTTTCTGGGTGGCACAGGACAGACATCAGGATCCTTTGGGATCACCTCCTGCCTCCAGTCCCATTCTCTAGCTCAGTTGAGAACAGGATGAGGCACCGTGAGTGGGGGTGCCTGGCTGGGTTTGGTTATTCATTCCCCCAAAAGGCGAGGCTGGGGAAGGGGTACTGCTGGCTCCACGATTACACCGCGGCGCGTTAATCAGCCGCATTAAAATTCCGAGACAGCTCCTGCCAAAGTGGCTGCGCG
>NW_005054313.1:1017684-1025592 GCF_000277835.1 Geospiza fortis | reverse complement strand
AACGCGCGGGGAGCCGTGACAGGCAGGCGAAGGCAGACAAAGAGCTCGCTCCGTCACTCGGGGTCTGCTCCGGGAGGAGAAAACCAACACAGGCACACACCCCGCTCCCCATCACCGCACAGCCCGGCCCCTCGGGTGCCGCCAGAAAGCCCCAGGCCAGCGGCGTGCAATGGCCAGCGAGCCTGCCCGGGCTCCAGCCCCATCCCAGGGGATGTCTGGGCTGGATGAGCATCCCGGCTGACCCCGTGGAGATGGGTGGAACCCGCCACGGGGGATGGGATGTCACGGTGGAGGGCATCCCCGGCCGTTCATCCCCCTGCATCCCATCCGTGCGTGTGTGTCCGCACGGGGTGCGAGCCCCCAGGGCGAGGCCCCCGGGCCGTGTCCCCTCCGGTTTGGCTGCCAGCTGTAGTAATGCGTTCTGCCACAGGGTGCCACTATGGCAAAGCTGTAAGGCCGCCGAGCCCTCGGCCCCGTTGTGTAAGGAGGATACCTGGCGTTCCTCACGCTACTCGTGGTTTCCTTCTTCCCCTCCGTTCCCGTCTCTCCTCATCCACCCCGCAAGGAAACTGCGGCAAGAGCTCCCCAAATATTCACCCGAAAGGGACAGTGCTGCCGGGTGACCCTGGCACTTCAGGGCAGGGGAGGGGTGCTGCAACTGCTCTGAGGTGTCCTGAGAGTGACACACTGGACACTGACATGTCATGATGGCACTGCTCTGTCTCCACCAGACCTGGCAGGGAGGAGAGATTTTGGAGGCCCTGGGGGACCCTGTGCCGCGGCAGTGAGTGAGGGGGATGCTGTGTAACACAGATGCCCAGGAACAATACTCCAACCATGCTCCTCTCCTGCATTTGGGGTGTTGGGCTCTGGGGATGCGGCTCCCCGACAAAGGGGGTCTGGCTCCATTGCAGGGAGCAAGCAAAGGGCCTGGCAAGGCTACAGCCACTCATCTCCTCCAGCTTTCCTCCAAGGATGGATCTGGCCAGCCCTGTCCTCCTGCAGCTGGGCCTGTGAACTGCCTGAGAGAAGGGGGATTCTGCAGCTGGGGCATCCCCAGCCCAGCCCATCCCAACACGCTGTAGGAGTGAGCAGGCTGGATCCCACGCCCTGAGTTTCTCTTCCCCTGGCACACTCCAGTCCCTTCCCTGGGTATCCCCAAAGAAGAGGATGTGCCAGGGGGCAGCTCAGACCTGCACCCAGAGCAGCACCCTGGGAGCCCCAGTCTGCAGCCACACAAGGGGAATAGCACTGCTCACCTAGGGAACACAGCTGATGAGAGCTAGGCAGGATCAGGCCACGAACCTGAGATTTTTTCGGGTGAGAAGTGTTCTGCAAATGGCAGGCAGTGGGATCCTGCGTGCTGCATCCACCGCGGGCGGAGAGAGAAAGAAGATTCTGTTCTTCCCTCGCTAATAAAGTCTGGCTGAAATGACACAGTATAATCAGTGTTTACCTGGGAGTTTACATATGGTTTGTTGTAATTATAGTTTCAATTCCTGCTTTTGCTTTTTTTTTTTATTTTTTTTTCCTAACATCTATTTTTCAATCAGTAAAAGTAAATACTATTTTCAGCCCAATGTAATTCTTCCACTCCCATGGCCACAAACACAGCGAGGAGAGCGATTCCATTTGCGCGCTGTGCAATTGAGCAGAGAGAGGAGCCCGGCGGCTGCGGAGCATCAGCGGAGCCACGGCCGAGCGGGGACCTGGGGACATAGGGACGAGCCTCCCCTCCCCACAACGAGTCCCCCAGGGCCGCCACCCCACCTGGCAGGGCTACCTTTGCTGGTAAAAATCAGCACCAGGCCCAGACGTTTCTTCTCATCACGTCGGCATCATTAAAACCCCAAAGCTGCCTGGTCGGAGGCAGTGGGGAAGGGATAAGAGCCATTAGGTGAAGCATCATTTATTTCAGGGCTGGCAAAGCTTTGTTCCAGCTTGGGGATTGAGTTGGCACTAAAAGCACTGTGATCCCCAAGATTTAATTTCCACCCCCCCCCAATTTTTATGTGTGTGATTTATAACAAATCAAGGATGCCGGTGTCAGGTCCCCTTCTTCACCCAACTATTGTCACACACACACACATGCTGATTAAAACCACCCGGCCCCCTCCTTGTCCATCCATCAACTGCTCTGGGGACAAACTTAGACATCCCACTCCTAGCCCACACCTCCATCCCTGTGTGTTCTGACACCCTGCCTTTGCACCAATATTGGATATTAATTTGGAGTGCACATGCCCACCTTTAAATATATATGAATATGCGTATTTATTTATACCATGCACCTAAATCTCTGTAAAAACAATTGGGAGCTTTGTCTCAAGGAGGGATTGGGCATTATTGGGATGCAGAATGAGCACGTTGCCCTAGAGACACACGGAGTGTTCCTGCCTCGGCCACTCCAGTTGAATGTTTGCCGCTTCAGGCACGGTTTGAACTCGGTGCCAAGGCGGGCAGCTGGGCAATGCTGTCAGGAAGGGACCCTTCTCCTGCCCAGAGGGTCTCAGCCCCTCAGGGGAATCCAGCAGAGGCCAGAAGCCCTGCCTGCACCCCATCCTCATCATCCTCGTTTTGGGGTTAAAAAATAGGTGACGAGGATGTGTCTCCCAGAGCTCTGTCTTTGGCCTCCGCTCTCCCACATGCCCTGCTCCCCACTAGGAGAATTACTGCCGTTTTTACCACCCTGAGAAAGGGCTTTTTTTCACCCTGGATGCACATACTACCCCTGTGAATATCCCTGGGAGCAAAGGGGAATGTTGCAGAGAGGGTTTTGGAAGGGGGCCCTTGCCCCCAAGGCCCAGCAGGGCAGGCAGGGAGTTGGGGCCGGGGCTGATGGGGGCAGAGCACGCCACGGCAGCCAAGGCTCCCTGGGCCTTTGGAGTGAGGCTGCACCAAAAAATGCCCATCCCAAATCATGGGTGGCTATGCCCGATTTTAATTCAAGAGATGCTGAGTTTGGGTTTTCCAAAATAAGAGGAAGAAGGGAGAATATTCACTGGCTCAAGAAAAGCATCCCTCTCCTGCCACTGCCTGACACTGAAAAGAAAATTAAAACCCAAGCAATTTTTTTTTAAATACAATAAAATAAGATTGTTTTATTT
Source organism: Geospiza fortis (assembly GCF_000277835.1). Classification (NCBI taxonomy): domain Eukaryota; kingdom Metazoa; phylum Chordata; class Aves; order Passeriformes; family Thraupidae; genus Geospiza; species Geospiza fortis. The sequence continues at coordinate 1,022,485 of NW_005054313.1, read as the reverse complement.
CTCACAAAAAAAAAAAAGCTCTTCTCACCAATCCCAAACACGAATATATTTTCTTAGTATATTTCTTAAAAGTCTACCACAGTCAACCTTTTTCCCCCCAAATTAAGAATGAGCTGGTTTAAACTCTCACCCAAAATATTTATTGCAAGGAACAAAGATATTGGAATCGTCTCCAGTGTTGGATTTCAATTCTTCCTTTCAGGCTTTTATCTTTTCAATCCAAATTTCAGTGACAATAATCCGATTTTGATTGACATTAAAATTATTTATTGTCACATTGTAGCTGTTTAATAAATTGTGCCTGCTTTATTTTTTGGCTTATAAATACTGTATCTTTACTACCTTGGTACTTAATTCAAGGGAAGAAACCACTTCTGAAAGCAGGCAGCAATAGTCTTAGCTCAGGCAAGATATAAAAATGCCTTTTTACACACATGAACCTGAGGGAAGAGCTGATTCCACCTTTTTACTAATTTATATATTTTAAGTCTCTCTGGTTTATACTATTTTACTTTATTTTCCAATGGTAAAATATGCCTGTGTGAGCTACGTGTAAAACGAAGATTATTTTAATCTCCTTTCAGATACAGAATAATTATTTGTCAGGATCATTTTAAAAAAATCAGGAAAACAATTCATTACACTTTCATGATCTAGATTTGAGAGATTTTTCACCATTCTGGGAGTGAGTTCATAAAAAAAAAAAAAGGCAAAAAAAACAAAGCCAGGCGACATCCATTTCAGAGTGCCATTTAAATCTGGGTCGCGTTGCAAATTATTTCCTTTTTTTTTTTTTTTTTAATTTCCGCAAATTACTGAAAGTTAAAAGAACCATCAGCCCATTTTAATATTAAAAAAAAAAAAGAGAGAGAGAAAGAGAGAGAGAAAATTAAAAAATAACACAGAAAAATGTATCCCTTGTAGAATAAACCTAAAGCAGCTCCTTTGCAGAAATATTTCCCTGAATGAAAAATTTCAAGCCTGTGTCCCATTTTTTTTTTTTTAGCAGGGGGGTCCTGCCTTTTTGAGCTGGATGCCAGGGGAGTGCCCAGGGGTGCTGGAGGATGCCAGTGCCCCAGGGATGTTGTAGGGACACAGCATCCCATTCTCCTGCCTGCAGCGGGCAGAGAGGCTGTTTGCCCACTGCCTGAGTGCCCTGGAAGCCTGTCTGGGGGGAGCCTGCCGGCAGATAAAGGAGGGATCTGAGGGATCTGCCAGGGGACAGCGGGTTTGTCCCCCGTGCCCGTGACTCTGCGAGTCGGGGTGGAGGGCCAGGACCCCAGCTGGGCTCGTGGGAGCAAGGGAGGGATGCAGGGCAAGGCAGGGAGCAAGGATGCGCTGCAGGATTCAGTGTCGGCGCTCTCCTGTGCCCACTTCCCAATGCACAGACAGTTCTACCCACCAAAACCATCCCAAAGCCCAAATCTACACCTTAAATCTACATGGGATTGGCTCCATTCCATTACTGATGCTGCTGTTTCAGGGCACTGTTGGGGTCCTGTGGAGAGACCCCAGGGAAAAGTGAGGCCTTTCCCACAGGGGCACGGGGTGGCCTTGGGGACACAGACACTCGCCCAGTGCCAGAAGGACAGTGGGGCTGCCCTGGGTCTCCCTGCTGATCTTCTGTGCTGCCTCTCCCAGTGCCAGGCGGCCGCAATGGCTCTGGCAGCCACATTTGTTTACGGGCTGAATGTGTATTAAAATGGTTCATTATTTTCCTGACTGGCAGGTTTCCAGGGTCTGTGCTAGTTAATAATTGCTGCCAATTAAACCTTCGCAAAATATGCATTGCAGGGACGGGGATGGGGGGGAAACAACACGCGAGGATTTCTCCCGAGCCCACGGATGGCTCGTGCTGCTGCGGAGGAGCCCCGTGGTGGCTTGGGGACGCAGTGTTGTATCGCTTCTCGCTGTGGGAACCTTCCAGGGATGGGGCAGCTGAGCCCCCCGAGATGGGGATCCCTGCAGGGCTCTCACTGAAAAGGGATTTGTCTCTTTGTGGGGCAAAATTTGCCGCTGGTGGAGGGAATGGAGTGGATCCACCCCAGTGGCCCCCTTGACCTCGCAGGAACCAGCCTGCCCATCCCAAGCGCTGACCTGCCCACTCACCCTGTGGATGGCTGCTCCCAGGGTGGGCAGCCAGGGCTTGGGACATTGCCCCAACCCTGGGCATCCTGCTGCAGCTTTCAGAAGGTTTCTTTTCAAAGGACAGCTCCCTCTTTTCCTGTCTTTCCACTTGTTCCCTTCCGCTGCTGGAACACCCTCTGTCTCTGCAGGCCAGCAGAGCATCGCCTCTGAATTCCACCCCGATCCCAGCTCCAGGCACAGCCTGGAAATAAAGCTTTTCTCAGGGGTGAAACACAAGCAAACCCCCATGTTCCAAAACCCACCTGGGGCTGGGTCTGCCCAGCTCCCTCCACCTGTGACCTCGAGTGTCTTTTACAAGCCATAAAGATGTGAGCACGTTTCCTGACCACCGATTGAAAGGCAGCCAAAGAACAGGAATAAAGAATCATTATTTAGTGAACGCGCGCCCCACTCTTTGAAGCTGGGAAGCTCGGCAGAAAGGCTGGGTGTTCAGGCAGGCTGTGGCTCTGGGAAGGCTGGGGGGAATGTTTCTCAGATGCTAAAATCGCTCGGAGAGATGCGGGAGCGGGACTGCGTTCGTGGGAAGGACGGCTGACGGGGAACCGCTGCCTTTCAGAAAGGCAAATAATCGCAGCCTAGGTTAGCTCTTCTGTCGAGAGAATAATTGTGCTTCTAAAGGCTCTGATATGATGAGCAGCACTGCTTTGAAATAGAAATAAATACATAAATAAATCAGAGATCTTGGACTGATTAAGGCAATTGCTTCCCTTGCTTTTGCAACCCCTTTGGGTCCTGGTTCCCAGAGCCAATTACATATTTAAAAAGTTTCTCTCTGGAAAAAAAAAAAAAAAGAGGACTTGCAACTCTAAAATAAAGTTTCTGTGTGGTTGCCTAATGAACAGCAGCGGCCAGGACAGTTTACAGTTATTAATTGGTTTTAAATTGCTCCAGCTCTGTCTTGAACCATCTTTTTGAGCTGGCCACAATATATCTGTGCCCTCGTGACTGCCCCACATGGGGTCAGGGCATGCTGGGCACTGCTGGTCCGGGCCCCTTTGTGTGGGTGAGCAGCCAGCTCACCTACCCGTGGCCTCTCCTCCTCCTCCACCCCATGGTCAGTCCTAAAAAAGCCCCCCAGGATGTGCCAAGCTCCCACTGCCTCACACAGGGTGCAGCCGATGGGGAGACAAGCCAGGGAGATGCTGAGGGTGCTCAGCCATTACTTTTCCAAATGAATTCACAATTTCTCCAGCTCTCTGCTCTCTCCTGTGTGACTACAAGGGAGATTTGCTTTGCCACCCACTCCCCGCTTTATCCCCCACCTTGGCACACTGCAAACCCCTCCTTGCCACCCAAACCTCAGCTTATTTCTAGGCTCCACATGGCCACGACATGTGGGAGCTCGGCAGCCAGCACGAGCCCGGGGACTGCCTAAGCTTCTCTTGGCACACCACACCTCACACCACCGAGCACCTCCAGGCACTGAGCAGGCAGAGAAAAGGCTCTATTCTTCACCCAAAAAACTCCCAGGGGGGTTGATTCTGCAAACAGCTTCCTTGCCATAAGGATAGGTGAAATAAATCTTTCTCCCAGTCCAGGGAAGTGCAGAAACATCACCCCTAAAGGGAGGATGGGCTGGAGCCATGGGCCTCCTTGAATGTCTTCTCCCTGTAAACATGCATTATTGATAGCAGAAATTATGCTGGATTGGTTTTGGGATGTAAGGAAACGCTGAGAATATTGATATTTTCCCGAGTTGCTTCCAAACCTATTCTTGGGCTTGAACGTGTTGCGTGTGTCATCTCCAATGAACGGTTTTGAGCTTTAATTCAAAAAATAGCACGATGTTTATAATACTATATAAGGTTTTCTCCTGGCTATACGCACGGGATTATATATGTGTCGGTGTGTGGGTGCGGATGTGTGTGCAGGGATGTAATGAGACAAACAACTCAATCTGGAGCCGGTGGGGAGGAGGAGCTGCACACGCAGCCCTGAGCAGCGGCTGGTTCCCTTTGGTACCAACTCGGTTTCTTCCCCAGCAGCCGTCAGAGTTGTCTGAACAAACACGTTATCACCGGGACCGATCCGTGGATAAACAGGGAGTGATGTTGTAGGTGCAGGAATACACCTGGGGGTGCGTGGGGAGGTTTGTTCTCCAGCTGTTGGATGCTGGAGATGGGCTGGTACATGACAAGATGCCAGACGCTTTTCAGCGCATCAAATCCGCATCTCAGCACTTTGCAGGGCGTGGAGAGGAAACAATAATTAAGCGACAGGACTTACACCTCTTCCTTGCTGCATCCCTCTCCACCCTGTGCACGTGCGTGCTGGCGGGCCCCGCTATTCCAGGTGCAGCCTCACCCCTTCTTAAACACGGTTCTGATGGGGTTTTTTTATAACAGATGAATTATTCAGCAGAAAAAGTGTTTCCCCCGTTCCGGGATTTTCCTGCTAACACCTTATTGGTCATTTGTGTTGTTCCCTGCCCAGCTCTACTGGTTTTATAAAATGCTCTGGAATAATACTGGGAATAGCAGCGTGTGGGAAGGAGAAAGGTTTTTATCTGCATGGGGTCTTCCATCTCCAGCTCTGTTTCTATGGATATCTGAGTGGAGTTTATATTTATCTCTCCTGTTTGAGCCGTGTGTGCAACTTTGGAGGAGAAGGAGGAGACCAAGAGCAGAACTGCCCTGCTGCTTGCTCTGCTGAA
>NW_005054313.1:1013796-1017674 GCF_000277835.1 Geospiza fortis | reverse complement strand
TCCTTTTGGTCAGAGGTGAGAGCATCACCCAGGCGGTCAAAATCAGCCAAAATGCCATTAAGGCAAGGGGAAGCTGCAGAAAAACTTGAGCTAGAGCTTAACACAGGAGCAGGCACTGTGTCCAGCAGGGAAGTGGCCCCTCTGCCACCCCCAGACACCAGTCAGGGATGGCAGGGCAGGAGCATCATTTCTGCCCCCAGTCGCTCGTCCCCACTCCCTCATGCAGCTGCCCTGTAAATGGCCAAATTTCCTGGGAGCAAGGGATTTTCCATCTGTCACAGTGTCCTTTGCTGTCAGGAGAGAAGTCGGCACAGCCCTGGTGCCGGGGGGAGCATGCCGGGTGCCGGAGCAGGTAGGAGCGGGAAGGCGAGCACATGACTCGGCCTGGCCCCGGCGCACCAGCTCCCAGAGCATTACCATGATGGCTCCATCATTAATTGATCAATCACTGGATGACAGTTAATTAAGTAGAAAATAAAGCTGCTCTGCCCAGCCTGGCATTAGTAGGCAGCGGCATTAAGATTTCTGGAGTACAAGGGGGAAATTAAAAAACAAAGGCACAGCTGGAGGAATAACCCCATCGCCGGTGGCTGGGGGTGGCAGCCTGGCATGATGTTCCCTGGGTCAGAATATGCAGGCAGCCCCTGCACAGCAGCAATGGCCAGTTTGTGGCTTCTCCCTTTTCCAAGAAACTGGATTTCACCTGCTGCCCTCCAGGCATAACCCCTGTTATCCACGTGCCCCTTTCTCCTCAGCTCTGGTGCTGCTGCCCAGGCACTGGCCACAGGGCACCAGACCCTAGCCAGCACACAGATCTGCAAAGGGGTTTTTCCTTTCAATCCTGTTTTCTCATCTCTCAGTCCTTCCTTGTGAGCTAACCCACAGACAGGGTGGGGATAGAGAAAGCCAGATGATAGAAAGCATCCTTCAGCTCCCCGTCTTATGCGCCCAGGATTGTCTTGATATGAAAAATTATGGTTTTTGTTAAAAACTATTACTAATGAGGCGTCTTTCCTGCCCTTAATTGTTGCCAAGGCGATGACCCCAGCCAGCCATCTTTAATTAACTTAGACTAGATCTCCTGAAATGAGTTCCTCGGGTAAATTGCTCACCACAGCTTTCAGGCACGGAGCTGTGTTTGCCAAGGCCACCCGCTCCGGCACGCTGCCACAGCCACCGGCAGAGGTGATGGCACAGCCTGGTGTCCCCACCGCTGCCTCCCCTCGCCACCGTTTGGCAATCCCAAGGCAAATCGGTGGAAATTCAGAGTAATATGGGGACGAGGATGGAGTGACTGATGCCTGACCACAGGGAATGGGATGAATGTGGGCTTCTCCATAAAATGGGAATTCACCCTGGCTGCTGGCTTCTCCCACCGCAGGGGCTGCAGGACCGGCCACACAGTGGCTGGCACCTCTCCAAGTGAAAATCACATTTCCTGCCTGACAGATAACGTCGGTCAAGAGAATGCCAAGGACGATTCCTGAAAATGCCATAATTGTTTTAATCTGATGGCGGATAAAAGATAATGATGCTAACAATATTTAAACGTAATTATAGTTTCCTGCGGCTGTTGGGCTCTCTGAATCCTCTCCACTCAAGTGGCTTTGTTTACGAGCAGCTCCAATAAGGCAGGGCCCGCTTTCCTCCTCTTCACACCTGCACCTCCATCAAGGCAGAGGGTGGACACATGCCAGGGGGCTGGATCTCCTCAGGGACCGGCACTGGCCAACCCTGCAGCCCCTCTGGGTTCTCCTGTTTTGAGCCCACCACCATCCATCCTCGATCTCCTGGGATGTGATGCCTGTCTTGGAAAAGGGACTGGGATATTTGGACCGTGGCAACCGCCAGAAGAGAGGGATCTGTGTGAGGAGTTTTAGGGACAGGTGGTAGAAGTAAGTCCTCCCCATCAGGGTGGGGTAGGCATATGGTGGCTTGTTTCTACCAGTCACCCATGTAAGGGCTGTGACCCCCTATAACCCCCAGATCCCATCCCGAATTCCTCTCCAAGGTGAACTCCCCAGCATCGACATAAAACAACAAAGCAGGACAAAGGGAATTTCTAGGCACAGGTTGCTGATTATAAACAAATAAAAATCACCAAAGGTGGCTGTCTGGGGGCTTGCAATCTGCAGGAGAAGAGAATGGAAGGAGAAGAAAATGGTATGACCCCCTACACCAAAGACCCTCCTGCACTGGATACTGTTACCATCATCTCACAGAAAATCTCCCAGTCTTATGGGGGCCTGGATGCCCTGGTTGCAAAACAGCTTGATCGAGTGCACAGAAACAGGCAGTGAGAAAAGATGGGATTTAGGGGAGGCTTTTAGAAGAAGTTAAATATGAAATGGCTATTTCAGGAGCTGTAGTTTAGCCTCCTGTGTGAATCGGTCTTTGTAAATAGGAATGGAGGATAGCCAACTTCCCCAAAAGGGCTCTACGGGGGGTCCGGAAAACCACAACGTCCTGAGTTTAATGGGGAAAACAGATAGAAATGGTAACAAAGAATGGGGAGAAACAGCAATAAACCTGATTGTTTGGTAAATAAGGCTGAGCCTGTTGCCGAGAAGGGAAGTTTGAAAAGCAGCTGGGGAATGAATAACCGGTTAAAAGTTAGGAGACAAAGTGGCATAACAAACCCGAGGGGTTCCCAGCTCGGAGCAGCCAGTGCCGGAGCCCCCGCAGCAGACAGGAGAGAGAGCCTTCAGAAGTGCCAGGGAGGAGGGAGAAAGTAGCAACAGGACAATATCCACTGCTGCTCCAGCATAAGACCTGGCACTGTGTAGAGGGCTATGGAAAGGAACTCATCATGCTAATGATCTTGGCCTTCAAGTGGAGGAGGAATTCAGTGCTGAGCACAGAGAAAATAAATCCATCACCTACACGGCAAGGAAACAGCTACATCCATGGAGGAAGAGCACTCCAAGGCATGGGTACTGAAAAGATTAGCCTGGGCACTGGCAAGAGCCATGTCAGAAATGACTCAGGATAGACCAGAGAAGAGGGCAGGATAGGTGAGGAGCAGGCTCACCCTGTGCCATGTGGGTCGCTGCCTCATTGAGGGCACCCCACAGGGGCTGGGGGGGGGGCAGCAGGGCAGAGCGAGGAGGCATCTTGGAGTTGTGCAATAGTTGCAGTCTGAGGAGGAATTAAATAGAGTCCAGCCTGCAGAAAGAGAGGCTTGGATGCTCCAGCTGGATGCTTGGCACAGGAAGCTGCTTTGGCAGCCACCTGGGGTGCTGCAAGCACCAAAAGTTTGGAAGGGTTGGAAAAGTAATTGGGGAGAACAGAGAGGTGCCTGGATGCTGGAAAGGCAATGAACGAGCTGGGGCTGAGGGCTCTGCAGAAAGTAGGGCAAGAGCAGGCAAGAAAGTGTCCCCTCCCTGTCACTGTTCTGTGCCCTGGCCTGGCCTGGGGCACCTCTGGGGAGGGAGGCAGTCATCTCCAGAGCTGACACTGGTTTGGGAGTGGCCCGGGGTCCTCCACTTGTCCCTGCAGCATCTCTACCCTCCAGAGCCAGGCATGAACCTCGGTAGGGGACCTCTTTCCTACAGCACCAGGAAGGATCTCCTCCATCCCAAAACGCACCTCCAGGCTTCCCAGCGTCTCGCCCCCACCCCACCGGGACGGATTGTCGCCAGATTCCCCGTTCTCCATGGAAATCCACGCGAGGCACACAGGGACAGCTCTTTACACCACACACATCACAGCGATGAGTGCCCACCCTGTTTGCCCCTGCAAGGACCTAGACGCCAGTGGTGGGGGTGGGTCCCGGGCGAGTCCGGCCCCTGCTCTCTCCCGATCCCGCAGCCCACGAGCCCATGAACCCGTGGCCGTGGCCACGCGTGGCCGGCGCGGCGCGGCTCCCCGGGCTCCGG
>NW_005054313.1:1012418-1013174 GCF_000277835.1 Geospiza fortis | reverse complement strand
GCGGGCAGAGGCGAAGCCGCGCTCGGAGGGGCCGTGGTTTTCCACCGCTCGGCTCCGAGATCGGTCTTACGGGGCAGAGCCGTCCTGCCCGTTGCCCTCTGCCCGCTGCCCGCCGCCGACTGCCGCTTACACCGCAAATTCCTCTGCGGAAGAGCTGAAAATAGCGCGCAGCCCAGCGCAAGGCGAGCATGGGGCGGCCTCCTCCGGCCCCCCGACAGCCTCAGTGCTGGTGTCCGTGTTTGGGGCTGTTTCTGTCTGAACCACCCACAGCTCTCTGCCCCACTCCGGGAGCACCCTCCAGTATCAAACACTTTCGTGTTCTATCCATCCCTCTGTGTTCGGGTCCTGGAAGATGAGGGCTGATCCCTTTGCCGTTGGCCTCCTCCTCCCAGCTCCCATCCCATAGCTTTGGGGCTTTTAGTCTGGTCATTTTATTTTATTTTATTTTATTTTATTTCCCTTTTTTTTTTTTTTCGGGGGGGAGGGAGGGCGTGTGAAATGTCGGCTTTGAAGGATATTTGTAATAACATAACCAGCAAAATGAATGTCATATTTTTGCTCCAATGAATTGGATTTCCTGAAATATTGTCTCCGTAATGATGCCTTTAGGCTCCTCTGGATTAGATAACTCTCCAACCACATCAAGAAGGCTAATTATCCCAAAGCCACTTTCCCGGCGTTTCCACATCTATTTCACACACCTATGTGTATCTATATTCAGGGACACGGCGCTCTCACGGCCCAGCCGGGGCTGCC
>NW_005054313.1:1011206-1012164 GCF_000277835.1 Geospiza fortis | reverse complement strand
GGTGCTGGGGCTGTCCCGTGGGGTTGGGCCACGCTGCCACAAGGGCGGGTGTGGGAGGGGGCAAGACCCTCGCAGAGGGGTGGAGGCGCCAGGAGCCGAGCCCCAAACAAAGGACGAGCGTTGTCCCGGTCCCAGCGAAACCGCAGCGCTCCGGGGGTGCGGGCGAGGCCACCCCAGCACACTTGCGGGCGGAGCCCACGCGTGGGTGCCCCCTCCGCCTCCCACCGCCCTGCCCCGCCCGGCGCGGCTCTGTGTCCCGGCTCTTTGCTTGGGCCGGGGAGTCTGTACTTCGGGATTATTCAGCTCCTGCAAGTTTTTTGTTAGGCGGCCCTGAAAGGCCTCAAAGGCTGGGAACACCATTCTAATTACGGGGAAGCACAGCTTATTTAGAAGATAAAAAGAGACTTGTAGTCTCATAACAGCTTCTTATATCCGTCAAATAAGGATCTCTAATGACGGGGTGAGAGCCAGTGAATGCCTAAAACAAACTAAAAAAAAGGAGTGAAAATAAAGCAGCCAGGGGCTTAAGATATATTAAATTACCCTGATTAGGAATTTAGGCCGTGGCTCGAGTCTGCTGGAGAGGCTGGCGAGGGGGGGGGACGGAAAGTGCTGCTATTCATTTCTGGGGAGAGGGGTCAGTAGGTCGGAGGAGTTCACAGGGCCTGGCTCTATTCTTATGCTAACAGAGAATACAAGCGCTGGCCTGGAAAATAGAAATGAATTTGCAATAATCCGAGCCCCTCTGTTTGCAAGGCGAGCGGCTCTATAGCTAATTGCAGCCCGGCCTCCCCCGCCTCGCTGCGGACAGTTGTAACGATGCATGGGAGATTAGAGCCCGAGGGGCTTGGGGGGGGTGGATTTAAGCCGTCTTCCCCCCTCCCTTCCCTCTGCCCGACGGTGAAATATTCCGGGGCAGGCGCTGGTGTTTGGGCTGGCTCTGCTCGGAGGGAGCGGG
>NW_005054313.1:1008626-1010021 GCF_000277835.1 Geospiza fortis | reverse complement strand
AGCCAGAGATGCTCCAGGTGAGGGCTGTGCCTGGGATGGGTGGCATGAGATGGTGACAGCCCTGGACCGAGACCGGGACGGGCTCTGCAGAGCCGAGCCGGACCCTGAGCCCCACACAGCCCTGGCTTCAATCCTGCCGAGCGCTGCCAACTTTGCCCGGCAGCTCAGGGCTGTCCCTGCCGTCCTGATCCTGGAGGAATCGGGCACAGGGGGATGGAGAGCGGGTTCGGGGGCTGCCACGGGCCGGGGCCGGGGTTGCCGGGGCCACCCCAGCTGCCGCAGGTCTCAAGGTCTCCATAAATCACTTTTTCAGACTCTTGGAATTCTCTTACTCGAGACTGAAATTAAAAGGATGATTTCCGTAAGTGGCACACGCCGGACAGAGTTATCCCCGCTCGGCATTGTCCGTGCTATGGGGCTTCTCCCAGAACCTTCGCCTCACACTTTTGTCGTTTTAAAAGGCAGAAGCTCCGAATTTTATCCGGAGTCCTCTTCTGAAAGGCTGCTAGAGCTCAAGAAAATTATATTTCAGGTTTATTTGGAAAAAAAAAAACAAAACCAACCCCCAAACTTAGAAAACCCCACTACACAAAAAACAAACCATATACGTAATAATAATAAAAATAATAATTATAATAAAAATACTACTAATAATACCAGAACATCGGTGTTTCTAATTTCTAATTGTATACTTAGTAGATGAAAAAAAAAGGTGGCATTATTTGTAATTATAATCTATTAACTGAGTTTGGGAGGAATTTTCAGCAAAAAAAAAAATTCATTACGGGGCTGCTCTGTGAATTTTCGCTCTCCCGAGGACATACGGGCAAAGGACATACTCGGGATTTTAAAAATTGTGTTAGAAAACAAATTCGCCGGCGCTTTTATCTCCTCTGTGATGGGACACGGAGATGAGCCAGGGCGATTTAATTTCTCAACGCCTGCCGGAGTTGGGGTTCTCCCCTCCCCAAAACACTGCCCGCTCCGGCTCCACGTCCTCTCCCCTCCTTGCAATTCCCGGCCAGAAATAAACCGCCGGGGCGGAGAAAAGCTGGGTTATTTGCTAGAATAAAAATCGGGCTTATTTACAAGATTTTTTTTTTAAATATCGTGTTTATTTGGAGGAATGAAAAGTGTTCCTTTGCAAAAATAAAAATCGGGTGTACTTGCGAGACCAAAAAGCCGGTTTCTTTGCAGAGGGAGGAGCCGCTGCTCCGGGAGGTGTGGGACGGGGGGCTGTGCCGTGTCTCGGGGACACGCAGAAGAAAAGGGGGTGCCTTCCCCGCAGAGCGGCCCCTAAATGGGGCTGGGGTTCATTTCCCAGCGGGTCCCCCCGGGGGCCCGCACCCAGCCCCGCAGCCGCGGCACCGGGGCACTTCCTCGCCCCGTTTCCGC
>NW_005054313.1:1006056-1007135 GCF_000277835.1 Geospiza fortis | reverse complement strand
ACCCACCTCTGCCCCCCAGCAGTCCTCGGCCCCTCCCTGCCCCCACCCCGCAAACCCACCTCCGGATTTTGTGCTTAAGCAGCCAATCGGGGGCGCGGTACCCTTCCCCCCTCCGTCCCTCCTTTCTCCCTTCATCCCTCCTTACTCCCTCCATCCCTCCTTTTCCATCCTCCATTCCTCCTTCTTCCCCTCCATCCCTCATTTTCCACCGTACATTCCTCCTTCTCCCACTCTGTATTCTTTCTTCTCTCGTCTCCATCCATTTCTTTATCCCGCCTCTATCCCTCCTTTTACACCCATCATTCCTCCTTTTCTACCCTTCATCCCTCCTTTTTCACCCTCCATTTCTTTTCCACCCTTTATCCCTCCTTCTCCCCCTCCATCCTTCCATTTTCCTTCTCCCCTTCCATCCTCTCCTTCAACCCTCCATTCCTTTTTCGCCTCCATCCCTCCTTTCCCCCCCACTTTGTCCCGCTTTCCCCAAACCCTGACCCCAATCTTCACTGTTTCCACGCGCGGGGATATTTTTGATTTCCCACCAACCGGGGGAAAATCTTTTCCACCCTTCCAAGGGGTTCCGACTCTTGCCTGGGTGCTGAGCCCCCGGCAATTTGTGACCTCTGTGGGTCCACCGGCGCCGTGTGGAGCCCGCGGTGGGTGCAGAGTCGCGGGTGGGTGCCCCGAGGGACTCGCCCCTGGTTCCTCTGCTGAGGGTGTCCCCAGGCACTGGTCGGGAGAAGCAGCCGTGCGTACATTCACGCGTGCGGGCCCACGGAAGGGACGGACACTGGAGGCACTGGTGCCAATGTGGGTTTTTGAAATAGCCACCAAAAAAAAAAAACAAAAAAAAAAACAGCGCGGCCTCTCCCACGGCGCCGGGGTGCGCCCACCCGCTATTTTCAAACATGCACGCGCGAGAGAAGGGATGTTTTGCGGAGCGGGGAATGCTCTGTGCCCGCTCTCCGAGCGAGGATGCGGCCACCCCAGCGCACCCTCGGCGGGGACGCGGCACAGCGCGACCTCCCCACACCCCGCGGGGCGCTGGGACCGGGGGCGCCTCCCGCCTCCCACGCCATACA
>NW_005054313.1:1005091-1005791 GCF_000277835.1 Geospiza fortis | reverse complement strand
CCCCGGGCCCGCCCCGAGGCGCCGGTGAAAGGCGCCCGCGTCGCTGCGCTGGCCTCGAAGACAGGTTTCGGGGGATCCCCTCCTGTCTCCCCACGCGTTATCCCTCCTCCTCCCTGTGCCTTCTCAGCCTCTTATCCCCTCCTTTCTTTTCTCGCTCTCCCAAACCTTGCTCACTTCCCCGGTGCAGGTGTGTGCGCTCCTTCCATCCGTTATCTCTATTTTAGCCCCGGAAGGTGGAGGGGCATATGTGTTTAACCTTCCCTCCTTCACCCGAAATTGTCTCAGAAAAAAATTAAACCAGCTGAAAACCTAAGTCTGCCCGAGGGCCCCAGACTGGCCCCGTCCTGACCAGTTTATCCCAGCACTACCCAGCCGCAGGTAGGGGAAAGGGGTTTATTTGTGGGGTCAGTCAGCGCGCTATGGCCGCACTGCCCCTTGTCATCACACCTGCGCAGAGGGAGGTGTGACCCAGCTGGGATGGTGCCGCTGACCCTCGGCGAGGGCTTTGCCCCGAAGCCCCGTCCCGGAGGGCAGCGGGCCGGGTTGGCGGTGCTGGGGAGCCCGGGGGGTGCCGGCCCTCAAAGGCCCCCCAGCCCCGCGGTCCGCTCCCCGGGTGGGTGTTCCCCTCTCGAGGGGGGCGGAGAGAGGCAGGCCGGGGCAGAGGCAGGTTTGGGAAGGCCGCCTCCCCTGGCTTTCCGAC
>NW_005054313.1:971119-1003602 GCF_000277835.1 Geospiza fortis | reverse complement strand
GGCCCCCCTGCTCCGCAGCCCCCGCGCAGCCCCCATTAGCATCCCCGCGCCCGGCCCCCTGCCCAGCCTTGAACTTGGCCATGCCGGGCTGCGCTCCTTCTGCCTGCCTGGGCTCGCACAATGCCGGCCTTGACCCATTGTTTGCTTTTTTCGGATTTCAGCTGGGAAAGCGGCCACCTCGCGCAGCCTGCCCCGAGCACGCCGGGAGCGGGGCACAATGGGGAACCCTGCTCTGCAGGCAGAAGGGCTCCAAATCATTTGAGAGACATATTCATTATATTCTTTCACGGGGGTCTGTTTGCACTGGGTTTAGCGGTTACTTCCCAGACGGGGTTCAGACCAAATAAAGATCATTGAGCGGCGAGGGATTCGCTCGGGCTTTCAGGGAAATGTGCCTGATGCGGGGCACGGCGCAGCCCGGCTGCCTGGCCCTCCGCTGCTCCCCCTTCCCTCTTGATTTGCCTGGGTTTATTTTGTGCCCATTGCCTCCTCCGTCTCGAGACTGCACCAAATCACACGCTCGCTTTTGCAAAAGAGTGAGTTTATTTTCAACAGTGCATAGGGTTGGGAGGATTTCAATGGGAGAGAATTACAGGCAGTACATTTCTCTTACAGGAACAGAGAGGGTGCAGTACAACAGCAGAAGGGCTGGCTGGCCTGGAAAAGCTCATGGTCCTCTGGGCCCCAAGCACAGTGCCTTCGGGAAGGCTGCACTCCCACAGCTCCACAGACCCAGGGATCAAGAGCAGCAAGGGCCAAGCTCTGCTCCATGAGCAAAGCCAGGGGCTAAAAGCTCCCTCCAAACTTCACACATCTGGTATTTCACCAGGTGAGACAGTGACTGGCTCAGGTCTCTCTGCCTAAGCGCTTTGGTCCTGCTCTGGGGTATTGAGGGCACTGAAGGCAACATACAGGAGTGATGTGGGATGATCCCTTGGCTCCCTGTGTTGCCCTGGCTCCCTCCCCATGGCTGCACCGCTGTGTTTCGAAGTGACGCAGAAATCCACAGTGTTCACAAGACAAAGCTGTCTCCTCTCTGGGGCCAATGGAGAAGCAGGTTGGGACTCTCCTGGAGAAACTCGGAGAAGTCAGATGGCAAGTCTGGGCAGGTGGTAGCCAACTGGAAGAAGGAACTCACAGGCTTCAAAAGTTCCTTGTCCACTCACTGGCATCTAGGAAGGAAAGAAAAAAAATGGAGTGGTTATGAATGTTTGTCAGAGAAATGGTCCAGTAGCGCTTGGCTGAGAACAGACCAACTTGTCCGTGGTGGACCAGAACTCCAATCCTCTTTCCCCCCCCACCACACGTTTCTCATGGCTCTGGACCACCTTACCCTCTTCCTTACTGGGAAAACTGTAGTCCCCAAGATGCCAAGCTTCCCCTGCACCCTTCTCAATCCCCTACCTCTGCCTGCCCCGCACACCACCAGCCAGGGGAGGGCTCACGGCTTGTCCTTCCTCCCTAGGCTTTGGGGCATGGGATTACTCTGCATGTCACAGCCACTAAAGGCACAGCCCTCTGATGTTTTAATCTTCGTGTTAACTTTCCCTGCCCTCGGCGCCCTTGCCTGACTGGAGAAAGTGATACCAAGCCACCGAGCTGGAGCCGAAGCTGTGACACTCAGCCCAAGTCCCCTTCTTGGCTTTCCCCACGCTTCCCGTGCTTTGCCCCACACATCTCACACCTTGCAGCACATTCTCCTCCCTTTTTCCTGATTTTTTTCATCTATTTCCTTTACACTTTATCCATGTTGAGTGTGTATTCCCTAGCCCCCAAACCAGTCCCATCCTTTTCCTATCTTCCCTTTGCTTTGCCCACAAACTCTTACATTGGAAGGAGTAAAGACTAATATAACAAATCCTTGAGTACACTTGCAAAAGGAACCATCAGCTGGCTAATTTATTCTTTTTATTGCACCAAATTGTAATTTTATAAAATATTGCAAATTTTATAAAATATTTGCAAGCCCATTTTAAGAGATAAATCTTGTGTGTGGCTCTCTAATGAGCCGCCCTGGGAGTAGCCGGCATGTGATCTGCTGTAGGTCGCACCGCGACGTTCCCAGGCTGTGACTGGATGAACCACCGTAACTCTTTGAACTGTGCAAATACTCTACACTCTGGGGTCCAGGCTGCAATTTTCATGGGTATTTTTTCTCTCTCTTAAAAATAGATCTTCTGTAACCCCTTTATTGCAATATTCATAAAGCACTTGATGGAAATCCAAGGAAAATCCCTTCCCTTCTGCAACTTTGAAGCAAGCCTAAAACTGAAGAGGCAGAGACCAAACCCACCCCTTGTGCTTGGATTTAGAGAAGGACCATGGCCTGTGTCTGTCTCTGGGCGCTGAGAGGACAGACCCCATGCTGCATGTGTTTAGGGAGATCCAGGCTGCAAAAAGCCAAGGCTCTGCACTTCTTTATCCTATGTGAGATTAGGAGTCATCCCAAACGTTTCCCCAAGCCTGGAAAGGATGTTGAGGTCAGGACAGATGAGATCTGAATGATGGTGGGTGCTTTCACAAGCCCAGGAGAGGAGGAGGCAGCTGAACCCTTGTTCTCACCAGGGAAAAGCCTTTACCTGGCAGGTAAAGTCTCCTGTCCTGGCAGGGACAGGCTGAGCTTGCTTTGGCCTACAGAGAAGCTCCTCTGTAGTGTCGATAGAGGGGATGCTTGTTGATATCAGACATCAACCCAGCCTGGAAATCACCCACCGCCTGCCTGGTGGGCTTGAAACTTCTGGCACTCAGTAACTGAGGGCAGGAGGGGCTGGACCAACCCAAATGGTTCCACATAAGTTTCAGGAAAACTCAAATCTCCTGCATGCACTTTCTCTCTGGGCAAAGTTCAGCCTTGCACTGAGGGTGCCTGCAAAAATAAGGCTCCACCAGGACCCAGTTCCAACCCCAACACTGCCTTCCCTCCCCAGTGCCCTGCACAGGGAAAACATTGCTCTGTGTGTGGATTTATTGTCCTTTCTTTTTTTTTTTAAGCTGAATAAACAATTGAAATTATAGCTCTGCCTCTGCCCCAACACTTGCTCCTGTGCCTCCTTGTGCCCTTACAAAGCCAGCCCTGAGGTTTATATGCTGATAAACTGCCCTGCCACAGCAATTCTGGGCGGTGGGAAGAGAAAAAAAAAAACCCTTCAAATAATGGTAAATGGATGCAGAACGCTCTGCCTAATCAGATTCCTGTCCCCTATTGAGGCCAGGAAGGAGGGACCCCGCTCCTCCCCTGCCCTCAGCCCAGCCTCCGCTTCACCGGCTCACACGGAGAAACTTTCTGGACAATTTAATCTCGACAGGGTGTTACTCAGAAAAACCTTTTTCACTGTCAATTTTTTTCCCTCCTCCCTTCCACCCCCCCCCCTTTTTTTTTTTCTTCCCTCCCAGCCTTGATTGAATTTTGCAAGCCCCTGATATCTTTCTTTTTTGTAGGGATGCACGCTGCTTATGCAAATACCAGCCTTTCATACCAGCCTCCCTGGCTCAAGCCCTCCAACTTGAATGTGACCAAAAGCTGTGCTCTCCCCTGCTAACTCCTTAGCACAATTACACCTCCATTCTGCTACAGGGGCCCGGGGAGGGGAAAAAAAAAATCATTTTAAACTAATAACACGTGCTGTTTGCTTTGGATAATTACAAGGGAGCTTCGGCTTCTAAGAGCTATGAAATATTCTGTTCAGCGGGGCGGGAGGGAGGCTCCGTGTTCCGCCTACGCCGCGAGTTTTATCTCCTGACGGAGATGCTCGCGCGGCCTCTCGAGGCTCCCTCCATCTCGTGCTCATCCTCTGCACCTGGGCAAGCATTTACATTTCCTACGGAGCAACTTGGCGCTGCTTTGGGCTACAGGAGAGAGGAGAAGGCGCCTGACATTTTCCTTATCTCAAGTTACAATTTCCTGCAAGCATCAAGATAATAAAACATCGGAGATGGGCAAGATGAGCGAAATGAATGCGGCGGCTGAGCCTCCCGCAGCAGCGCGGGAAGGGCCGGGCAGAAAGGACACCCGGGGGATGCGGCTGCTCCGCTGGCTCTCGTTTGCATCACGGCCCTGACGTTATTGTCCTCCTGCCTTGTCTCCTGGGGAAGTTTATGTGGAGGGCTTTTGCTGGGGCGAGGAGGAGGAGGGGAGTTTTCCCCAAAAGCACCCAGGAATCTGTCAAAAGAGGGACAGAAAAGAGAAGAAGAAGAAGAAGAAGGGAGACAGAGAGTGGGAACGTCAAGGACCCCTGACTAATGAATAGCAAGTTTGCCCTTGAACCTCCCTGGGCTTTGCCATTCCCAGGCTCCAAACAAGGGCTGATGCATGCTTGGGCCCAGCTGCAGGGGGACCGGGCTATGGTTCATCTCAGACACTTTGACAGCCCGGGCCTTTTCCCCACATAGCTCAGACTCGCCTAACTACTCCCCTGGCAACAGCTCAGTGCAGGAACCTGCGCTGAGGCCCTGCCTGCTGCATACAGAAGTACGAGGAGGAGGAGGGGAGCCGCTGGGAGAAATTAGCTAGAGACTGGCTTAACCCATCAAATGCTGGGCAGGCGCTGCCAGCCCCAGCACCCTTTGCTCAGCCCCAGCACCCTCCAGGCACCCCTGGGTGCTCACTGGCCAGTATCTGCAGTGGAGCTGGAGAGGGGCAGGGGTGGGTTAGACGTGCAGAATTGCCGTGTATCACAAATCCCACGACCTGCTGCTTCACCACCACCCAGTGTCTTGGACCTCGTGAGTGGGAAGGTCCTCATGGTGCCAGGGATGTGGGAGGGAGCCAAAGTAGCCAGCTGGAAAAGGCCACCGGACACTGAGAGGAAAGGGCATGGCCTCTCCCCAGTGTGGTGGGACAGGGCATCCCTCCCTGCCAGCCAAAATGAGGGCAGGGGCTGGATGAGAGGCACAAACTTGCCCTGGATGCTCTTTCTGCATTGCAGATCAAAGGCTGAGGACGAGCTGGCCTTAGGGGTCTGCACTGAATGGCTGGAGAGAACAGGCACAAGCACCCGGCGGCTCTAAAATGCGACCCAGAAACGTTCCCACATCCCAGCCCCATATAAATCAAGGGGGGAAAAAAGGGGGAGCTCCATCCCAGCCTCTGTTTTTACAGAGCATCTTTCATGTGCAGCCCCTGAGAGAGGGCTTTGCCGAGCTTGTTAAGGATGGCTCCTGCGCCAGGCAGAGAGGGGGACGCACCATATGGAGAGGAGAAAAAGAAAAGGGGACACTGAAAATGGAAAATTATGCAAAGCAGGAGGAGAGGCACTGGGGGAAAGGGGGGAGGGAGGCAGCAAGGAGGTGGGGGATGGGGAGACAGGAGGCTGGAAGTGAGCCCTGACTTGGGGAACACCATTAGCTGGCACTGGGCTGCATGAGGAACAGAAGTTCCCTGTGACCAGGTGCAGGACAGCCCTTTGTACCCTTGGGTGCTGACACTGGAGGGCATTTCTCCAGCCTGGCCTTCTCTGAGGGGGTCTGGGCTGCGCCAGGGCGATGCCCAGCTGGACTGTGGTGGTGCACTCTGTTTCTGGAGCTGTGCTGCACTGGGAGTCACAGCAAAACGGGGTCCGTGGTGACCTACTTCAGAGGTGTCCTGAGGACCTCTGTTACTATAGCAATGAGGTTGCAAGCAAACATTACGGCCTTTTGGACAAGAGTTTTGCTTGTCATCAATCACAAAAACCAGAATCATGTAAGGAGGTGCCAGGGCATTGTAAGAAAAGGCTCTGAACAACAGCAATGATAGCAAGGGCCCAAACTGTCCTTGAGTCTCAGCTGCCTGTGCAGTGAAGGTGGATGCTTGGGTGGGTGAAAGGAGAATCCAAATTCAACAGCCAAAGCCCTTCCCTTCCCCTTGGACCCTGCAGAGTCCTGGTGCTGCAGGGTGAGCTGCAGGCCCAGTGCAGGTCAGGGATGCTGTGCAGGCATTCCAGTCCAGGCTTGTGTTACTGCCCAGCTTGTGCTCAAATTCCAGCATTGGCCTAATATGGTATTTGGAGAAATGACTCAGCTCTTCCCAACCCAGTTGTAGAGCTCCTTTCCCCTATCCTGGAAACACTGGCCACCTTTGGGGGAACACCCACCTTGTCACTGTGACATCTTCTTTTTCCCAAAGCCACTCTGTGCCCCAAACTTGTGGCACTCTGCTGACTCCCTGTCATGGGCCATGACCACCTTGCACATCCTCACTGGGTGCAAGCCCCCTTCTCCAGCCCATCTTCCACCCAGCATGGAAAGCCACCCACGCCCGTGCTTGGTGCTGGTTGCTCTGTGACTCCTGCTTTGTCCCCTCCGTGCCATTCCCATCTCCCCATTCAGTGGCTTTTGTTCAGAGCAGCCAGTGTTTTTCCTTCACTCTCCTCAGCATTGCTCTACACCCAGGAACACAAACTGCTCCTGGCTCCCACTTCTCATCGCTCTTGGCCCTGTCACAGCCTTTGATCTCACACCCGTATCCACCACTCTGCTCCCTTTTCTAGCTCCTTCTGTTTGTTCCATCAGGAAACCTTCCCTTGCTGCATCCCAAATGGATCTCTCCATTAAACCCATCTACTGTGCTTCCCTCCATTTACCACTGGTTAATTTACCATCAGCCCCACGCTCCTAGACCCTCATTTGAGGCAGGTGTGGGGAAGATTCCCGTGAGGCTGGTGCAGAGACAGACGTGGGCCTGTGCCTGCAGACATGGGCACGCTTGCCCTGGCACACACGTGTTCCTGCCTGCACATGCCAACACCCACATGTTCCTGCCCACGTTCCCGCTGCCACATCCAAGGCTCTGGGATTTCAAGGGGAGCTCTTGTTCTCCAATGGGGCACAGGAATTACCTGCACAGCACGGCTGCAGGCTGGGATTTGGGCTGTTTGGCCTTACAGTCACTAGACTAAAAAGATGCTGTACCCATTTGGTTTCTTCAAGAACCATGCCCTGCAGTAAGGCTACAAGTGCTGGCCAGATCCTCAGTAAAGCCCTGGAATAAGCTGTAGGCACTGAAGAGGATTCATCTAAGCAGCATTCAAAGAAAAATAGCAAAAAATAAAGTTCACGGGGGCACACGAAAAACAGAGCTTCCACCCACAGAGCAGCTGTGTGGGGCTCTGGAGACAGGCAGGCAACGTGGGAGATGTTTCAGAGCTTGCTCTCAAAATGGTACATTTGCAACCGCTTCCCTTCTTCAGCCACTGGAGGTACACTGAGCTACCTGCTCTGCAGAGAGACATTTCAATCTTCAGGCACAGGACTTTGTCCTGGGTTGCTTTAAGGCTGGCTGGCCCTTGTGACAGCATGATGCAAAAATGAGATGTGCCTTCGTGGGAGAGGAAGAAGAGGGATGTACTCCATCCCCTGGTATTCTGACACAGGCCCCTCCATGAACAAACCCAGGCAGAGGGGCTGTTTGATGCTCTCACTGCAAATTCCCACCCACTAGGAATGGGTGGTGTGGGGAGAGCAGATGGGATTCAGGGTGTCCTTTGGATCAGGCTGGCCTCAGCTGCTGTGCTGGAAGCTGAAGCGTTTCCAGGGAGGATATGGCAAGAACAGTGAGTCCTGCCCAAGTGACGGTCCAAAGCGCTGGCACTCCGTCCCGATTCAACCTCGCCCCAGATTCCTGCCCTTGGCTCACATCCAGGTTCCTTTCTCCTTGACCCATCTCCATCAAAAGCAGCGCTGTTACGAGGCTCTGCTCTGAGTTTCTAGTCTACAAATAGAAGCAAAGCAGCACCTGCTGCAGAGCTGAACATTTCCACTAAACCCTATTTTGATGCCTGTCCCGGCCAAAGAAATCTTTTGGGACCGTGTCACTTGTAGGAGATGTTAAATATTTCAACCTCCAGCAATACAAGACACTGATATGATACTGAACTACACAATTGCTGTATGTCCCTGCACTTCCACCTCACCTGCAGAGATGCCCCACAAGGGCTCATCTTCAGCAAATATTTCTCTGGACAGGGAGGGACAGGGAGTTGGCTGCCTTGAGTGCTGGGGCCGATGTGTTTATTGGGCAGCAAAGCTGGCCCTGCCATCTCTCCCGGGGAAGCTGTGCCATGGGAGCTGCTAAAACAGCATTTCATTTCCAAACAGGGCCCCAGAGACCTCTTGTGTGAAGGATTCAACAGAGCGAGGCGGGGTAGAGCAGAACAAGGAGACACAACCCCAGGCTAAAAACAAGGCAGACCCCAGGTTTGATGGACCTTATTGCTCTGCACCAGGGTTCAGGCTGGCCTGTCCCCTTGAATCAGTGCCAATCTCTCCTGGGCCACCACTACTGGGGAAACATCGAATTGGGATTTTTTTCACCTCCTTCTTCCCCCATTTTCCCTCCCCTAACTCCTTTTCCGCATCATAAGCAAAGTCCTAATAAAGCTCCCATCCCCACTGCCAGCCCTGCACCATGCTCCCAGCAGAAAAGAGATGCAAAGCCACGCTTGGAATCTGATTCCCCGGCTTTAAACGCTGCTCTGCCAGCAAAGTGCGACTTGAAAGCTCCCCTGTCACAGTTACAAAGCTCCGAACAGCCCTTCCTCGGATAATCACGCTTATCTCCAGATTAAGAAAGAGAGACCTGCAGCTGAGGCTGGTCACATGGGCTGGGATGTGGGCAAATCTCTTTTAAACAATCCCCATATAGCTGTGACCTCCACCGCAGCCCAAATACACCGTCCCTCGGTCCCACTCGAAAAGCAGCTCTGGAGACATGACAGAGCATGTGAGAGGAGACGGGGCCGGGGATGGGGGGGCGGAGGGAAACCACGGGGGAGGAGTGAGAAAGCAACGGAGGAGAGGAGGGTGAGAAAGACGGAAGAAGAAATAAGTAAAGGGAGGATGTGGGAGAGGAATAGGATGTGGTGGAGAGGGAAGAAAAGTGCATGAATGGAGGGGGAGGATGATGAAGGACAGGGAGGTCTCTGCTGCTCTTCCTGTTGGGGATTAGTTGTCCCTGCACTGTCCTCAGTTTAACTCTTCCCACTCTGTCCCCGACTGGCAGCCTAGCCTGATTACGTGACTCCAGCTGTGCCAAGCAGCCTTGGCAGGGAGAGCACGTTACCTACTTTGCTGCCACGGATTCATTAAGAGGCTTTGCTTGTGTGGGAATAGTCATCCCAATGGGGAAAGGGAAAAAAACCCTTTCTGCAGATCAACCTGCCGTGGAGCTCTGACAAAGCGCTTTCCACAGCCCTGCCCAGACTCTGGGAGAAGAATTAAGGAGAGATAGGGATGTGCAAACAGGAGAGGAGGGCACAGGGGTGGCAGGTCAGCTGGAAGGGGTCCTTAGCATGGCCACTGCTCAGAGATGAGGCACCAGACAGGGAGGGAGCTGCAAGCCCTTTGCAGGATGCTGGTGCTTGGTTCTTCTTTGTGATTAAAGGCCACCTTGCATCTGGGTCAGGCATGGATGACACATTCACCCTCTGCGTAAACGAAAGGTCTGAGCAACCGCAGAGAGACTTTTTCCAGCAGCAGGTTCCCCTCTTACATCCATGTGGGATTAGCACAATTACTTTGCAATGGAGGAGCCCAAACAGCTCTGAAACGGGCACAGAGTGCAGGGGCTGCCCCTCTCTGAGGATGCCCACCTTCTGCAGGCATCCTGCCTCTCCAGCTGCTCATTATTCACCCTGCGCAATTAGGCACCGCTGATAAGTCACACGAAATTGCCTTTGTTCTCCAACTGGAAGACCTGCTTTCATGGGAATCCCTTTTTTTCCTGCACATTACTGATGAGCTGCCCACTGTACCTACAGCTGGAGTGGCAGTGAGGATTTTGGGGCACTCTTTGGGCTGGCCCTCACAGATATCCCGAGCAGGTTGATGGGGAGGTGTAGCCTGGCCCTGCCTGTGTTCCTGGACTTCTCTGAGCACAAAGGAGAGCTGCTGCTCCTGCAGCCCACCAGGGACTTGCCAGCTCTCCTCCAGGCAGGTGGCTCTGTCGCTTCCTGGCAACTCTACCATCTCTCTATGTCACTTCCCAGCTTCCCTCCCAGTAGCAGTGGAAAACCCAGTGCAGCTACGAAGTCAGTGGGGGAAGAGGCGTCAGCCCCACCCAACCCAAACCCTGCTGATGCCAACAGGCCCCTTACCTTGTTCATGACCTTCCCCTTCCTGCCCAGCCAGCCCATGAGGAGTAAACCCCATTCTCTGCTGCTTGGAACAAGCATCTCTCGCCCAGACTCCCTCCAGGGCCAGCCCTGCTCCATCGTGCATCAGCTCCTGCTCTTCATTCCTTCACTGTACCAGAACCCAAGCATCAAAAGAAGGCAAAGCAAGCTGGAGTCAACATGAAGCCGGGTGCTACCAAGCTTCACAGGAGGCAAGCTGTGCTCCAGTAAACTTCCCAAAATGACCCCTGCTTCAGAGCAGCCTTGTGCCATGTAAATTGCTGCTCTTTCAGCATCTGGCAGCTGCTCAGATGGGACCACAGGGAGAAAAGACATCTTGGCCCATTCAAGAGTTTCTTCCCGTTCTGCTCAAGAAATGTATGTGGGCTCTTAAGTCTTGTTGATTTAAGAGAAAGGATGCAAAATTAATTTAGACAGGAAATTAATTAGATGCGAACTGATGTTTACATCCCTACACATACAATGAATTCTTGTGTGAACCTACAGAATGCAGATGGATGGATGGATGAATGATAACAGCAGTCTAGGAATGACATTATGCGCTGGTCCATACGCTGGGGATGTAGAAAGACTTTTCTCTGCATTGCTAATTAATAACTATATCCTGAGCAAATGTTGATAAATCCTTTATAGAGCATGTTATCTCTGTCTCTCCAACTCCTGTCCTGCATTTCTATTTGCCTGTTTCCACTGCTCCACCCCTGGCACCCACACGCTTCACTTCCCTCCCATATTTTGTAACTGGTAGCAGATTTGACTCCCTTTCTGGAGAAAGAGGCGGAGGTTTTGTTACTGGGGCTTTGTGTGAGTGATTGCATGTGTATGTGTGTATACAAAGATGGATACAAATCCATTGGAAATAAACACCTTTTAAGGGACTTGAGAGAAAGACACACAGGGCAGAGGAGAAGAAAGAGCCTACAGACCCTCAGCCAGACAATCAGCCAAGATGAAGAGAAAGACCCAGTGAACCAAAAAAAGCCTCAGTTCTCTTTTAAACTCTCCATGATTTGCAAGGAAAGCAGCAGATCCCATGGCTGGGAAGCCGAGCTGTGGCGATGTAACCCTTACCCCTTCTCCCAGCCCCGCACAGCTCAATTACCCCAGGCTGCCAGGCTGCTCTGAGCACACCCCCACCACCCCGCATCTCCCCCGCCGCCGAGACAGCTTTCACCAATGGAAGGAGTACAAATATATTCATTGGCACCTTATCAGACATGCATGCAAAACTAATTAACATGGGGAGACATGCAAGCTGCCACCCAGCCACAAATACACACCCACGAGCATGCACACACACACGCACGCATGCACAAGGCAACCCTTGTCTAGGGGGGACATTCAAAAGGCTTTGTCACTAATTTAGGCATCTGTCTCAGTCTGGTCTGGTCCTCCTGGCTAGGCTGGAGTTGTGGTTTTTTTCCCACTCTGTTTGACAATGCTGGGAACATGCCCGGAGACCCCTCATTCAAATCACCCCTTGACAATGGTCTCATTGTGTGAGCATATAGAAAAGGGAAAGGATGGGGGAGAAGATGTGGAAGGGGGGGTAAGGAATTAAAATGTGAACCCAAGGAAGTGTTTACTAACACAAGCCTCGCAGCTGCCCCGTCTCTCCTCCTCCACCCCCTTCTTCTGCCCCCGGCCGTTCCAATGGCCCAGCCTGTCCCCAGTTCCAGGCGGGCAGCAGGATGTCGGGACAGCGGAGTGGCTGCACAGAGGTGCACAGAGAGCAGGCAGGCTGAAGGGATGAAGCCTCAGGGCATTCAAGTCTTTGGCAGCAGGGGGGCAGGTACAGGTTAGAGAAGATAGAGCCAGAGATGCCTCGGAGAGGATTAGGGACTTAAAATGTCCTGGGAAGGACATCTTCATGGAGGAGCAAGAGATTTATTGGTATAACCACTCCAAGGCTTTTTCCAGCAGGAACAAAAAGTGCTTAAACCTGGCCTCGTGGATTTAGAGCAAGTGAGCAGCCTCGCTGCATGGTCTGGACTGCTCTCTTTGGTGCTGCAGCCAGACAGACATGCTACATACAGCATGAGAAGAAAGGGGGGAGCAGCAGGGTGTTGGAGCTGGGGGCTCAGAGGATGGACCAGACTCCCTTCAGGATCCCTACTGCTAGTTATTAAGTACCAGGAGGACAAAAAAAAATAGGGAAAAATGCCCCAATGCCCTGCCCACCCCCAGGCACGCCTGGGGAAGGAAATAGCGAAGGTGCAGATGGGGGGTGTTCCCCCAGCCCCACCGCGCTTGGCTGGCCTTGGCAGGCTCCGTTCAGCTGGAAATGCCCAAGAGCCAGCAGAGCACAGGCAACGGGAGCTGGGGAGGGGGAGAAGACGATGACAACGTTTTCCATATATGCAAATGCATCCTCACAAGATACCCAGAGGGAGACAAAACAAAGAGACCTCAAAGAGGCTGGCTCTGAGACCCGCAGAAAGCCAGATACCTCCGCACACCTACGGTGTTTGCACATGAGGACCCGTGCAAGATGCAGTGCTGCCCAGAGGTTCCCCCCAAATCTGAGCAGATATCAGCCTAAAGAAAGCCTGGTGGAGGAGCCCAGTGAAAGCTGCAAAGACAAATGCCACAATCCCACATCCTCCTACACAAACAGGTGCACCTTAGGAGTACAAAACTATTCCTGTCCTTTAGCTTAGTCAGAGAAGAGAAAAGCTGTGATGCAAACCCACATGAGCCCTGCCTTGGTGGGCAGAGGTAGCTCAGCTCCCCTGACATTGCTTCTGCAGTCAGATCCACCCCCTAGACCTTTGTGTGATTTCCATAAGAGGAAAGCTAGGAAATTCCTGGACATTACTAAACAAGGCCGGGCAAAATGTCACACAGAAACCCAAGAATGTACATGATGCAAAACCAAAAGTCACCTGTGCAAACATTTCTGCTTAAAAAAGGGAAACTACTGCAAGGTAAGCAAATCTGTGCTTTTTATCCAAACAAGTGGTTGTGAGCAGTTTTATTGCCACATTCCTGTGCCCCAATACACAGGGATAAGTACTCGACACACAGTGACACGCAGGGACTCGGGGACAGAGCTGTTCTTTTAATAGGGCAATGAAGACAGCGAATGAAATAAAACCCTACAGAGATCAGCTTGCAGAACTCAAGGCTGAGAAAATCTATTTGATGGTAAAAGGAAACAAGGACACTCATGATTCTGCTCTCATTTCCATGCTGTAAATTTGGGCAGCTTTTACTGAACGCAATTAAATCCTCGCTTAGGATTTAACCTGGTGAAGCTGAGGGCAGACCTTGCTACAAAGACCCACCTCTGAGCTCTTCCCCTCAACTTGCTCTGCAGAGGCCAGCAGGAGCTGTGAGAAAACTGAGTGAAAAAGCAAGGGAATTCATAGATCCCTGCCAGTGTGGCCATTTCAAAGCCCCCTTCAGCTCTGTCTTGCCTGTTCTCTCCTTCCCCAGTGATTTGCTGCTTTGCTCATGGAGCTTTGGCTGCAGGGAACAGTCAGTACCAGCATGGCAAGCACAGAGTCTCAGTGGTATTTGGGCATCTCCTTCCCTTCAGTTCCTCTAATGGGAACTGAAAACCTCAGCAAAGCCCCAACACATCCATTCCCTGCCTCTGGTGGCTGATCCTTCCTTTCCAAAACTATCAGGGTCCCAGTGGGGATCCCATGCAAGACTCTTGCAAGAAACCCTGCAAGAGTTGTTGTTAACACCTCTTTGAGTATTCTTTACATTTCCCTTTATTTCAAGACAGGGCATTTCAAAGGCTTTTGCCCAACAGCACAGTTTAACACACTGAGTTTCCCAAGCAACAAGTAATAGAACTCCTCACCTACTTGTACCACACAGGTAAAGTCACCTCAGGGCTATGATCTTAAATCCATACATGCTTTTCCCCATGGACGTTGAGAGCTGTAAATCTCAACATTTCATTAAACAGATCACTCAGAACAGATTGCCTCACAACATAACTTCTCAGCTGGCCACTACCCACGAGCAGATGATTTTACATGACATTTATTCATGCAAATTGCCGAGGCTGTAGTCTAGTTACCCAGCAAGAGCATAAAAAATTACAGTTTAGATGCATAAATGCTGGCACCATGAGAGAAGACACGATGAGACTGGAAACACATCCCTCGGTTTCACATACAGTGCAACAAAACTTAGAGGGAATCCTCATCAGATGGGGATTTATCAGGAATGACCCCCCCAAAATGATCCAGGGGAAGCAGAGAAAGGCATGTGCAAGGCTGCAAGGGCTACAGAGAAATGAACTTCTCCTGCTGCATGTGCAGAAATCTGCCATGGGGAGAGCACACGCAACATTTTACGTCACTCACAAAGCCTACTCTGTCCAATAAAGTGGGGAAGTAAAACAAAGCATGAAATCCAGGCATAAATTAGCATCCCTCTAGCCTAGCTTTATTTGTGCTGCTGCTGCTGTGGATTAGCATCTAGCTGGCTGACAGGCTGATAGGCAGACAGAAACAGGGAGAAATAAAAAAAAAAAAAATCAGTGGGTGTCTTTTTTTCTCTATGGTTCCTGGGATGTCTGCCTTCAAAGTGCAGGCAGTGTTCATCCCTTTAGGACCCGAATTTTTCCATCTTCCTGTGAGAGCAGTAGGCTCTGTAGGAAAGCAAATCCCCCTGAGATATTTGTGCCTGCACCCTGTGGAGCCGGCACCCGTCATCTAACGCAAGCCCAGTGCAAACCTGTCACATCCCCAGCCAGCACCCCCCCGGCATCCACAGCTCCACTCTGCAGAGCCACAGGAGCAGCTCTGGTGTGGGGCTGGGAGACCTTGAGGGTAGCACCTTGCCACGGGCACACACAGGCAGCAAATGCCCCGGGATTAGCTCTGGATCATGTTCACCATCGCTCGGGGCAGCTGCTTCCTTCAGCCCTTGCAGCCACAGCTGGGTTGGGTACCTGATCCCAGATGACATGACCGGGATCTCACGCCGGCATCTCCTCTCAGTTTGTGTCAGAAATGTGTCACTGCCTGCTCCTCGGGCAGGAGGACCTGCAGAGAGCTTCCATCGGGCTGACACACAGCCTCCCTCTCCTCAGGGCTGCATGGCAAAATGAGTGGTCGTCACCAGAGACATCCCTCCTCTCAGGGCTTGGTGGCCTCGTGCCCACCCGCCCTTTCCAAGCACAGCCATGGAAACATAGCACTAAAGAGGTGCCAGTCTTGACAGCCACCACTCCAGTCCTTCCAGAACCAGCCCTGGCAAAGGAGCCTTTCTGCCCCAGCAACTTCAGGCAGCAGAGAGGAGCTGGGAAGCTCCTCAGTGTGGCACTTGTGCACAAACTGGGGGAACAACAGCAGTAAACTTGACTGTGGTACAAGCAAAGCCCATTTCCACCCTCACTGAGCCATTCAGAGTTTGACTGGGCTCTCAGGTCGCAGGAGATTTCTAGTCCTTGCCTGTCTTTTAAGGAGCCAAACACAGAGCTCAGTTTTTAGGCTATGGAAATAAAAAATTCAGCTGCTTTTCAAAGGTGGCCTAGAAAACACAGACTAATTCTGCACAGCCATAAAGCAAGTCCCTCAGGAGTACAGCATGCAGTTCAAACACCCCCGTGTCCCTCTGCCTGCCACCAGGACTCCCACTGAGTGGGTCTGATCAGGGGATGGAAGTGTGAAAATTCCCCAAGATGCAGAGAATCCCTCCTTGGTAGAGCCCTTGCAGCTCTCAGCCCCTCAGCCAATGCCCTGGCCCTACTGATCACTGGTGCCACAATCCAAGTAGATTGGCCCTGCCTTTGGAGCATGGAACAGGCAAAGCCTTTCTTGCAGCAGGCATCTGTGGCCAGTTCTGCTTGCTCCATGCCCAAATGGGTCAACACAGGCAGGTTTTTCCCAAAGGAGGTAGAAGGGCACTCTGCAGAGCTTTGAGACAGCTGCAGCTGGAAATAGCCCAAGCAGAAGAGATGCATCCCTGTTCCTCCAGCCACGCCTTCCCTGGAGTGCTTGATCCAAGTCTGGAATAAAGCACACCATCACCATCCTCATCCCACTGCACACAACAGTCCCCTCCACATCCCCACAGTCACAGAGGTATCTATGGAAACATCCCATGGCATCAGTAGGGAGGTTTCTTTTAGGAGCTAGGAAGGAAGGAAAGAAGGATGAAGAGAGTGTAGAAACCGGAGCCTTTGTTTCCCAGCACTCAGCCATGCTGTTAATTAGGTAGCAGAGACCAGCCACTTCCTACCACATCCTCAAGCTCCTGCAGCAATAGCAGGCACTCCTTTAGTCTCTGTCCTTTGGGGATGAGAAGGAGGCAAGGAGGCAGAAGTCAGTCAGAGCCTACAGAAATGCAACAAGCTGCAGGAAGGATCTTTCCTTTGCAAGGGAACAGGCACCTGATGGGCTCCCCAGCCAGCACTTATCTATGTGAGCCATTTGTTTCCTCCCCAAGCTCTCAGCTTGCTCTGACACATCACCCATTCCCCTGACTGCAAGCAAATGAGTCAGATGGGTCCCAGCCTTGCACCCACTCAGAAGCCCTCTATTTCTACTCTGCTCCTCAGTGCCACACCATCAGAAAGCTCAGCCTGGGGACTGTGCAGGACCACAACTGCCTTAAAGAGCTTGGTACAGGTCCAGACTCACACATGCAGTTTGCCCTTCACTCTGAGGAGCTCCAGTACCCTTCTGCATGAGCTGCATTAAAACTCACACTGGCAACAGCACATTCAGACAAGCGGCCACTGGGAGCAGGGCAATACCTATGAAATGTATCACAAATGGGCTGAAGGAGAACATTCCCTTGAGTCACTGGTCCAAGTGGCAGCTTGGGGCATGTCTGCAGCAGCCTGGGGAGATCCTGCACAGTACCATGAGGACACCACAGAGACAGCATCTCCTCCTCTGGCTCTTAAGCAGAGTCTTCCACAGCACTGCACACAGTACACGACCTCTCAGTTAAAGCAAAGACCAAATAAATTTTAAAAAGCAATTTTTTCTTCTGAGTCCTGGCAGCATGGAAGTCAAACACTGTTTTTCAAGCTGTTCCCAGAATGAGACAGAGCCACATGTATCCCAGGCACAGCCAATCTGCATCTGCACAGCCTTGTTCCCACTACCTTCATTAGCACATACAGAGATGTGCATCCCTCTCTTGTAGAATGGGGTGCCAGGGACCAACATCACCAATTATTACCTTCTGGACCACAGACCTCTGTGCCCAGGGCCATACAACAGTGGCTGGGACCACTCCTGAGAGTCCTCAGTATGTCTAGGGGCTTAAATGAGACCCAAGCCAGTCGCTATCCAACCCAGTGTGATCCATGACACTTTAGGTGTCAGTCTCTCTTTTCTTCCCTGTTCAGCTGTTACACAGCATCCTGCACTGTCAGCCTCGAGCTTTGAGTCTTGATTCCCAAAATTGCTAAGATTCATTCCAAGAACCAACTAATTGGAGGAGTTTTCTTCAGACTGATAATGCCTAAGCCCTACAAGGTCTTTGACTTGTTTCCAGAGTTTTCCTTGCAATTAAGATGTCCCTAAATACATTTCTTGTTAGCATAATTCTATTAATTTTAAGTGAGAACTGAGACTTTTAAACAGTCCTTGATTACAGTTGCTGGAGGTTTGCAACAGACACCCCAAATCCCAAGGTTTGCTCTAAAACCCTTGTGAATTATTCTAGTCCAGCCTTGCCAGCTGCTCTTCTACCCGAAAGGCACCTTCCCTTGAGAGCAGGATAGTAGAAGAAGGGAAGAAAGCTGGAAAACAGCCATTTCTGGGACTACAAATGAAATCAGGAGGAACAGTCCCAAAAGCCTCTCTTAGCCTTGGCCACCAGCAGCAGCTACTCGTGAAGCTCCCACCAAGTGAGAGCCAAAGGAAGAGACACATTGATCCTGCCCTGCTAGATTTTATGCCAAGCTTGTCAGCAAGGCACGCTCAGCTTTGGCTGCCCAGCAAATGCAAACCTCTCCTTTGTGTGGCTTTCTGGACACCTCCCGCTGCCCTCCTTAAATCCCAAAGCCAGCAGCATCCCTTGCAAGGTGCACACCATGCCAGAGGCAGCAAAGACGTGCTCCTTGCAGCCTCCTGGCCCCAGGCCTTCTGCCAACACCATCCCAACATGGGGCACGCAGGCAAAAGAGCTGCCGGAGGAATCCACACCGAGCGGCGCTGAGCACGACCTTTCTGCTTTACAATGGTAACCTGAATCCTAAATACTGGATTTCTAGGCATGCATTAAAGCCATGAGACAATGGAGACAGCGAGGCTGGGCCTGGCTGCAAGCCAGCTCCATGCCGGCCCCGTCAGCGCCCGATGTTTCCCATTTCCCTCTTTTTTCACCATGGCAGATAAGCTAAGTCCCCCTAAGCCAGGAGGCAGGTGCATGCAGAGCTCACCCCTGACTTGGGGACTGTGCGTGACTCACCCCCCATTGAAGGTGGATGCCCAAGAAGACCCAGAGAGGTGGTTGCTTTCCTCTCTCCCTCTCTCTCTCACATGAGCATTGCTTCTCCTTTAATTGGTTTCATTCATGGCGGCCCTTTGCTAAATGTAATTATGCCAGGCTCTCTCCGTCTGTCTGCGTTCAGGAAGAGACATCGCTCTCACTGTTTTTATCTTCAATCTTTATTTCTGCATTAATCCCCACTCTGCAGCTCACATGTACAACAATGTCCAGGACCTCCTGAGGACATACAGACACATAATGAAGAGCAGGATTTGTACCCAGGTCTCTCCTGGCTGGAGAACAATTTTTCACAGGGAAAGCCCCATACCTCAGTCACTCTGTAACATCTACATCTCTCAATGATACCTCCACAAGCCAGTCCTTTTGCAGACACTCAAGAGTTGTCTGTGAGCCCAGGCAAGAGGAGACGGCTTGATTTTGTCTGCATCACAGAGATGTCTCTGCCCTGTCTTCCCAAGCCCGGTACATAAAGGTAGCGAGATGTCTGCTTAGGTTGACATGGACCGCTTTTCACATGGAGACAGCATTCAGTCCCAAACTACCACACTCATTTTCCTTCCCAGGAATGCAGACAGGGTGAACACGGCTGAGCACAGGGATTAACAAACCTCAGCTCTGCAAGGGCAGCTCATAGCTGCATAGCTGAGGCTGCAAAGCGCCCAACACACCCAGAAGGATTTCATCCCTTGGGGATTCATTACCCAAGGTCCTTACACCTTCCTCAGCCAGGGTAGGTAGATCTTGGGGGAAAACACAATGCTAAAGGAGCTGTTGGTTTATCAAGAGACCAAACCCAGTGACACAGACCCTGGGCAACCAAGCACCATCTGGTGACCGCCGGCTCCCGACACAATAGCCTACGTTGGCATGTTTATGATAGAGACCAGAGGCGGATTCCCATTATCCCCATCAGATCCTGTGATGTGGTTTCAGGAGAAGGACCATGAGAAGCAGATGGGATGGCAGAAGAGAAAAGAACGCAATGAGACAGACAGACAGGAGAGATTTATATGAAGCTAAAGCGCATACCCATAAACATGGGATAAGTAAATAGCATGTAAGTATGAAATTAAATGCAGGGAATCCATGGCATCCAGTAATCAGTCAAATATCTCCTTCACCTCTTTTTCAGTTTATCATCGGCATTTTAAAATGAGATATTTATGCCAATAAGTAAGCCAGTTGTATATTGTAACCCTGCAAATATTGGCTTGGATCTGAGAGATTCGTCCCGACAGACAATTCATTTTTACAGTTATTTTTGGACTCCCGGCTTTCGTGGAACACCGGCTCTCTGTGTTGGATTTTATGCCCCTGAAATGTATTTACAATGCATGGCATCTGTATTGTGCATTACACACTTAAATCATTGCATTTCATTCATCGCTTGTAAAAAAAAATATTGCAATATCCTGAAGCTCTGAATACTCAAATTCAAAATATAACTGCTGCATTTTCAGAGTAATGCTATAAAATAATGTTGTATTTTTAGATAAAGGAGTGAAAATTGATCATGAGGAACATGGATTCCCAAGATCTGGGAAGAAGGGGAGTTTGGATTTCACACCACGATAAATGGGTAAAAAAAAAATAAAACTAAAAGCTGAAAAACCCACAAAGGTTTATTTTCTAAACAAGAACATGGAAACATTTTGTCACTTAAACAAAGGGAGGAGGGCGGGGGAGGCTCCGCATCCTTGGCTTGCTCTCTGCAATGGACAAATACTATCAGAAACAAAAAGCATGGCATAGTTAGCAGGAGCTCAGCGCTTTACAATTAATGGTATGTATTTAAGTCCCTTTTAGGGGAAGCCTTCTGCAATTGGGGGTAAAAAAATTTCTTGGTTTTAAAGCCTTCTGTCATTGTTGCCCACAAGCAGAAGAGAAAGGTGCTTTCTTTGTCATCCGGGGGTTTATGGCAACACCTTAATATGTCCTTTTCATAGGTGAAGCAAGGCACACAAAGCAGCCGCGTGCCAATGCGTCCCCCCCGCCACCAGCAAAATAAATAAATGGAGGAACGCGGGGACGGCGGCCGTCGTAATCCCTCGGCAAAGAGGCAGCGAGGATGGTCTGGCGGGGTAAATATCGCACGTCTCCTGCCAAACCCCGCGTGGGCTATTGTCCCACCACCCCTTTTAGATGTCATTAAGGATTTTTCGCATACAACCAAACGAGCGGAGGGGATGAACGCGCTCGCCTCTTCCCCACCAGTTGGAGAAGCCATGACGAGGCGGCTGGGAGCCGGCGCAGGAAAAACACAGGGCAAATTAGGAAGTATGTTAATTCAGTTAATATCACAGAGGGGCTGGGGGGCGGTGGGGGGGAGGTGTGTGCGCAGATTTTCCGCCCGAGGAAGGAGGTGGCAGAGAAAGAACTGGGGCATGCCAGCTCCCGTTATTGTTCTGCCTTCATCGGTAATTAGCAAGATAAGGAGGGGACGGCGTGAGGGAGGCAGCGTGGCGAGGACAAGGCAGCGCTGCACCCCACCTCATGCCCATGCGGCCATCTTACAGGCGGCGCTCGCCTCCCGCAAAATGGCCGCCGGGGCCCACACTGCCTCAGGCCCGCAGCTGGCCCATCCCAGCGGGCTCCCCTCCGCCAGCCCCAAGGCAGTGGGCACTCAGGAGCAGTGGCAGCCAGTAAAGGGGGCCCCAGGAGAAAAGGAGTTGCCAGGGTGGACCAGAGTGCGCTGGCGAGCGGCCATCTTAGCCCGGGCCCTGCTCACAGCGCTAAGGCGCTGGGCACGCGGCACTCGCACAGCTCTCTCTCCAGCCCTCGTGGCTGGAACAATCTTGGTACACTTCTCCTTCACCAGGCAGAACACACTGCCTGGGCCCTGCCCGTGGCCACAGAGGCGGCTGTGCCCTTGCCATGGCTTTACCGTTGGACACGAGTGGGTGTACCCCACACAGCCTGCCTCATTGTGTCCCAGGGAGTTCTGAAGGCTGCCAGGCACTGGAGTGGCTCTGGAAGACATGGCCTGGACAGATAGAGCATTCTGAGAGCTACAAGGCAAGATGTCACCTGTCCAGCCATCAGAGAGTGAGTTATAGGCAAATTATGCCTTTCTCCTGGCCAAAACAAAATAAATCCCAAACCAAAACTGCAGCGATATCAGTAAAGAAGACATGAGCTTCCTAAACCTTAATTTAACACAAATTTAAAACAAGGTCAGTTATAAAATGTATGGTTACACAGACGACACAGACAAAGCTACAGATAAATTTCTCACTCCATGGGAGCTTTACAGTGGACACATCAGTGCTGCTCAGTTCTCCAAATGAGCAACACCAAATACCAACCAAGGAACCCTCATTTCTGGTCTCAGGCTGCCCTTAGGACAAGACCAGCAATTACTGACACTAAAGCAGAATTTGGGAAACATTTAATGTATGTTTAGCTATGATGGGACTACTTCAGACGGTGCAATAGGCACAAAATGCACGTTGAAAATTCAGCTTCTGCTCCAGTACTCTGTGGAGAACCAGAGGGTGATTGCAACTGCATGCAGGCAGGGCCATGTTATACATCTCAGCTAGACAGTGAAACATAAGGGATGGCAGGCTAGCTGCTCCGCTCCAGGGTTGTCTACACGGAAAACCACACCATTATAATGACAGCACTATAGGTCAACTGCTGCTGCTCCTCGCCATGCTGGTGCACATCTTCACTCTTAAACTGGCTTTCTCCAGTTTAGCTTAAACTGCTTCCAGCGTGACATCACTGGTATACAGGAGAGTCCTGCCTTCTGCTAAAGTAAATACCCACGGAGGTTGTATGAGTACAGCTCCTTGCTTTAAAATCCGCCCCCCAACCGTACGTCTGTAGCCAGACCTGCCCTTCGGCTAACCTTTCTGTACTCCGCACACTCCTGGGCTGTTCACAGTGCCCGTGAAACACTATTACACCCTGCTTCCCTTGGGTGCTAATCCTGCTTGTCAACCCAAAGGCAGAAGCAGACGGTGGCTTGGCATTTTGATTACGTTGTGATCTGTTTGAACCTTCCAGATTCTTTTGATGTCTGTGCAAATTTGAAAGGGGGAGCCTTCATCCCCCACAATGAAACTCTGCTATCGCATGGTGAACCATCTCGGGACTCCTATGTCCGTAGCCACTGCTAGATTTGAAGCGGAGAGGAGAGTTGCAGCTCCTCCAGGAAGAGTCTGAATTTCAGACTAACCAGTTCTGGCCCTGAGCAGAGAACACTACAGGGACAGCGTGTTGCTCTTCAAACAAATGCATGCGTAGGGGAGTGTGCGCATGCACAGAGACACCAGATTTATACAAATAGATGCATTCATAGGAAAATGCAAATAGCATCCTCTTCCATCCCAGGCTCCCTTCGAGCTCCTGACATCCCAAGGTTTCAGAGGAGTACAACGGAGCCTCAGATCAAACATTAGCCCTGCGGGGGTTCCCTCAGGGAAGCAGCCATGCACTGGGGTCTTTTCCCCGCTTCCATGTGAGGTTTCCCGACCCGGC
Source organism: Geospiza fortis (assembly GCF_000277835.1). NCBI lineage: Eukaryota > Metazoa > Chordata > Aves > Passeriformes > Thraupidae > Geospiza > Geospiza fortis. The sequence goes on along the minus strand of NW_005054313.1, from coordinate 980,572 downwards.
CTTCCGTGGGTGCTCAGTTCTGACACGCGTACGACACGCGCGCGCGCATGCAGAGCCTTGCTGAAAGGTGCTCTGGGAATTGAGCTCCACTTCCTCTTTCTCCTGAATCAATTGTCATAAACCAGCTTTTGTTTTATTTTTAACAAAGCGACGGAAATAATCTCCACACACAGCCCTTGACACTCCCACAACCCTGTCCTTTAACAGAATAAGGTGTCCAGGGCCCCTGAGGACACCGGCACAGGCACACAGCAGGGTAAGAAAGATCAGGAGAGGCTGATTTCTGGGTGCACAGAAATACCCTGCTCCTCTCTTGAGCCCATTGCTTGGCAGGCAGAGAGGTGGTGGGATGGGAAGAGGACTGGATGGTGGGCAAGGCACTTCCAACCTCTTCAACCCAATCTCCAACTGTTCCCTTCACTCTCTACCCACTGGAGTACTCACTTTCAACCTGCATTTTACCTTGCATTCTGTTCCTCATGCTCTTCAGTGCCAGCAAGAGGTGACTCCTGCAGCACCATTGCAGCAATCAATGGGCTGATGTGCAACCTGTGACAGCCCAAGCTCTGCCTGCCTGTGGCAAACCCCTGTCTCCAGCATGGCCAAGAACTCATCTCTCCTCCTCCTCCCATCCCACATACCCAGGTTCAGGACTCAGACACATATGGAGACATTTCTTGATGAAACCTATCAGTGGGTGAGTGGCAGCTGAGCAGGTACTGAGCAAGACGTGGGGCCAGACAGCAGCCAGGGGGGAAGGCAGCGGGTGGAGGGAACGTGCCTCGGGAGGAATACTCACAAAGGGCTGCTTTCATTAATAAAACATTCCCCCCTCGGTTGCCTTTTGATTTGGGTGTAAGAATTAACCCCATCTGCCCAACAGCACGCTACCTACCAAGTCATCTCTGCTGAGGAAGGCTGTCTGACATGTCTGCTCAATTGCCTGGCTTCCCACTGCCCGCGCTCCTTGGCAGCCCAGACCCCTCCAAACAGCTCACCAGCTTCGCTGGGTCTGCCCTATGGAGGAGATCCTCTTCTCACAACATAGATTAGACCCAGTGAAAATAGGCTTAGTGAAAAGACCATTTCACTATTAATGCCACCCCTCCACAACCCCCCCCACCAGCTTCACACTCTCTCACAACCAGAAAGATTATAACAAATCCTGGTCACCTTTTGCCCCTGCTAACTACTGCTCCAGTCTTTGCACTGCATGCCTTCTACCACGAGTAGAGAGCTGGGCACAGGGAGTACTTATATATACACACACACATCTATCTAGTCAGCAGTGGAGGTGTTCAGCTGCACAACACACATCTCCCTGCACAGCATCTCGCCTTGTCACAACACCCCAACCCATCCCTCTCTGCTGTAATTGCAGCGCCTGGTCCTTGGGCATCAGCAGAAAGTTGCAGCAAATCCTACATTGGTTAAAGCACAATCTGTCCATTCAAAATTGGTGGGGGGTTGCTTTTAAATCACTGAGACATTTCTATTCCCTTTCTGTTTAAAGTAAAACCTAGATGCAGAGATGCCTTCGAACCGACAGCCCCTTCATTTTTCCAGAGGTGTGTTTTAATGAGTGACTCGCCTTCCAAAAAGGGGCCGGCAAAGGGGAAGGATGGCAGATTCTCCACACAAATTCAATAGCTGGTAGGTTGCCATGGGCTAAAGCATTTCTTTGCACACATGAAGGGAAGGGACTCCAGAGCATTAAGGGTTTTGCCTCCCATGAGTTATAGCTCTACCCTTCAAGAGCGGAATAAATGCTTTATCCCATTGCAGCCTGTGATGTATTCTACATAGATGGATTGATTTCCCCTATTGTTCTTAATAAATCCTGGCGCATGAAGAAACTCACTGCACAGCCATTTTTCCTGCCTTGTTCTAACTTGCAGGAGTAAGAAGGGTCAGATGTGACTGCAGTGGGAAGCAAAGGCCATACGTGAGGCAGTGCTTTGTGGGATGCAGTGGGAGTGCTTGCAGGGGCTTGGTGGGTGCAGGCAGCCAACTCCCTTTTCCCTGTTTATTCTCCCTTTGAGTCGAAGCTGAGGAAAAAGGGAACCATGGCTGGGTACTGCAGCACTGGTGTGGCTCTGACAGGAGCAGCTACTGCCAAGCTGAGCCTGCACAAGCCTCCCAGGTCTGCACAGGGAAAGGCAAGGCTCTGGCCCTCTCTGACTTGAGCTCTCAATTGTGAGAGATAAATACATGTATTGTCTGATAAATGCAGGGCTGAGCACTGCACTACTGTAGAGACTTCCTAAGCACACCCAGCTGTCCGTTGTGCCCTGTCCATCACACCTGTCCCTGCCCATATCCCAGCTGAGAGGAGTCCACACCACAAACACAGAGGCTCCTCTGGTTTTTTGTTTGTTTGGGTTTTTTAAAATAAAAATGCCAAATCAACCCCCTCTCAATGACTCTCAATGGCACATCTCAGAACCCAAGATTGCTGTTAAAAGGTTCTCTCCCTCCCTACCATCTTTTCTACTCACAAGGTTGACATCCACCCTCTTTTACTGCTACAGGAGGGTGTTTGCTGGACACAGCTTTGCTGGTGTCCAGCAAGGAGACACTGCTGGGCTCCAAGAAGCAGGTGGCTCTGCACAATCCTGCCTTGGCCACCTGCCTCCAGCTCCATCCAGGCTCCCTGGATTATCGCTGCTGGTCTTCTCTAGCAGCAGCTAACAACTGGCCCTGTTTCAAAAGCCTGGCTGGGAATTTGGCTGTTGGAGAGAGGGAGGAATCAGGTAAAAGACCTGGTCTCCCATGCATGAGCTGGACTCAATCCTTCAGCAAGACTTCCAGGGACTCACCTCTCCTTGCTCAGGTGGAGACGTCCCAGCCCTTCCCAAGGCATCCCACTCCAGGAACTCTCAGTCATGTCTGATTAAGGAAAAGAGAATTTGTCTCAATTAGAAAGAGGTTCCCATATGCGTGGACGGATGTCAAGTAATTACCGCATGTCACTCACGTTTGGAAAAGAGACCTTAAATTTGGGGCTGTGCAAACTTGCACACACAATTGCAAGTGAGTTACAGACCTTGGCATGCTCCAGAGCATACGTTGTGTGGATGCTTTCAAGCCCATCCCTCAGCTGAAATACACCCAGCCACGTAAAATACAGCCAGACACGACCCCGTTCTCTAATAAGGAAATAAAGCCGAGTGGACCTGCATTGCCAGACCCCAGACAGCAACACTGTCTCTTTAATTTTCTCCCTGGCTATCTCATCCTTTGCACAAACTCTTTCCTCCCCATGGCTTCTTCCAGCCTGGTGGGCAAAGTGGGAAAACATCATTAGGGAGGAAAAATAATTTAGTTTGTTAATCAGTATCCAGTGGTGGGAAACAAGAAAGACAGAGAGCTGGGCTGGCGGTTAGGGCTTAGGAAGGGCCAGCACAAAGCCCACCATTCATGACATCTGGGGCTGGGATTCTCATTGAATTAAACAGACACAAAGAGCAGAGGCATTTCATGCTCTCTTCACAAGAATTATCATATCTCCCTGGCACTAGGAAACCTTCAGCATGGGAGAGGGGGAGAGAGAGAGAGAGAGAGAGGGGAAAGCGGGCAGGCTGGGTAGAAATATGGGGCAGGGTAGAAGAGGCTTTGTTCCAGGGTTGGATTTATGGATGGGATGCGGCGCGTTGCTTTGCAGGGAGAGAAAGGGCCCTGGCGCGCTGGGTCTAATAAGAATCAGCAAATGTGAAACAGGGGGCCCCTGTGTACCATGAAGCAGGGAAACCCACGTTTGACAAGCCAACAGAATAACCGCTCGCGTCTCAAGGCTGTGGAAGGATGCTGACGTTCCTACGAGATGTGTCGTCCTGTGTGTGTGTCAGCAAGGAGGGGGAGAAGGGGAGAGGCGAGGAGTATAAACAAGAGACCAGGCAGCATCGTTCAGTCATGAAAATTAATTAGCTGATGTGCAAACCATGGCTGCCTCTTCCTACTGCCCTGCAAGCATTCCCCATAAAGCTATGGTGTGTGCAGAGCCTGTGACTGGGAATGACAGGGGCAGATTAGGCAGCTCCTTGGGACACAAGCCTGGCAGCAAGAAACCCACAGCCCGTGCAGGAAAGGTGAGGAGGGGATGATTAGTGTCCTTGGGGAAGAGGCAGAGCCCAGGGACCAGAAGAAAGAGAAAAGGGAGAGACAGGGCACCAAGCTGAGACCAGGAATCATGTTGCTGCAGCAGCATAAATTGGGGTGGATCTCAAAAACCAGCCATTAAAAAACCAGGGGCTGGTGGACAGCAAAACCACTTAGGGTTTAGATCACAAACTCTCTGGGGCAGGACCTGTCATCTCCTGCAGGCTCACACCATGGAGGCCTGTCCTTCTTGGTCTCTGGGCATTACCAGAAGATCTACTTTAAATACTAATTGCTCCATGATCAAGACCTGTGAGCTGCTGGGAGGCTCCCTACAGCATTACCTGTGGGAAGAGGGGATAGATCTCTGACCTCACATCCCCAGGGTAATTTGACCCCGTGCACTAGTGCCACAAGCAAATATTACTACCCAGTGATGAAGATGAGCAATTCCTGACCAACTTCATATATCCCATCCCCAAGCTTTCAGATCCTACTATAATATCATGTTTATTCTTTGGCTGGAACAACTACAGAAGAATGAGGGTGCCAGGGAAAAGGGGGAAAAAAGGGAATGAAGGGATGCAGAAAGTGATCGGCAGGGAAAAAACAGAGAAGACTCTTTGACATGGAATGTGCACAGTGAACACAACGTGCTGGAAACAAAGGGATGCAAGGAGAGAGGAGAGGCTGGGATGGGCATCTCGGCAGACATGTAGGTAAAAGTTGAAAAGGAAGCACTAATTAGCACCCAGACCATCACTTTCCATTAATAGCTTGTCACCGTTTCCTTGATGTTGCTGAGAGCAGGGAAGTTGGTATGTGTGATGCTTACCTGTCTCTATCTCATTAACAGAAGTGAGGGTGAGAACAGATGTTTATTGCCTGCATTCAGATAGACAGGCCCTTTGCTGAACTGAGAGGCAGGAGAGAGGGGGAAAGTTATGAAAGATGCTCATGAAACACAAGACAAACCCAAACAATGGAAACCCAAACGCAGGACACTTGGAAACCTGTGCCGATCCAGAAACGGCCCCAGGCAGGTATCAGGTTCCAGGAATTCTGGAAACACAAAACTGCTCAGTCAAATAATTATAACCCAGGGCAAATACACTGCCAGCTGGGGGAGAGTGCTCTGGTATTGGCACGAGGTATATGCAAGGGGCTGTGACTGCATTAGACCTGGGAAAGTAAAACAAAGGGCTGCTTACTTTCCAGACTGACTTGCTGAAGGTGTCCACTCTACTAAAAAACAGACAGCCAAGCATCTTACTGAGAGCCAGAATGGAGATACCCACCAGTAAACAAAGGAAAAAAAGAAAACAAAAAAGTGCTATTTCAGGCAAAGATAAATGTGCTTTGCATATAATCACTTTTGGATTAATTCTTCCAGCAGCTAAAAAAGAGATTATCCTTCCTATGTAAAACACAGAGGCCTCTCCTTTCCCTCCAACATGTGGAATGGCTCCTGACAGTGACATGGGAAAGAGGGAGTGTGCAAGGCAAGGCAAGGCAAGGACGCCAATCAGCAAGTACCTGTGAGCTGGTAGCACACGTCTGCTGGTGCGATGACGGGAGCGTGCGCGTGTGTGCACATTCCTAGGGACACCCCCGCTTCCACCAGCACATAAATCCACTACACAAGCCAAAGGTTCCTCTAGAGCAGGAGCCCAAACCTCCTTAGGAGGGAACGAGGGAAAACCAAAGGCAAAGAAAACATCAAGGCAGGGACTGAAGGAACAAAGGCTTCCCCCCTTTCAGCTTGGAGACATCTTCTTGGCCATTTAGCTCAGATCAAGTGTAGGCTCTGTTGACTCCCCCACCTATTCAAACGAACACTTTCAATAGTCTGATAGGTCTTTTCTGCTCTACAGCTTCTCTACCCCCGTGTTTGACGTCCCCAGCCAATGCAGTTAACGCCACATGCAGAAATACTGCCCTGAAGAGCCCTCGCTTAGATTGCGTGGTCAAGCACTTCAAAGTTAGGAAGTGTCCAATTTATGGCTGTCCACGCAACCTTAATTCCACCTCGCTGTGCAGCCTCTCTGGACAGGAAAAGAGGGAGTGAGCTAAAAATAGGCTGTGACCGTGTCGTCAGCCTCGTAAGGGCATGGGCAGGGAGAGGCTGAATTAACATCTCATGGTCAGAATGAAATCAGGTACCCCCCGACTTGCCAGCGCCTGCTTTGGTGCCTTCAACCATGTACATTTTTAATATACAGAAATCACGTGCATTCTAAACATACAGAAAAATGCATTATTTATAGCTAATAAATAATAGATTGTTTATATAAGCAAAAAGAAAAACAATTGTAGGCAAGTGTAACAAATTCCCCTTCCTCCACCCCGCACCCATCCCTGCTTCATCCTGTGCGGGCAGAGAGATTTTCAAGCCCCAAGCCTCGGCACAGATTTCTGCCACTATGAAATACAGGACTAATGTTATCTGGCAGCGGCAGAAGGCTGCTCTCCTGGGGCCGGCAGAGAAGGGGACTGCTGGGGCTGGCAGTGCCCAGGCCAATGCACCCACATACCCTTCACTTTTCTCTCCTGGCACCAGAACACGGAGGAGTTTTCTCCCAGGAGAAGGGTCTGTGCTGGAAGGATATGACCTAAAGGTGGAAAGGGGTGATGGAGCTGGCTGTGAACACCCTCCCACCTTCCCTGGCTGGTCCAGAGCTCTGCAATAAAGTGGTGGGAGTCCATGGTTTCACCCTGCTCCTAATCTGTTGCTATTATTATTCCAGGGAAACAATAAATTTTAATTTCCCCCCCCCTTCAAGAGGCAAGCAAAGGGAAATCGTGATTCTGAACAATTCATAATTCAGCTAAACCTGAAAGGAATTTAAGGGACAAAGAACAGGCATTTCTCGACTCGAAGAGCTTCCCCCAGACGAATTTCAAGGGCCCACAGCAAACAATGGGAGTGTCAGAGGTTCTCAAAAAGAAAAAAAAGTTCAAGAATCTTTACAATAAAAAGTGTTAGGCAACACAGAGGTCAGAGCCAGCTCCTCCTATAATAAATAGCACGACTACCCTACATTAACTATAGGAGACATTTTAATGCAGTGCCTCAGCTTCGTGCTAATTATACTTTTTCACCATATTTTGAACCTAAGAAAAAATGTCATCAGTTAATTATAACAGATGAGGGAGTGTGAATACTTCCTCAATAAATAATGCCTTGATATCTCATATCCAACAAGCTGCGTGCTCTGCTCTGAAGGTGCCCAGAAATATGTCCTCTCAGGAAATATATCAAGAACTGATGGTCCCATAAGCTGGCTTTGTTTCCAAGCCTTGATTTTCAGCCCAATAATTAAGTGATTTTTATGGATTGGAGAGAGTAAAGGTCGTGGGACTGCTGGAATGGTGCCAGAGAGAGTAAATGTTTAAAAATAAATAAATTCCTAAATCAAAATGAGATACAAAAGACCTCAACAAATTCCCCCCATGGCTGCATAGGTGAGCACACAGACACAATTTGGTTTCTGGACCCATGTCCCATCCTTCCTGCATTCATGGCATCTCCATGGGAGTCTGGCATGCACTGAAAAAGCCTGGTTTTAATGAAACCAAGCCACTGCTGCCAGCATGCCATCAGGAGCCAGCCACCACTGTCCACCTACCCCGAGGAGGAGGAGGAGGAAGGGCACCATGCCCCTACTGCTGTGCCACCCTTGGCACTGCCCCCATTGCACCCATCCCTGCCGAGGCTGCTGGGCATCCGGGGCCTGAGGACGTTCCTCAACTAAGCCATCTTTCTTTCAGCTCCCTTCTCCACCTAGCACCCCTCACTTCCCCCTCTGAAGAGCCGGGATTTGGCGTGGGAAAGATGTCTTTGGGCTTTTCACAAATCCAGTATCCCCTTGAACCAAAACCAATTAGCCTGGCCCAAGGTCCTGCCATTGAAGGACCGTCCCTTCTTTTCAAACCCCCGCGGGCTCAATTGCTCTAAGGAGCCTGGATGTGAATGAGCAAAGCCCGCTTAAAGTGGTACTTAAGGCCAGACCAGGGTGAAGGAAAAGAGAAAGCCTCTATAGGAACAGCAAGCTGAGTTTCCAAGAGACAGCTAACTGACGGAGATTGTGTTCTTTTGCTCCCCCCATTTTCTTTTTTTTACCCCCACTCCTTAGCTTTCGAGGCAAACGCTCCTAACCAAACCTGAGCCCCTGAATAAATATTAGAAAACACGAAAGCCAGAACCTCGTCCTGACTCTGTGCGGGAGCCCGCCCGTGGGAAGTGTGATGGCCCGGCCTCGTATGCCAGCTCTGGTCACAAACACGTGCACTCAGAGGGACAGAGGGATGGTGAGAAGCCCGAGTTGATGTTTTTCCAGTTTGGGTGCTGGCAAACATCTTTCTAAGGTGACCAGGCTTGTGGGCACGAAACACCAAAATCCCCAACCTGGACAGGGTGACTCCCTGTACCATGTGCTGGGGAAGCCAGCGTGGGCAGCCTCATGTCCATCTTATGCTGGTGGTCCCTGGTGACACCCAGAGACTCAGGGTGACTGAGGGGCTGCAGTGTGGCAGCAGCAGTGCCAGGGTGACACGCAGTACCCACACCATGAACAGTGTGTGCGCACCACCTTGTGCCAGGCGCCTCAATGCTGATGCCAAACCAGCACCTTCCCTCCGGCCACACACACACACAGGCAGTTGTGATCCCTCCCTGGTGGACGAGCAGCACCCATCCATGGCCACAGGTTGGATGGACCCTCCAAGCTCCTCGGCTCTGCCCTTTCTGCGGCGGCACAGACAAAGCCAGGGCAGAGCAGCAGGTAAGGGGAGGCTCTGTTTGTTTGCATCCAGGGTGCAGGGAGGGCATGGGAGCCAAGAGAGACAAAAGAAATGGCTGAGCCCAGCCTCAAGAGTGGAACTCGCCATTGCCAGGCAGTTCCACAAAAATGCCCATTGATGGGATTTCATCCATAGCCAAGCGTGCACGCTCACACAGCCTGGCTTCCAGGGGAGCTCCTTCCAACAGCAGGGCCTGAACAGCCCCTTCTCCACCTGACCCCGAGCCCTGGTGAGTTTGGCTTCCCCAGGTATTTGGTATAAAGCCCCTTCATCTCATGCACCAAGCCAAACCCACTGCATGGCGGGCAAGTTTTAGGAAAAGGTGGGAGATCCTGAGCTGGAGCACGCGATCTCCCAGAGCGTCATTTCCGTGGGGTGAAACCCACAAACTGTATTTTCCATTCATCCCCCAATGGCACATGCTGATTCTTCTGTCGCTGTCTCCCTCTGCCCATCCCCAGCTCTGCCTGAAGAACAAAGACATCACAACCCAGCTCCAGGAACCTCACCCATGTTTGGCCTACGCTGCATCCTATTGCTCCACCAGGAGAG
>NW_005054313.1:969013-971055 GCF_000277835.1 Geospiza fortis | reverse complement strand
AAGACGCCTTCCCTTCTGGATTTTGCCTCTACAGGGGCAAAGACGCATCCAAACCAACAGCTACCCTAACAGGGCAAAAAGCAAAGCCACATAGGGAATTGTGTCCAGCCAAAATCTATCCCTGGCCCGAAGACAGACCCTTGGGGCCCTCCCTTCCAATATGGCACTTAAAAAAAAAAAAGGACAGAAAGCAGAGACCTGTCGGTGGGCTGCCAGGGACTCTCTAGATGCAGCAGGTATGCCACAGGCAGAGATTTGCTGGGGAGCTTCATCCACTGCCTCACCCCCAACCCACACATGCAGGAGCTGGGGATTCTCATCCCGCTGTCCCCCATCACTCATTGCCACCTCCCTTGTTAATTGAGGGGGTGCTGCCTTCACACCTCCTCGAGGCACGCATAGGTTCATGCCAACAATGGGGGCAAGAATGAAGCATTAAAGCAGCAGAGGAAATTCAACCTCAATTTCTCTCTCCTGGACGGTAAAGGCCAAATCGCTGAGTCCCTGCCTCAGTCCCCTTCGGGGGAACTGCTCCGGGGTAAGCGTACCAAGTACATGGCCTGAAAAAATACCTGAAAAATCAGCTCAGGAGAAAAAAAAATAGTAAAAGTCAAGAGTGGTTTCTGACCAGCTGATTGAATAGCAAGGTGAAAAGGCTGGCATCAATCCTTTGTAAGAGTTCTTATGTAGACACGGATTTCCACACTTCCATTTTATTTCATAAAATTATATATATATGTATTTATATATACACACACAAAGACATTTATTATATGTGTGTATATTTTTTTTCCTCAGATCCTCTTTTTATATTTTCACCTTTTGCAATTACAAAGGCCAGGGACAGAAATACCTCCTGGGTTCTGCCAGTGCAGAACACTCCCACCAAACAGATTTTCTCTAACATGCTGGTTGAATGATTCCTCCTGAATTACATTCATTAGGAATTTGAATGTTTCTTTCCTCCATCCCCCATCAAATCATTACTCCGGAATAAATGCATTCATCAGCCACCTTGCTCAGTTCCCTCTTGCTTTGTTCAGTCTAGTTTTAAAGCATCTCCACTGAAACTGTTTGCACCTGACTCGATGCTAGCGCACGAAAGGGGGAAAAAAATAAATGGGAGAAGAATTGAGCGCCACTCACAATATTGTGAAAATAATTGGAAAATTATTTCTTAAAAATAGCCAACATAATAAAGGAGGGAAAGGACTACATTCCTTCCTCCCCACCTCCGATCTCTTCCACAATTTCTGGGATTGCATCGAGTATACATATTCCAGATGGGCTGGAGAGAAGGAGGTTGGTTCTTAATGACACGTCTTTCGCTGCCTTTGGAATGAATGATTCATTCGGATCTTGCCGAGACTCGGTGCCACAGTTGAGTTACATTTCTAGAAAATCCGTATCTTTAATTCTGGCGCTGCGTGTGGGACCCAGCAAATCATGGAATTACTGCTGTAACTTCGGATTAGTAACGCTTTCTAAATGATAGTCTAATTCCAGGCCTTCATGCTTTTCAGCGTTCACACTCACACAGCCTTTTCCCTGGGAGGCTTCCTGCGGAATTAGTGCTGGCGTCTTCGTCTTTCTCTGCCCTTTTTAATTTCTCCAATGACTTCTCATTAGAATATATAATAACAGCTCCTCAGAACTTTTCTTTCTCCCGGTATAGCCAAATTCAGGCTGAGATCCTTTTTCCTTACTGTGGTTATGGCGGTGCTTTGCTGGCCCTGGAAGGGTGCACAGGCAGATTTAGCTTGGCGGGCCTACGTGCCATCTGACGCCATTACCCCGTGCAAGGGAAGGTGGAAAACCTGCCTGCGAGGTGCGGGGGGCTCCCAGCTCTCGCCGGGGCTCGGCCCCGCGGTGCTCCCCTCTCCCTCGGCAAGGGATGCCCGCTGCGGAGGATGGGGCAGGGTACCCGCGCTCCGCCTCGCCGAGCAGTGGGAAGGCGGCAGCGCCTTTCCCAGCCCTCCCCATCTCCCGCAGCATCTCCTGGGGGGCAGAGAGCCAGCTAAGAGCCCGCTGCCACAGGAAGG
>NW_005054313.1:968149-968753 GCF_000277835.1 Geospiza fortis | reverse complement strand
TTTTTCTCTTTTTTTTTTTTTTTTTTTTTTATTTGCCAGACATTGTAATACATATTATGTTTCAACTTCTGGGGCTTGCAGCGGAGGTGAGGGAGGCTTTGTGCCTTGCCAAGCGCTCGGCTCCCAAAGAAGCCTCAGGGCCGGGCGGCTGCACGCTGGAGGGGTGCACCCAGCAGCAGCACCCCTTCCCCAGGCATCCCCCCGCAGCTACGAACAAAAGCAACAGCCACCATGCAAGAAAAGTGATCACATTCTCACCAACTTGACCTTCCAAAGGGAGGCCAGGATCAAATCCAAAGCCGAAAAAATAGAGCAGGGGAGAGAGAGAGGGGGGGGAAGAGAGAGAGAGAGAAGGACAGATATCCAAAAGCTGGGGGGTTTCGTGGTCTGACCAGTAGGCTGGGACGGGGGGAAGGTTTATTTGGGGAGGGTGCTCGCTCTCTCCATCCTCCCAGAGCCGCAACACTCCGTAGCCTAGGAGTGAATTTCGACGTGCGTTTAACCGGTAATTAAACCCCGGATTTATTTGGCAAAGGAAGAATTGGCGCAGGACTCGCCTCGCTGTCCCCGTCCCTCCCGCCTGCTGCCGCGGAGCCCCGGGCTG
>NW_005054313.1:966443-966821 GCF_000277835.1 Geospiza fortis | reverse complement strand
GCCCTTCCCGTCCGGCCTCCGCACCTGGGGGCAGCCCGAAAGGCAGAAGCTTTCTCCGCAGCCAGACTCGGGGCCCCCCGTCCCGAAACGTGCCCCGGGAACGCACCCGACATCCCCCACAGCTCCTCTGTGCTCCCCATTTCCCCACACTTTTAATTATTTCCCCTCCAGGTTCTGCTATTTCCTGCGCAGATTCTTAACGCGATGTGCGTGTAGCGGCGAATCCGGCACATACAAATAATAACAGCAACAATAATCAGACTAAAATGCCAGGAGGTAAATATGATTATCTGGGATGCTTAACTGACCTACTCCTCACTAAAAAAAAAAAAAAAAAAAAAATTAAAAAAAAAAAAAAAATTGAATCCCCCCGCCTCT
>NW_005054313.1:963678-964019 GCF_000277835.1 Geospiza fortis | reverse complement strand
CGAGGTGCTCCCCGTCCGGGGCCGGGGGTGGAGGCACGTCGAAGGGATCCGGCCAGGTGCAGACTCTCAGGCCACCTGCACTGCTATGATTCGGGTTTCCTCAAGGCTGAGGCCTAAAATGCGTTTCACTTCCAGGGTGATACAGGGGAAATAAAAACAAAACAAAACAAAACACAAAAGCCAAACAACAATCCCCGAGGAATTAAGCAGTCGCGGGAAGGCAGGGAGCAAAAAGGAAGGATGAACGGGGGAAAAATAGAAAATTTAAAAAATTAGGGTAAAAACGGAAAGAAAAATAAAATTACAATAAACAAGGATGAAATAAAATAAAAATGTTTTTT
>NW_005054313.1:963133-963615 GCF_000277835.1 Geospiza fortis | reverse complement strand
GCAAAGGAAATGCATACAGAAAATGAAAAATGAAAAAAAAATCCACCAGCAGCAGAAGCTGGTGACAGATCAGGGCACAAGCAGCGGTAGCCCCGTTGCTGTTCCTCAGGGGTAATTCCGAGCAGGGGAGCGGGACGCCCTGATGTCCTCCCCCTCATCCCTAAAATCAGGCCCTGCAGCAGCACCCGCTGCACCGGGAGGACGAACTTCCTCGGGAGCCCGAGATTTCTCCCGCGGCCTAAAGCCTGGGTGTCCCGGGAGGCTCGGCCTCATCCGGGCGTTTTGGCCGGTGCCGCTTCTCCCACCGGCGACAGCCGAGGTTTGGGGGAAACCCGGCATCCCCCGGCAGCGCTCGGCCCCAGCCCCCCGCCGTCCCGTCGGGGCTCAGCCCGCCCCGGGCCCCTCTCCCGAGCTGCAGCGTGCCGGGCATCCAGGGAGAAGCTGCCCGAGCCAACGCATCCCCGGTAGCAGAAGGCGCCGGG
>NW_005054313.1:959807-961901 GCF_000277835.1 Geospiza fortis | reverse complement strand
CCGGGTGGCCCCGACAGCCGCAGCGCGGGGCTCGGTGGGCACAGCGAGCTGGAATGGGGCGCGGGCACCGCGCTCCTCTCCTCTCGGTCTCTATCTTCCCTCTCGTCTTTACAGAATCACGCACATTCTGCACCGCCTGCAGCCTCTGCTGCAAGGCTCAAAAAGCCCTCCCCAAAAACCCACAACCCCCCCACACCCCAGTCCCTCCTGGCACACCTTTACTCCGCTTCCGACCTCTCCTCTTCCTTCCTGCGTTTAACCTGGCTCCTAATTTTTATCTCCGATTCACTCCACCGATGCCCCGGAGCGGCTCTGGGGAGTCTCTCGCCGCCCCGATGAATACACAGGGATCCCCAGACAGGTTTTCTATGTAGGAAAAAATAAACCGATCGAGCCCGAGAGATCTGCAACAGCCGAACACGCCGCCTCGCCTTTACATTCGTGTTTTTAAATTCCCCCGTTATTTTCCTTTTTTGCATCTGCGAGTTGCCACGAAAGGAAATACAACCCCAAATGCCACCGCCAGCAGAAATCGGAGCTCGTTGCCAAATTCCGTAGTATTTTATTTTAAATGCAATTAACACCATTAAAAAAAAAAAAAAAAAATAAAAAAGAAAGCGTGTCTTCTCCTCTTCCCGGGGAGTGTAAGAAATCCTTTTGCTCACACAGAGTCGAAAACCTAATGGCATTGTCGTTAAACACGAAAAGGAGAATATTAAGAAATTGCAACACTCCCTCCCGAGCGCTCCCCCCCTCCCAGTTTATTTGCCCTAATAATTAATTCACAAGAGCTTAACTTCGGTGTAACCCCGGCGGTCTTTTCATTAAAAAATCCCCGCGTTTCCTATTGAATTAGCTCTGCTCCATTGTCGCTGAAATGAAGACGCCAAACCAACTTTTACCCTGAGCATTTTCTCACCAGCCCAAAGAAAAGTCTCTCTCCTTTTTCTTTTCTCTGATTTTTTTCTTTCTTTTTTTTTTTTTTTTTTTTTTTTTTTTTTTTTTTCTTCTCTTTTAGCTCTTTGACCCCTTGAGTACTTGAAGTTTCCAATTCCTAGCGTTTGGTGGCTTCTCAGATTTCATTGTTTCCTGCCCATCTCCTTTCTTCCTCATGATACTGAAGTCACTAGCATGACACTGGTAAAAACTTCTTCCAGAGTGTTTCAAATTCTGGAAGAAGACAGAATTTGGCCAGTTGAATAACTGTATGCAGAAAGTTAAAAAGCAAAGCCTGGACAACCTCATCTCCCCAAGGCAAACAAAAAATATCAACCAAAAACATTGCCTAAGGTGGAAAAACTGATCTCAGTCCTGCAGGATGTTAGACTGGGAGGTGGGAGGGGGGAGGAAGCACAATGTAACATAGACACTATTTCCCAGTAGCTGTAATTTAGCTCCAAGTCTTCTTTCCAAGTCACTTATCTCATTAAAGTCTGTCACATGGCCTTTCCCAAGGCCCATTTGGGGCATTTTCATGTGAGCAGCACGGTGCTTTGGGGGAGGCACCAGCCTGCCCACATGTCCCGCCAGCTTCCCTCCTCCGCTGGTTCTCCCTTAATCCCGAAAAGGAGGGTCCTCCTCTGCTGTCATCCCACCCCCGACCCCTCCAGCTCGGAGCCGGCCCCCGCCTGTCTCCTGTCGCCCTCTTCAGCGCTCACTTTGGGAGCTCCGGGGCTCGCTTCCCGAGCAGGGCAAGAGCGGGATGTTGGGCTGCTCTGCTTTTCTCTTTTCCTTCCCTCTGTCTCGACTCCTCCCCAGCCTGAAAAAGGGGTTGCGAGCTGGAATAGGGGGGTACGAGCTTCACGGAAGGGTTATTTCAGGAGAAAAAGAAGCTGAAAGAGCAGTGCTGGGCACGGATTCCCACGTAAGCCCGTACGTCACCTATAAAAACTGCCCGTTTCTCCCGTTTCTTGGCTCCGGGGGGGCAGCTGAGACATCTCTACCTGTGGAGGGGGGGGGTGAAACACCGTTTAAACCGGCACCCCGTTAAAAACGTCCTGCTCCAGCTGGGAGGGGAAAGCAGAACGGCGGGATGCTGGAAAGCAGGGGCTGCCTCTCTGCATCATCACCCGCCGGCCCCCGGGGATGGTTGGG
>NW_005054313.1:958873-959441 GCF_000277835.1 Geospiza fortis | reverse complement strand
CACACCCCATTCCGACTTATGCACTGCAGCCAGCTCTGCTGAAACGGCGGATTTCTGAGGTTATTTCGGGTTGTGCACAGTTGTGATTTTCTTTTTTTTTTTAGTGGTGCCGTGCCTTGCCGAACCTTCGTGCCCGCACTCAGGTGAGGCACAGGCAGCCCCGGCCCTGTCCTGCCTGCAGACAAGGCAGCGGATCTCGTTGTCATCAACCCTCCCCAGAGCGCTGCCGCGAGAAACAGTTAGAGAATTTATTTTTGCTATTTACGCTTTGGAGAGAGGAGAAATTTTTTTTGATGGGGAGGGTTTAGATTTTTTAGAATTTGATTTTTTGCGAACGCTATGAAAATAAGGAGATAAAAAACGCCAAATAAGAAAAATCGGCATTAACACAATGCATCGGAGGGGAGAACAAGTGCACCCAGGTCCTTTCCTAGAGCCACCCGGGAGCCGGGGCTCCCTAAACCGTTCTTCCCTTCACTCCACGGCGGCTCATGGCTCCTCCATCCCGGCCAGAGCACCCGCAGTCTTGGAGCATGTCTCCCCGCCGGCTCCGCACCCGCGCCCCGCC
>NW_005054313.1:921587-958019 GCF_000277835.1 Geospiza fortis | reverse complement strand
GCTCGGCACGGCAATGTGAGCGCGGGCTGGGCTGTGCCGGGAGCCGCCGTCCCTGCCACAACAGCTCCTGCACCCACCTGTCGGCACCGCGGCACCTCCTGCTTCCCTTCCTTGTGAACCCACATCCCATCCCTTCCATCCCATCCCTGGCACCCTGAATCCCCCGCACCCTGCACCCACCTGCCCTGCAGCTGGCATCCCAATCCCTGCCCTGTGACCTTTCCCTGCACCCGGCATCCCATTCCTGGTACCCTACATCCACACCTTGCACTTCACATCCTAGCACCCTAATTCCCAGCACGCTGCATCCCCTGCCCTGCGCTCCACATCCATTCCCTGCACCTGTGGCCTTTCCCCTGCACCCTACATGTCCCCCACATCCATACTCTGCACCCCACACTCTATCCTTCGCACCCTACATTTCGTCCTGCACCCTACATCCCATTCCATGCACCCTAAATGCCCTGCATCTATGGCCTTTTCTCTCCCTGCAATCTGCATCCCATTCCTTGCACCCAACACCCATTCCCAGCACCATACATCCTACTCCTTGCACCTGTGGCCTTTCCCCTGCACCCTACATTCCATTCCCTGCACCCTACACCCATTCCTCGCACCCCACATCCCATTCCCGTCACCCTACCTCCATTCCTTGCACTCTGCATCCATTCCTTGCACCCTACATCCTCTTCCTGCTCCCTATAGCCCGCTATCCCACAACACCCTGTGCTCATGTTCGGCTCTCCACCCGCTGCTCCATCCCCAACCTATCTGTGGGGTTTGGGGTTTTTAGGGCGACAAGCGCGGTGCGCGCTAGCCCCGCCATCCTGAGCGTCCCAGCCTGCTCGCTTCCCGCGCCCCGCCTCTTCCTCGGGCCGGTTAAACTCACGCAAAAGGGGCACCGGGAGTGCGGCGAACCCGGTACCGGGACCGCAGAGCCCTGGCACGGGCGAGAGGAGCAAAATAACGAGCACGGACAGTGCTGTTAGCGCGACCGCGGCAGGACTCGAACCTGCAATCTTCTGATCCGAAGTCAGACGCCTTATCCATTAGGCCACGCGGCCACCTCCACTCCCGCCTCCCCGCGTGCCTTACTCAGGGAATCCCGGCGGGCCGTACTACGCGCGGGAGGGGGGCGGGACGGGACGGGACGTCACGGCGGCCGGAAGCTCCCCCGGGCGCCCCGGTTTGGATCTGCCCGCCGGCCCAGGCCCCGGCGGAGCTTGCGGGGTCCAGGTGGGAACAGAGGGGAATTTGGGGTGAAACAGCTGTATGGGGGGGAAACAGCTGTATGTGGGCACGGCCGGATGGGGGAAATATCGGTATGAGCGAACATTTGTACGGCATGCGCGGCTGGATGGGGAGCACGGCTGTATGGAGGGAAACATCTTTATGGGGGAACATCTGTATGGGGAGCACGGCTGTATGGGGGAAAATATCTGTATGGGGAAACATGTCTATGGGGGCACGGCTGTATGGTGGGCACAGCTTTATGGGGGAAAACACCTGTATAGGGTAAAACATCTGTATGGGGTAAAACAGCTGAAGGAGAGAAAACATCTGTATGGGGGCACAGCTATGTGAGAGAAAACATCTGTATGGGGGCACAGCTAAATGAGAGAAAACATCTGTATGGGGGCGCAGCTAAATGAGAGAGAACATCTGTATGGGGGCACAGCTAAATGAGAGAAAATGTCTGTATGGGGGCACAGCTAAGTGAGAGAAAATGTCTGTATGGGGGCACAGCTAAATGAGAGAAAATGTCTGTATGGGGGCACAGCTATATGGGGGAAAGGTTGTATGGGTACGCAATTGTATGGGGACACAGCCATATGGGGAACATGGCTGTATGGGGACACGGCTCTATGAGGGCACAGCTGTACAGAGGGCTGTGTGACTGTACGTGACAGTGTGTGCATGGCAGTGATCAGTGCTGAGCTCACCCTTTGCCTTTCCCCCCCGCAGCTCCAGCTCCCCTCAGCCCAGGGGGAGGATGAGGCGCGTGTCCTGGGCGCGCTCGGTGCGGGGCTGCAGCCCCCAGCCCCGGCGCTGCCCGTGCAGCTCCTCGGCCAGCCGCCCGCTGCCGGAGGAGCCCGGCCAGGAGCCGTCCACGGGCCAGCGGCGCATGAACCCCCTCAACATCCAGATGCTCTCCAGGAGCCTCCACGAGCAGATCTTCCGCGGTGCCCGGGTGCGCTACTCGGCGGAGGAGGTGCAGCGCAGCGTGCGGCACCTGCAGCAGCACGGGCTGTGGGGCAAGGAGACCTCCACGCTGCCCGACGTGGAGCTGCGCCTGCCCCGCATGTACGGCCGCGACATCGCCGAGCACTTTCGCCTGCTGGCGCAGAAGCAGAGCCTGCCCTACCTGGAGGCGGCCGAGGAGCTGCTGCGCTGCCAGCTGCCCCCGCTGCCCGAGCGCTGGGCCTGGCGCCTGGGCTGGACCCGCTACGGCCCCCAGGGCCAGGCGGAGCCCGTGGAGTTCCCCGAGGAGCGGGCGCTGGTGCTGGACGTGGAGGAGGGCGTGGCCGAGGGCCACTGCCCGACGCTGGCCGTGGCGGTGTCCCCGCACGCCTGGTGAGATGCGGTGCCAGCAGCGGGGCTGGGGACACGGCAGGGCTGGGGGGGACAGCTTTGAGGGGATGGGGATGGTCCTGAGCAGAGCCTCTTCCTGCTGTCCACTGCTGGCTTGCCGGGAAGATACAACAAAGCCCCAGAGCGTGGCTCTGGGATGTGGGGTGAGTGTCCTGCTTAGCTAGAACAGCTCTTGTGACAGTGTTCACAGGGGTGTGAGCATGAGGGAAGAGACGAGGATCTGACTCCATGTTTCAGAAGGCCTGATACATTATTTTATGATATATATTATATTAAAATTATACTAAAAGAATAGAAGAAAGGATTTCATCAGAAGGCTAGCTGAGAATAGAGAAAGAAGGAATGAATAACAAAGGCTGTGGCTCGGACAGAGAGGCCAAGCCAGCTGACTGTGATTGGCCATTAATTAGAAACAACCACATGAGACCAATCACAGATGCACCTGTTGCATTCTACAGCAGCAGATAACCATTGTTTACATTTTGTTCTTGAGGTGTCTCAGCTTCTCAGGAGGAGAAATCCTAAGGAAAGGATTTTTCATAAAAGATGTCTGTGACACATGGGGATGGTCCTGAGCAGAGCCTCTTCCTGCTGTCCACTGCTGGCTTGCAGGGAAGATACAACAAAGCCCCAGAGTGTGGCTCTGGGATGTGGGGTGTGTGTCCTGCATAGCTAGAACAGCAGTCCCTGGGGTTGGCACCTCCCTCGCACAGGTGGGGTCCTGTCAGCCCCCCATGGCACTGTGGCTGCTCTGTGACAGTCACAGGTGCCACCTGTCCCCCGCAGGTACTCGTGGTGCAGCAGGCGGCTGCTGGAGCAGCGTTACTCCTGGTCCAGCCATCTCACCCTGGCCGACCTCATTCCCATGGAGAGCCCAGCAGGTGCCAGCTGTGCCAGCAAGCAGGACTGGACGGAGAGAGTGGTGGTGGGACACAACGTGGCCTTTGACCGGGCGTTCATCAAGGAGCAGTATCTTATCCAGGTAATCCACTGAGCCTTGGCTGTGCTCTGGCAGCTGCAATTTCTTACCCAGATAATCATTTGCGTTGGCTCTTGAGGGTTATTTTGGCAGATGCTGTTCTGCACAGTACCCCGGGTTTGTGCTCACTTTGTCCTGCAGAGCAGGTTGAGGCTGGATCTCTTTAGAGGAAGATATTCTTGCACCCTATAGGGCTGCTGGAGGCTGCAGGGGCAGCAGCCTTTGAGCAGCTGACAGCCTGCACTGGGGATGCTTTTGGCTCTCAAAAGGGGAGTGTGGGAGGCAAAAGCAGCTTAAGCAGAGGACTTGTAGCTCCTCCAGCATACCCCCAACCCTCTGTTTTCTCCCCCTGTGCTGTGTCCCAGGGCTCCAAGATGCGTTTCCTGGACACCATGAGCATGCACATGGCCATCTCGGGGCTGACGGGCTTCCAGCGCAGCCTCTGGATGGCTGCCAAGCACGGCAAGAGGAGGGGGCTGCAGCAGGTCAAGGAGCACATGAAGAAAACACGCAGCAAGGCCGAGGGGCCGGCGGTGAGTGAGGGGAGCTGAGCTGCTGGCAGTGCTGTGGGTGGCAGGGGACAGGGTGCTCCTGTCACAGAGCCCTTTGCTGCTGTTCTGGCAGAGCGCAGCAGCTCCACTGAGTGAAGCTCTCCCAGCGCGTTTCAGATAAGGTGGCCTTGGTTGAAGCTGGAGCAGAGGCATCATTTACTCCTCCTGATCTTGGCTGCAGCTGGTTGTCCTCCCACAGTGTGTGACCCCCCTGTTGTCACAGGTCACAGGGTGTGACCCCCCTGTTGTCACAGGTCACCTCGTGGGACTGGGTGCACGTGGGCAGCATCAACAACCTGGCGGATGTGCACGCGCTCTACGTCGGGGGGGAGCCGCTGGAGAAGGAGGCACGGGAGCTCTTTGTCAAGGGCACCATGGCTGACATCAGGAGCAGCTTCCAGGTGCAGGAGGCCATCCTACTGACAGGCAGCAGGAGCTGGAGAGGGAGCAGGGTGGTAGTGGCTGCTGGGGTAGTTTCCATTTTGCTGGGGTAGTTTCCATGCTGGGGTAGTGTCCATACTGCTGGAGTAGTTTCCATTTTGCTGGGGTAGTTTCCATGCTGGGGTAGTTTCCATTTTGCTGGGTAGTTTCCATGCTGGGGTAGTTTCCATTTTGTGGGGTAGTTTCCATTTTGCTGGGTAGTTTCCATGCTGGGGTAGTGTCCATACTGCTGGAGTAGTTTCCATTTTGCTGGGGTAGTTTCCATGCTGGGGTAGTTTCCATTTTGCTGGGTAGTTTCCATGCTGGGGTAGTTTCCATTTTGTGGGGTAGTTTCCATGCTGGAGTAGTTTCCATGCTGGGGTAGTTTCCGTTTTGCTGCCGCTCCTTGCAGCACTGGGTGTGCGTGGGGCTGTGACCTGCTCTGTGCTCCTGCAGCCCCCATGCCTTGCCCTGTGCTGGCCCAGGGGTGGCTGCTTTGCCTGCTCTCACCTGCTGCTGTCCCCAGGACCTGGTGTCATACTGTGCCCGTGATGTCCAGGCCACCCATGAGGTGTTTCAGGAGCAGCTGCCACTGTTTATGGAGAGGTGAGAGCTGCCAGGTTCTGGCTGGTATTGGCCAAAGGGCTGTGGGCTTGGTGGGCAGTGGGGAGGGTCCTGGTGCCTCTGGGCATGAGATGTAGCTCCTCTTGTCCTTAGGGTGTCCTGAGCCTCTTTTCAGGAGGGACTCCAGACCCACCTGTGTAGGTGAGCAGGAACAAATAGCAGCACAGTGGCTGAGGGGGGTGAGCAGGCTTCCTGAGGCAGTCTGGAGTGATATAGTTTTGGGGTTGTTGCGCAGGACAGCTAGAAGATTCAGCAATCCTTATGGTTTAGGGGAAGAGCATTGAGGGTTGTGTGAAGCTCTAGATGAAGACACATCCATGTCTGTTGTAGTCTGGTGCTTCCAGGGCCTGTCCCCTCTGGCGGATTTCTAATTCCTTGCTGCTTTGGGGTCCAGGTGCCCCCACCCTGTCACGTTTGCAGGGATGCTGGAGATGGGAGTGTCCTACCTGCCAGTCAATGGGAATTGGAACAGGTACCTGAATGATGCTCAGGGTATTTACGAGGAGCTGCAGAAGGAGATGAAGAAGTCCCTGATGAACCTGGCCAACGATGCCTGCCAGCTGCTGCACGAGCACAGGTACCCTGGGCTGGGGCTGCAGGAAGGAGCTCAGGCACCAGCTGCTCCATGGGGGGCTGTGGGTGGCTGTGAGGGACAGGAGCAAAGCTGTGGTGTGACAGTGGTGTGTCGTCAGTTACAAGGATGACCCTTGGCTCTGGGATCTCGAGTGGGACACACAGGAGTTTAAGCAAAAGAAGAATCCAGGGAAGAAGAAGAAGAAGAAAGGTCAGGATGGGAACAGCCCAGTCTCCCCAGCAGCAATGGAAGCAGAAGAGTCAGCCCAGGAGTGGCAGGAGGGTGAGCACGGGTGATCCCTGGGGATGAGGGATGCTCCAGGGCTGCCTTCCCAGGGGTGGACGAGGTTTGTTGGTGCTGCAGGGTGAATCATTGCTGGCCTATGTCCCATGCTGCTGCCTGTGGTGGGGGACTGGTTTGGTGTCCCTGTCCCCAGAAGAGTGGCACAGAGGGCCCTTTGCAAGCCAGTTCTCCTTGCCCCAGCAGACCCTGGTCCCCCCAGTGAGGAAGAGGAGCTGAAAGTCTCTGCGAGCCAGCTCAGTCTGCAGCGCCTGAAGGAGACGGTCACGCTGCAACCCAAGAGACTCCAGCACCTGCCCGGCCACCCGGGGTGAGTTGGGGACCCTGTGTGTCCCCAGGGCTGTCCCTGCACTTTCTGACCCACCCTGCTGCTCCCATGCCCAGCTGGTACCGCAAGCTGTGCCCGCGGCTGGAGGAGGAGGGCTGGGTGCCTGGGCCCAGCCTCATCAGCCTGCAGATGAGGGTGACCCCAAAGCTGATGCGCCTGGCCTGGGATGGATTCCCCCTCCACTACTCAGAGAAGCATGGCTGGGGATACCTGGTGCCAGGACGGCAGGACAATTTGCCAGCAGCCCCTGTAGAGACCGATGGCCCCTCCTGCCCACACAGGTGAGAGGGATGGGATGGGGTGCTGGGCTGGGAGCTGCCCCATGGGGGTATTTGGGAGCTCCCTGGCACTGCCCAGGTGCTGCCCCAGAGCCTTTGTGGGTGCATCAGCCCTGCCCTCTCCTCTGCCAGGGTGATTGAGAGCCTGTACAGGCAGCACTGCCTGGAGAAGGGCAAGGAGCAGCCCCCGGGGCTGGAGGCAGCTGTGGAGGACGAGCTGCTGGGGATGGACAGCAGCACGATCTGGCAGAAGGTGAGGGAAGGGATGGAGGGTTCCCTGGTGGGAGGGAGGTGCTTCCTCCCGTGTGCATGCAGTAACCAGACCTGTGTGCAGCTCCAGGGGCTGCAAGTAAGAAATTCCCTTTAATAAGGGTTGCTGGAGGATTGGTGTTTGATCTGGCTCCCCCACGGTCCCTCTCTGCTGCAGATGGAGGAGCTGAGCCGGATTGAGGTGGATCCAGAGGAGAAAATGAGCAAAGCAGACCAGAGCCTGGTGCTGGTAAGGGGGATTTCCTGTGGAATGGAGTGGTGGATTGGTCTGTCTTTCCTTGGTTTCCCCCTCCTGCCGTGCTTGAAAATGTTCCTGGCATTGCCTCACTTTGCTGGTCGCAGGAGGAGATGGAAGAGCTGAGGTGTGCAGAGATGAAGAGCAAACCCTCGTTCCACCATGGCAATGGTCCCTACAACGATGTCAACATCCCTGGATGCTGGTTCTTCAAGCTGCCTCACAAGGCAAGCTGGGGCTCCTGGGGCTCTTCCTGTCCCCACAGTGCTGCTGGGACCCACGTGCTCTCATCCCGTGGGATTGCATGGGGGAAATCCATCTCTGTAGCTGGGACAGGGGGATGCACAGAGCTTTGCTGATGTGGAGTGGAGGCTTGCTGAGCCCTGACACCTCTTTTGCTGCTAAAGGATGGGAACGATAACAACGTGGGAAGCCCTTTTGCCAAGGATTTCCTGCCCCAGATGGAGGATGGCACCCTGCGGGCTGCTGTGGGCCGCACCCACGGGACAAGAGCCCTCGAGATTAACAAAATGATCTCATTTTGGAGGAATGCTCACAAGAGGATCAGGTGAGCAGCTGCTTTCATGGTCACACCTCTGTGGGTGGAGGCTGTGTTGAGACGGGAGTTTCTGGGGATGCACAGGGGCTCAGCATCTCACCTGCCACGTGTCCCCTCAGTTCCCAGATGGTGGTGTGGCTGAAGAAGGGGGAGCTGCCTCGTGTGGTGACCAGGTACAGTACCCAAATCTGGACTGTTGTTCCCTTTACCCCACACCAGGAGGGCTCTTGCAGGGTGATGCTCATCCTTGCCTCTGTCCCAGGCATCCTGACTACAACGAGGAGGAGAGTTATGGGGCCATCCTGCCGCAGGTGGTGACCGCAGGCACTGTCACCCGCCGGGCCGTGGAGCCCACCTGGCTGACAGCCAGCAATGCCCGGGTATGGCCTGCTTGGATCCTTGTGGGGGTGTTTTGGGGCTCCCTCTGTGTTTTGGACTGATGGGAGGTGCTTGGATTGGATATGGATGCTGGATTTGGGGTGGCAGGGCCAGAGCTGGGGTCCTCTTGCTGATGTGCTTTCGTGTGGGAGAAAGGAAGGAGTCAGCAGGGGCTCTGGAGCTTCAGAATGTGGTGAAAGGGGAAGAAAACACCAACATACCAATTTCTGTCTTTTCTCAAGCTTCCCTTCTTTGCTGGAGTAACCAAATGGGTGATGCTCCACATGAGTTAAACCAGGTTTTCACATTGAGAGCAAAACTTAGGGGTGTAGGGGGATAGAATATAAGAATATAAAGATAGTGTAGAAAGTAATCTTACCCCTAAGGAGTTGTAGCTGGGCCAGTTATCAAAGATTAGGAACAGGCCACAGCTGTAAATGAGAAGAGTGCTATAAAAGAGTGGGGTGGCTGGGTGAGAAGGGAGCTGGAGTCTGTTGGCTGCTTTGTGGAGGAGAAAGAGTCAGTGCTCTGAGGACCTGCCCACGAGAAGCACCAAGAAGGTCTGGAACTTTTGTGATAGTGGACCACAGTATGGAACCCCTGCAATAAGATGACAACATAGGGGCACAGGGAGTGCTGTGCCAGCGCTCTGTGGCTGTGGGAAGGCTGCTCCTGTGCCGTGGAGGAGGAGAGGGGTTTGCTGACGTGGCCATCGTGTCCTGCAGGCCGACAGGGTGGGCAGTGAGCTGAAGGCCATGGTGCAGGTGCCACCTGGCTACTCGCTGGTGGGAGCAGACGTGGATTCCCAGGAGCTGTGGATCGCGGCGGTGCTGGGCGAGGCGCAGTTCGCTGGCATGCACGGTGAGCCGGGGCTCTGCTGCACAGGGGCTGATCCCTGATCCTCATCCTGATCCCACCGGGCATCCAACCTCTCCTCCCGCAGGCTGCACGGCCTTTGGCTGGATGACCCTGCAGGGCAAGAAGAGCAACGGCACAGACCTGCACAGCAAGACGGCCGCCACGGTGGGCATCAGCCGGGAGCACGCCAAGGTCTTCAACTACGGGCGCATCTACGGGGCAGGGCAGCCCTTTGCCGAGCGGCTGCTGATGCAGTTCAACCACCGGCTCACGCCCCAGCAGGCGCGGGACAAGGCCCAGCAGATGTACGCCGTCACCAAGGGCATCCGCAGGTGGGTGCAGCCTGGGCAGGGCTGGTGGCTGTGCTCCAGCCAGAGGAGCTGGGTTACTCGCTCTCCCCTGCAGGTTTCACCTCTCTGAGGAGGGGGAGTGGCTGGTGGAGAAGCTGGAGCTGGCTGTGGACAGGGCGGAGGATGGATCAGTGTCGGCCCAGGATGTCCAGCGGCTCCAGAGAGAAGCCATGAAAGGGTGAGATGGTCTGACCCTGCATGGCTCTGTGGCTTTGGGATGCGAGGGGGAGAGGGCTGCATCAGCTGCTCCCTGATGGGCAGAGAGGAGAGATGGGGCTGGATAGTGCTGGTCCGCCCTTCCTGCTCCTCCAGGGCCAAGGAGGTTTGATTTGAGGGCTGTCAGCCTCACCCACTTTCCCAGTGAACAGTTAGCAGGGTCTCGTCCTGCTGCCCCAAACCAGGAGGGAGTGTTTAAGGGTCTCAAATGGGGACCTGCAGCCCCCTACCACTCTTCCAGCAAACCTCCCCTCTGCCCCACAGGTCCCGATGGGAGAAGAAGTGGAATGTGGTGGAGCAAAGAGTGTGGGCTGGAGGCACCGAGTCCGAGATGTTCAACAAGCTGGAAAGCATTGCCTTATCCCCCT
Source organism: Geospiza fortis (assembly GCF_000277835.1). Classification (NCBI taxonomy): domain Eukaryota; kingdom Metazoa; phylum Chordata; class Aves; order Passeriformes; family Thraupidae; genus Geospiza; species Geospiza fortis. Next base: position 948,139 of record NW_005054313.1, on the reverse strand, counting down.
CCCCACAGACCCCAGTGCTGGGCTGTCACATCAGCAGGGCTCTGGAGCCTGCCATGGTCAAGGGGGAGGTAAGGATGCAGCTCTGGGATGCTGTGATTTTGGCTTTGCTTATCTATTCTGAAATGAGTGCCTAATGTTCAGCCCCTCTTAGATTGCTGGAGGATCTTGTAGCCATTCAGGAAAAACATTGTGCCTTTATCTCCATGCCACCAAGGAAACCCAACCACCCTGAGTTTAACAGGTTTCTCCCAGCTGTCCTGTACAGGTACCGTGCCCTTGACTGCAGCGCTCTCTTACTGCCCATCTCTTTCTTTCACCAGTTTGTGACCAGCAGGGTGAACTGGGTGGTGCAGAGCTCAGCTGTGGACTACCTGCACCTCATGCTGGTTGCCATGAAGTGGCTGTTTGAGGAGTTTGACATCAACGGGCGCTTCTGCATCAGCATCCACGACGAGGTGCGGTACCTGGTGCAGCACCAGGATCGCTACCGGGCTGCCCTGGCCCTGCAGATCACCAACCTCCTCACAAGGTGAGCCGTGATGGCTCTGCTGTCTCCTGGGCAGCAGCAGCTGTGACTCCAGAGTGGGACAGGCAAGCCCCAGGGGCTGGGGGTGGCTTTGCCTACAGCAAGCTGGTGCAGAGCAGTTTTCTGCTCAGGGCAAGTTAGCAGCACTGGAGGTTGCAGTTTCTTCATGCTATAAATGGACCTCAGCTTTGATTTCCAGGGATAATGTGCTGACAAAAGCTTTTTTTTTTTATCAGCTTTTGGCCCTGCAGGGATGGGGCCAGTCACTGGCTTTGCTGGGATGCAAATGCATCACTTCATGCTCCCTTTGGGTCTGCAGCTGTCACATGGCAGCAGCCTTTGCGCTTGTTTCAGGAGTTGGGAGCCTGAAACTGTCCCATCCCTCATCCCCTGCTGCCTTCAGGGGACAGCAAGGGGCATGGCTCATCTCTGCTGTGAGCACCAGTGCTGTCCCCTCTCCCACAGCGTGGGGTGTTCCTGCTGCTTCCCTGCCCCACACAGAACTGAGCTCAGCCGAGAAACTCCTGACCTCTAAGGGCTCCCATTGATCCAACTCTGTCCCAGCCAGCTTTGCCAAATCCCCCTCCCAGCACCGTGGGGTGTTTGGTTACACAGGAGCTGGCCAAGGTGAGCTGTTTCTCCTGCGTGGAGGCAGGAATGACACAAACAGCCTTTCTGCAGCCACAGCAGGGCAGGCACCCTGACGTTCCTGCCTTTGTGCTGGCTCCTGTGAGCACAGGGCTTCCTGCTGGGAAAATCCTGCATCTGCTCTGCCTGCCAGGGAGGATTAGCCAGCAGTGAGGGGCTAGATTCTTCCCTTTGCTTGAGGAGGCTCTATTCCTTCCAAGGAGGCACCATTACTGTTCCTCCCATGCTCACTATAGCAATTCCTGACCCTCCTGCAGTCCAGGGCTTAGAAAGCCCCTTGCCCCCCCCCGCTGAGTGATAATACCCTGTGAGAGGTGGCCAGTGTTTGGTAAATGTGGCTGATTGGAACTGGGTGTGACAAGGTCAAGGGTGATGTCCAGCACTGTCCCACCTCCTTTCTTGCTCTGCAGGTGCATGTTTGCCTACAAACTGGGCCTCCAGGACCTGCCACAGTCAGTGGCTTTCTTCAGTGCAGTGGATATTGACCAGTGCTTAAGGAAAGAGGTGACCATGAATTGTGTGACACCGTCAAATCCCATGGGGATGGAGAAGTACGGCATCCCTGAAGGTGAGCAGTGTCCCCTGGAATCTCCTCTCCCCCTGCAAGCTGCCCCCTGGAATCTCCTCTGCATGAGCCTTCCCATCTTAAGCAGAGCATTTGGCCTGAGTAGTCATTCCCTGAGGGCTCTGCTCAGCTGAGGCACCTCATGAGCCCCTTGGTTCCTGGAACATCCTCTGACCTACAGGGCAGCCACTGTGCTGGAGCCTGCCCTTCCCTCCTCAGTCCTCAAGTGTTTTCATGCTGCTGCTTTCCAAATATTTGTGAGTGATGAGCCAGGCCTGGCTCTGTTCTCCCACACTTTGTTTGCTTTGTGCCCCTTGGAGGAGCTCTCCTGTGCACTTTTAACACAAACCAAATTTAATGTCTTCTCTGAAAGGAAGCACCTCAGCAACCTTGTTTTGTCAGTTTTGCCCTGTAGACCCAAAATTGCTCTTCCTTAGCCAAGCACTGTTCTGGTGTTGCTGGGTGCTTCCTCAGCAGTCCCAAGGCCTCAAGTCATCCCTGTCTGCACTCAGTGTAACCCTCCAATTGCTGCAAGCAAACATTAAACTCGTGGCTGGGAAAGCAGCTCCTCCTCACTCATCCCTTATCCCCAGATAAGGGAAGAACCTGCCCTCAGATTTGTTCTCTCAGTCACTGCACACATCAGATGCTCTGCCCTTAAATAACCTTTATTAGGACTCTTACAGGCAAAGGGTGCTTTCAGAAACAGGATTTGTGCTCTGTAGGCACAATGGGCACTTTTCACCAAGAACAAGGCAAATTAAACAAGTGCATCACAATCAGGGTCAGCAAAAACATAACAGCAAAACCAGCCTAGATAGAGGAAGCTGTGGCCTCTGGCTGCTCAGGAGATGCACACAGCAGCTTCAACTCCAAGGCAGAACAGCCCATCTTCCCAGCTCCCTACTGGTGCTGGTTTCTGCATTCTCACCATCACCCAAAACACAGGTTTGAATAAATTGAGGGCGTTCTGTGCTAGGTGCTCTGAACTAAAGCAGATCCCAACCATCACTCTCTTGCATTGCACAGCCTGAGTGTACTGCAGGGAACTGACTGTCCCCTTGTCTTCCAGGAGAAGCACTGGATATATATCAGATAATTGAAATAACCAAAGGTTCGCTGGAGAAGCAGTGACGACACCAGAGGGCCAGAACAATTGTCCAGACCGTGTGCCAAAGCCTCCCTGACCTTTCAGAAGCAGATCTTTTGGCAGGGACTGACTGATCCCAGCTGCTCCCTTTCCATTTTGCTGTAAGAAGGGATATTCCTGGGGAAGATTCAAATAGCAGAGGCACTTCTGGTGGCAGCAGCCAGCTGTGAAACCTGAGACAGGGGCCAGAGTTGCTCCCATGGACACAAAGAAAGAAAGCAGAAGTATCTGACAGGAGAAGCAATAAACCATCATCTCCATATCTGCAGCCTCTGAGACCAAGGAGAGTCCACCATGGAATGGGCACTGTGAGAGGAGGCAGTGGCAGCAACTCCAGTTTATTTTTTTCTCTGTCTCTTCTTTTTGGGTTCCTGGTTCTCATCTGTCTGCTCCACTGTGCTGCTCTGGAGAGGGGAGGGAGAGAGCAGCAGTAGAGTGTGATTGTTTTTGTGTGAGTAGTCTAAGGAATGTTTACCTAGAGCAAGAAGCCAGCTGTGCAGAACAGGATTTAGCTCTTTTTTTTCTCACTAACAAAATGACCTGAATATGGGATTCCTGTCAGCCACTGAGACGTTCCCCATGGGCCACCCCCTCCCCACTTCATGCTGGAACTTAGACCACGGGCTACCAGTGGCACAGGACAGGGACTCTGTCCTGGGTTTTGGCTTGTTGAAACACTCAGGAAAATATGGACAGAAGCACCAATAAAAACCTGGACAATCAGCAGAGTAAACTGTTTATTTTTCTTAGCCAGCACGTTGCACTGCCTTCACCAGCACTATGTAGTAGAGATGGGTCTGAGGAGAATGATGCCTTGCAGAATTTGCCCTGACAGGTCTTTATCTACAAAAACTTGCATACAAAACCACTTTGCATCGTGCTGCAAAGGTCTGATCCTGGCTAACAGTTCCACTTCCCCAAGACCAGGGACACAGAGCTGGTGCATGAAAGTAAAGGCTGCAAGAGGCAGAGGGCTGGGGTGTAGGGGGTGTTCTGAGAGAATCTGTTCACTCCTTCCTATCAGCTTCGTATTAAAGTGAGAGCTAACCCGGGGAAGACAAGCTGTTCTGCACAACTCACAAATGCAGCTGGCTTCTAAAGAGGAGGAAAGCTATCAGTAAAAGCAGCTGAGTGAATTCTGACCTGGTCGTTGTGTGGCTCGTTCTCAGCATCCTCGGAGTTCCGCTCCTGCAGGGCGCTGTCCAGCACGGAGGCGTTGATGCGGAAATCCCGGGAGGTGCTCAGCTTCATGTACTGCATCAGGTTCACCTGCAGCAACCCAGGGGAAACCAGGCAGGGGAAACATTCAGCCATGAGCATCTTTAGTCTTCTACTCTGCCTAGTCCTTTGCACAGCACTGGGACAGAGTCCATTGCAGTAATAATGCAGGATTGAAGCGCAAAGAGGGTGAAAAAGCTCCTGCCCCTGTGCAGTCCAGGGGTCCATTTATATTTTCCTAAAAGCAAGTGATTGCCAGCTACTCTCACTCTCATGTAGGACCTTGTTGTGGTACATTTCATGACACAGACTAGGGGAGAGTGAGGACAGCTGGCATAAGGTGTGCATAGTTCTGCTCCACCTGGAACCACAGATGTGGACTGATGTTGGCATGGGCTGGTATCAATGTGGCAACAGTTCAGCAGTGTTGGGCCAAGAGCATGGGCAAGGGCTGAAAGGTCCCTACACCTTCCTAATCTGAGTATTAATAGAGACTTTACAACAGCCTCCACCATGCCATTGATCCCACTGTTCACCAGGGTCAGGTCTCAGATCTCTCTGCTTTACTTTACCTTTGACTTCTTGGAGAGATGGATAAGGAACTTCTCATATTGCTCAATTGCAAAAATCAGATTTGGGATTGGCTTGGTCTCCCGAAGCACCTTGGCCTGAAATGTGAGAGGAGTGAGATGGGTCAGATTTGAAAGGGCACAATGGCACTGTAGTGTGACATGAAGACCAGAACATTCCCAGTTTAGTTCTAAAGAGCCTTCAGTAGCCTTGCTCTGTACCAGTCCTGCCCCACCCAGCAAGCCTTGCCAGCTTTGTCACTAGCTTTAAATTGACTCCCAGGATGGTTCTGCAGTGAGGCTCTCCTGTGCATTGTTTTGTGCTCTGCCTGCAGTCCACGGCCCTGACATCCCTGTCAGCAGCTCCTCTGCTGCAGCTCTCCCAAGGCACCACAAGCACGAGCCATCCAAGCAAGGAGCACCCTGACGTTTCACCACATTGTTGTCCTGCTTATTCACCAGCACTGGTGTTCGTTCCCCATGGTGACAGAGTGGTGAAGGACATGCAGCATTTCTGCCCATTTCCATACACTCAGGGAAATGCTAGGAAGATCATACTTGTGGCTTTTTTAAACCCTTAACATCACAGGAAAGTCTGGGACAGCTGACGAGACGGAGGAAATGCTGTCTGGGAGCACAAACAAAGGACATCAAGGACCAGGAACCTGCCAGCCTGCTCACTTGCTCCCAAACAAATAATCCAGTCATTTTCAACTGCTTTACTTTAGTGGAATCCATGCCTTCCTTCATCTTTAAATGCACTGATAAAATTAAGAAACACTTAAAGAGGATGCAACATCAGTTCCAATAAATTAGCCCATATCTCTAATTTCATAGCTTACCCCAAATGGTGAAAATACCAGACAAGGCAGCCTAGCCAGATTGACCTTTGTTTCATGTCCATGAGATTTTAAGCTGCATTTAGTGAAGATGGCTTTTTTGTTATGGTTTTTGTTTTGGTTTTTTTGTTGTTGTTGTTGTTGTATTTTGTTTGGTTGTGCTTTTTTAGACTTTTCTCTGAAATTACAGTATATTAAATTTTGGTTTTACATAAAGGCCAAAAGACAAATTGTCTGGTGATCTGTAAAAAGCCACCAGGTACCACAAAGCTTGAGGTAGATGATCCTGCCCATGTTCTCATGGAGTGAGTCAGTCTTACCATTACTGTGGAGACTGCAGCAGCTTCATCTTCTTTCTTCTTCTTTTTCTTCTCTTCTACAAAGCTTAAGCTCTCACTGTGGATGTTCTGAAGGAGAATGCCAAAAGATGTGTCATTAGAGGGTAAGCAGGGAAGAAAGGCCAGCCAAGAAAAGCCAGAGAAGTCCTTGCTCTAGCCAGCTAACAGCATTACCAGCTAGATAACAGAGAGGTAGCAATATAAGGGTAGAGTTAGGTGGGATCTCAAAAAAAAAAAAACAAAACAACCCAAAACCAAGAAAGAAACTAATTTTGTAATTTATACAGTCAGAAATATGCATGCATGAGAAATCTCCAGCAGTGATGGCTCTGCACACCCTGACACCTTCCCCAATATGTTGTAAAACTCCTGTGATCCTCACATAAGTACCCAGGTCCTCTCCAGGCAGATAAATCCCAGCTCCAGCACTGCAGTCTGTGGCACCCACGTTACTTCACACTGTGATGACTGCAGTGTTGTTGACCTTTATTTGCCATTGTGGTTAACAGCAGTATTAATCTCATCCAAAAAACCCCACATGAACAGAGGGGAAAAAATCCCAGCTAAAGCCCAGCTCCTTCCCTGCTCAAGCAGAAATCAGCATGTTCAGTCCCAATGGTGCTGAAATGTCTTATGCTATATTTGACAAAGTAAAGCTTGAACTGTAAGAAACTCAGGTCATGTCAAGAAGATTAATAATCCCCAAGAGTGCCTGTGTACTGAAGCTGATACACCACTCAGCATCAGACAGACTGCGTGTGATTCTGCCAGTTAATTTAAGCCTCACCTGTACGTAAGTAATGAATGAGTAACACTGTGGGGTCAGATGGGAGCCTGAGAGTTTCACCTGCAAAGGAGCAGACAGAGAGGCTGCTGTTACTCCTAACTCAAGGCAATGAGCCATTTCCCCAGGAATTTGCTCACACTCACCAGCTTTTCCAGTCTTCCTGGGATGGTATTTGAGCTGCTGCGGCAAGCCTGGATATACTGCAAGGAAAACGGGAGTTTCTTCTAGGTGTGCTCTTCCCATCCTGTGTCCAGCTGGGGCTCAAAGCAGCTCACACAATGGCACAGTGGGGAGGGCAGGATTTGCACAGATATCCTCCCCAGTGGCTTGTTATATCCCAAATGGCATGTCTGCATTCCAAAGCTGTGAGAGGAGAGCTCTGGGGCAGTCACCACCTCGTGGAGCTCAAAGGAGCTCCACAGGCTTGTGTTTCATGGCCCAGTTCCCCCAGGTCCTGCTTCAAGGAATGGGAATGAGTGGCAAGGGCAGGGCTGGTGAGCACTGTGAGAACACTGTGAGTGCCCTTCATTGTGCACACACTTGTGTAGAGGAACCCACAGCACAAACTGGAAACAGCAACTCCAAGCCATGCAAAGCCAAATTCAGCTGGAGAGAAGCTTTTCTTTTATCTCCATTGGTACAACTATTACTGCTTAGAAAGGTCACAAAATTGAGGGCATGAAAGCCAGCAGAACAAGAGATCAACAGGCCAGTCCTGAGCATAGCTGCTGCCAGGGGTCACTGTGAGCTTGCTGCAGCAGATGGGGAGAAGGTTTTTAGCTTAGAGGCAGCCCACTGTCAGCAGAGCACACTCACGTGTTTGATGAGGGAGGTGAGAATTGTGTATGTCTTGCTGAGGCTTCTCAGCAGTGTGTCCACACAGCTCCCTGCTGGGAGTGCAGTCTGCACCAGCTCATGATAGACTGTCAGAAGAGTTCCCAGCTGCAGAATTACACCTTTCTCCAGAGCCTGAGTTTGGTTTGATGCCTGAGAGGGGTCTTCTACAAGAAAGAGATGAGTATCTGGTGAATATATATCCAATGAATCCAGTTGTGCAGGTGGGAGGCACAAAAGACCATCTTTGTGTCTGATGCATAAAGCCCCAAAGGGGCAAGGGGAAAATAATCACTGGAGAGATTTTATGACAACACCTTTGTTCATGTGCAACCAGCTCAAGGGAGAGTTTAACCTGACCTCAGATGATGCTATCTCAAAATCCTGAAATATCTTTTTGCTCTCTGTCTTTACCTGTTCTTGACAAAGCTGTAACAGTAAGAACTGGACAGAACTTTCATTAAGTAAGAACTTTCATTCAGTAAGAAGAAAGTAAGAACTTTCATTACCTGATGTGTCTGACCCCAGACTGGTGAGTTTCTTGATAAGCCAATCCACCTCTTCAAGGACTTTATCCACCTGACCCAGAACCAGCAGCTGAGACAGAAACCAATAACAAAACAGATTTTTGGAAGTGTTTGGCACAACAGGAACCTGCAAGCTGCTCCAAGCACAGTAGGCCTGGACACTGCAGGTGTCACACGCATGCTGTTCTGACTCACACAGACAGTGGGGGCTGCAGTCTTGGCATTCACTACGGCAAAATGGCACCGACCCTCCACTTCTATGTCCTGGGCAGAGGAGAGAAAACAAATTCTGGTAAGACTTTAACTGCTGTCACACAGTTTGCACCAGAGATGCACTCAATTCTGACAGCACTATGAGGAAGAGCTCAGCTGCTCCTGCATCATACCTGATCTATATCTCCCAGGCAGGCGTGGATGTCTTGTGCAAGCTCCCGCAGGAGACCAACAGGGCTCTTGTAGAGAACATGGACACTGAAGAGCAGAGACAGCAAACCCTTGCAGCAAGAAATATCCTCTGTGGGGAAGAGAAAGTGACACAGTGCCAGGTGCAGAGCTTGCCTAGCTACTTAGGAAGATCAGATATCCAGTGAGGGAAAGTCTCAGATTCAGTATGGATTCAGCAGTAGGTGAAAATCCTATCAAAATACCCCAGCTACAAAAGCGAGGTTTAAAACATCAGGCATCCCTTGTAATAGTGCAAGGGGAACTACGGCCCACTGGAGCTGTTTGGTCATAGGAAAATGGTGACCAAAAGCACAGAGGAAGTGCAATACAAACCCTGGCAAGAGTAATGTCTTTCCAGAGTATAAATCCCAATTTGAGCCTAAATAACAAGGCAGAAAAGTCAAGTATGTGAGTGGCTTCCTTTCCTTCAGAAATACTAATAGTTTTAGAGATGGAGCTCCCTCTCTAAAACTTGTACTTACATCACAATGTTGTGCCAATCTGCCACAGAATGGGACCTGAATGTATCTTGACAAAGAGGTAAAACCAGGACAGAGCATGTAAGGGTCTAATGTCAGACCTGACACATCACATCTAAACATGCTCCTCAAAGCTTACTTACCAAGAGCATTTTCTTTGCAAACTTTGACTGTCCAAGTCAGGAACTGAAGGAACTATTTAAGAGGAGAAAAGATACCATGATTTTGAAACAGAATTCAAAACACAGCATTACTACTAGTAATAAAAATCCAAGACAATGAATCACAGCAGAGGAAGATGAGTAGGGAACCCAGCTGTGCCCTGTCAACTTCCACAAGGGACACTTAGCCTAACTAACAAGTCAAAAACTGAGGCCCAGGGCAGGGTAATGGCTATACATCCCCTTGGACAGAGTAAGAGCTCCATTTAATTTAAGGTAAATGATGACTCCAGACTTCTGGCACAGTTAGTGCAGTTCCTAGCTTGTAAAATTGGGGCACTTTAGAAAATGACTCCTTGCATGGAAGGAATTAGGCACTCAGCCAGTTTGGACTGGACACAAGTTTGCTGGCCTTTTTTGCCTCTACTCCCATGTGGAGGCCACACCACAACTAGGCTATGTTAGGAGTCCCTGCTCAGGCAAACAAATCATTCAGGTGCCCAAAGGCAGGATCAGAATGTGCAAGAGTGGGATGGCAAGACAACTTCCTCTGAAGTGTCCTTGCAGATGTGTGACAGGAGAGCCCTTCACAGTGTAACAGAACTGTCCCTTTGACCTGGTGTGGTCTGTGGGAGGAGGCAGGACACACATGTCAGAGCCCACAGATGCCAACCCCATCTGATAATCTCCTTCCCACACACCTAAGGCTATGACACCCAGCCACCATGTGAAGGCTGAGGAGTACCTGCTGTGAGGCTGGGTCCAGCAGTTTGGACAATGTGGAGAGAACAGTGATGAGTGACTGGGTTTCCTTGGCATTGAAGTCATCTTCAGCACTGCTGAGCTGGTTCACCAGGGACCTCTGGTTAGGGGAAGGAAAACACTCTCTGAGTGTGAATATGTGTTGCATAAGCAAATAACCAGAAGCTGCAAGCAGGTAAAGGGATCAGCAGCAAGGAGAATGACAAAGAGTACAAAAACAGGACTCTTCTCAAGAACAAGTGCTGATTTTTGATAGGAGTGCTTACATACAGCCTGCAGATGGTCAGTGTGACTTTTAGAATACTCAGTTAAGTTTATGCTGCACTGAAGAACCTAGAGTTCTGTAAACACACATGCACATCCACCCACCCTAAAGAAGCTTTCCTCAGGGATCAGAAACTTCTGTGAACTGCTAGTGAATCAGTGCCACAGTTGCTATCACATACTCAACCCTGTGGTCAGGCAACAGAGAGCTAGCAGTGTTTCCTGCCAGAATCCCAAATGCTTTGGAACACTTGCAGCACACAGTGGTACTCACCTGAAACTGTCGGATCTGGAAGGCAGCTTTCTCTGTGACATTAATATCCGCTTCTTCTGCGTCACCATCAGTAATATCTGGCAGAGACAGAAAGGTGCAGAAAAAAAGCTAAATGCCAAGAGCAGAATACAGGATTTATTTCCAAAAGTGGGAAAGACTGCTCACAGCTAGAGGAGGAATACAGACTGCAGAACCACGGTGAGCTGAAAAACATGTTAAAGGCAAACTTCAAATAGATGAATGCTGTGTCAGACCCCAGCTATCCTCTGCTGACAGACTGAGAGCTCTATAAAGGCAGGTAAAATATATCTCTAGAACCTGTCTCTGGTGTGAAAATCTATGCTACCTAAGCCCACCTTGTTGCTGAGAAACAAGAACCAGACCCATCTCTCCCTAGTTATGGATAAAAGGTCCTGCCCACACATGGGCTGGAAGCTGGAGGGTAGAAACCAGAGCAGAATGGTACCATGTGCCTACCCAGGGCTTGCAGGAACTGGGGGATCTTGGCAGAGTACAGCTGCTGCACCGTGTTGAAGATCCGCAGCAAACCTTCCAAGCACAGAAGTGAAATGCTTTTGCCTTTCTTCTTCCCTGATTCTTCAACAACGGTGGGAATTGAAGTGTACCTCCAAAGCAGAACCCTGTGGGATGGCAGATGAGATTAACTCCAGTAAAGCTGGCTGCACAGGGCAAGAACTAGATCTACTCTTAGGATTGCATTTTTAATATAACTACACTAGAAGGTCTCTTACCTACAGAAAATAGTGGGGAAGAGATCTTTTTTTAAGAAGATTTTATTTCAATGTCAGCAAAACAGCTACTGCATTCTTCCTGCACAGCTAAATAATTTAATTCTTTCCAGGTGCCAAGGGACCTTCCAATCCCATTTCAAGACCATCTTTTCACACTCATTTCTTCCACCCTGCTTTCCCTTTTTCTCAGACTACCCTGACCACTGGTGTCAAATCCACCAGTGACAAAAACAGCTTTACTCATGGCAGTTTGGTTCTGTGAAATGTCAGAATTCACTACAGAGCTCTCTATAAATAAAATCAGAAAGGTAAAGGCAGGCAAAGCACAGTAAAAACTTGTGAGGAAAGCAAAATTGTTTGGCCCAAAGAAGACTTTTCTATTTGTAGGCAAACATCATTTTCCTGCTTCCCCTAACCCCACTTCTTCCCTTTTTTGATCCCTCTCCTTTCTTCTCATTAGTTCTGTTGCCTGCACAGATGATCTTATTCTGTTTCAATGTCCAATCACGCAAAACATGTAGCTCACATGTAGTCCTAATGACTGCAACAAAAATAGCCTCTATTATTTGGGGTGAGACACAAAACCAGCATTATGCATGGCAGGGGTAATTTGCATTTTGTGCTCTCTGCTGACTGGGCTTTGAAAAGACCCCATGCAGATATGACCTAGATTCCAAAAGACATTTACATGGTTCACATTCTTGGATTTCCAAAGGATTAGATGCATGAATGTCTTCAAGCATCTTGCAGAAGTCCTAAACAAATGATTTCTAAAGCTTGTGTCCCTCATAAATCTGTTTTGTTCTGTAGCTCCAAGTGAATTTTAACTTTTCTTCATTCCAGAGGCCCCAAGAATCCAGCCTGTAATCATCTTACCTTCTCTGTGACAAAAAGTGATGAACAAGAAGTCAGAAAGAGGCTGAAAATGTTTGATGGCATTTGGTTATTCCAGGCCAAGTTATTAAAGCTGTATCACTCACTATGGCACAGAAACTGTAGTGCCTCCACTTGATTTCTCAGGAGCACAGGAAGGCACTGACCCCAACCCAGCAACAGCAACAGTATGAAACAGTTATGGACTGCATTCTTCTTCCAAAGAAGAATAAGAATCAAAAATCCCCCAAACGCATTGCTGATGTCTCCACGTGCCACACTGACTCACTGCGTGATTTTGCAGAGGTTCTGGAACATCTTCTCAAGATTCTGTCCGTCTGGTCCGTCTGTCTGTCCCATCTCCTCCAGCTGCTGCACCTTCTGCAGAGCGACGCTGACGGCGTAGCGCAGGAACTCCGTGCTGGAGCGCAGCACAGCCAGGCTCTCCTCGTGGCTCTGGGCATTGTCCCTGCAGGACCAGAACTCTCAGAGAACTGGGGATGCACACAGGAAGCTCAGGGGTGGCCTATGAGATCCCAAACTTAACATGCATTTGCAGATAAAATCTCTGGCTGAACTGAGGGAGGAAAAGACCCGTTGTTTTGGTAGCTTGTAGTGAACACTCAGAGGGTAAGAGCTGCGCCAGCCTTTCCTGCACATTAACACATGGTTTGAATCGATGTCTAGCTCTGCTCCACAGAGGACTGGACACCTTCTCACCTGAACAGAGCTGTGAGCAGAGTAGATACAAAACCCATGGACAGGAAGCTCCGTGCAGTTTTGTTGCTCAAGGCAGATTTGTTCTTTCCAGCTTTCTCCTTCAGGATTTCAGAGAGTTTGTTGTAACACATAAACAGGCCTAGGACATCCTCAAACTTGTTCTTACTGCAATAAAATAGCAGAAAGTATTAATGGAGAAAATGCATTCTTGGAGTTTCCCATTTGAAGCTTCATCTGCCAAATTACACAATGATGCTGCCTAAATGATGAAACTTGTTACATCCCCCTGCCTCCCTAACAGTGTATACCTCACCCAATCCTCCTCAACCTGCTCTTCTACAAAATGTCAGGTCCCATCTCCCACAACACATGACATTCCAAAGGAAAACACTCCCCAAGGCTCTGTGAGTGGCTGTGCCATGAGGCACTCATGCTCAGATCACTGATTCTGTGTTGGCACTGCCAATGAGGCTGTACTCCGAAGAGCTGGGCAAATAATAGCACAGCTACAGCTATAGGGTAAGATTTAATGTTTTACCTGAAATTCCCAATGTTGAAATTGTACTCAATCAGAACCTCACAAATTCCCATCACCTGAATGGCATAGATGTTGTTTTTCACACCGACACCAGAAGACAGCGAAAAATCTGCTGATTTATCCTGAGAGGTAAAGGAAACAAGTGGAAAATCTTTTCAAAAACTGACAAGAACTCAGCGTCTTCTCCCACTGAGTCAAACTGAAAATCTGATTTACCAGTTCAAAGTCTTCCAACTCGCTCTTGATCATTCGTCGTGTGACAGATTCTAACATCTCTTCAAAGTTTTGCTGAAATCCCACACTCTCCTCCTCCTCCTCGTCATCTTCAGCTCCTTGGCACAGACGCACAGTGCTCTTGTACCAGGCAAGGCAGTGCTGGATGCAGCAGAGCAGGTGGGCCTGGAGGAAGCAGCCACACAGTCACACTCAGCCTCTGAGCTGGAGGTCACTGGCAGCAGTGGACATGGCCCAGACTGTTCTGGTGGGATGTAAAGGGCTGTGGCTGCCTTCGTAACTGCCTTGAGTCTTGAGGGTATGCCTGATTCCCAAATTGAGGGGATCAGTAATCTCACACAAAGCTGCTCAGTTCCAGCTTCAGACAGTGCTCTGTGTCTGAGCTTTTCTAGATGGGATGTAAAGCCTTAACTCCCACTGCTCCCTCCACCAGCCACCTCAGGTACTGAAGGAGATGGGAAGGGAATTTCCAAGGGGACTCTCACTCTAGCTGAAGTGTCTGTGCCCTTCCCGGGTGTGCTACTGCACACAAGCCTCCTTAGGGGAAAACAAAATGATTAATTTGAATTTGTTCCCTTGGAAATCCAACAAATCATTGAGGTCTCATCTCCAACAATTTCAAAGGAGCAAAACCAAAGGACAAATTCTTCCCCTGCTACACACACACACACACACTGCACAACTATTTTATGTGGAATTAAGTTAAAGGAGAGAAAAAACCCCGTAGGGTGAACTCAGTGGAGGATAACAGAAGAACACTATTCCTAGAGCATTTTTCACACAGGTCCCCACAATCACTATGCTTGGGGAGCTCAAATAAATAGCCTGAGGCAAGGGTGAGATGCCCAGCTCTGTTGCTATTAAAAGAATTGCTCCAGGCTAGAAGAGGCTGAAGAAGTACAAGGTATTCAGCTCATGCAGGACAACTAAAATGCTAGTAACAGATGAGCTTGCAGCTGTGGCCAACCAATATAGCTCTTACCAGCGGTTCTTGCAGAAAGATTTGATCTCCCTGAGCCATAATACATCCCTCCAGTTTGAGTGGAGGCAGGAGGTCTGGCTGGGGCAAGTAATATTGCTTTATCTGTCACAGAAAACAAGAAATAAAAATAACCAGTTACTTGGTAACTGAGCCTCTTATGATGTTTGAAAACAGAGCACAATCATCTTTGTACCCCATTCTAGAGAGCAAAACCTGGCACTGTGATAAGGGGACTGTACAAGTACATGAGCCATGTCATCTCCTCTACTGGTGATTAAAATCCCTTCTTGAGTTGCTCCTGTAGCTCAGCCAGGACACGTCAGTGCCCTAAAACAAGACTAGCTGACCACTTGCTGTTCTGTTGCCTCAACAAGTAACATCACTTTCACCCCACCTGCAGTGTTATCCCTCCTTTAAACAGTGAGGATCAATAGCTGCTGCTGCTATTGAAAGTTATAGATACATAATGATGTTATAACATTTTACACCTTTACACCAACTTACTATTAAGTGCCCTCTGTTACCCAAAAGCTGTCTTGGCTCTGTTCATGTTCCTTTCCCAGACCCTATACTGTCATGGGAAAGCTGGAATTAGTCAGCATGAACTCTTTGGATGATTAAAGGGGAGAAAATTACTTGTCTCAAAGAAAGCACAGCCTGTCCAATGGATTGAGGAAATGTGATTGTCTTGTTGCCATGAGCAACACTGCTGGGGGATGAGTTAATCCTCCCAGATCCAACATGGACTTGGGTATTCTCCCGATGGGAAGACAGCAACAATAATTACTGTGTCAGCACATATCCTTGGGGAACTATGGGAGGGTAACTGCTGTGCACTGCTAAGGAACAGGGAGAGCACAAAGAACTTCCATGGGCTCACACTTTCCACAGCACCTAAGAACTGAAGGGTTGGAAAGAGCTCCAAAAGATCCTTCCTCTTCCACCCGATGGCAGGAAATGAGTTTGTCTCCAGATGTTTACCCAGTCTGCTCTCTCAGTGTAGCAGGGGTTTGAACACCTCCTTAGGGAAGTGTCACAGCACCCAAACATGCTTCCAGTGTGAGGGAAAACAACTTCCCCAATATTTAATTGTTTGCCATTTTGGTTGAAGTGCAGAATTCTGCAGCCCCATGACGGAGCAGGACTTTACCTGGGACAAAAGTGTTTCCATTATAGAGGTGGCCAGCTGGGAGTTCCTGCGAAGGACATCATAAAAACCCTGGAGACAGGAAGGAAGGACAAGTTGGCTGACACAGCAGAGAAAATGAACCACAGGCATAAGAAGTTGGCGTCATCAGACTGCAATGACACTCTGGCACCGCAAGGAACCATGAGGAAGTAACAATGTGCTCAGTGTAAAACTCCATACCTGGCAAAGCAAAGGCACCACAGAAAGAAGGTATGAATCAGAAAAAGTACGAATTTCCTCACAGGGGCCCTCTCACAAGCTGTATCTCCCTAGCAGCGGTGGCATCAAGCCCAGAGTGACTTTCACTGCTATTTAACACAAGCACAAGATCCAACTTCAAACTGTGAAACCCTGCTTCAAAGGCAAAACAAGCCAGTGGGGAAACTGTAGGAGGCAACAGATCCTGAAGACTGAGAAAACTCAGTGGATGGATAAAGCAAGCACAAGTTTTCTAGCAACAGTGACGAATACACCCAGAACTTGAAGCTCACCAAAGGTCAATCCAACCCAAGATAAGAAGGAAACAAAACCTCTCTGACTGGTATAGGGATTTTTTCCTCAAGGTGGTACTCCATGGTTATAACACAACCTAAGATATGCACCCAAAAATGGCCTTTATAACAGGCCTATCACAACAGACCTAAGGACAGCCAAGATTTTATAGAAACTTGGAAAGGAAGAGGAGAAAAGACAGATCCCTGATGCAGTCTCAAGGAAGTTTCTCCATACTCTCCAGACAGGGTTTTCTTTGGAGCCCATAATTAACTCTCAACAGCTCCACATCTACCCAGTGCCTGTTATACCACTCCTCCTCACAGGGCATCAAACAGCCTTCCTATTCCCTAGGCCCTACCACAGCAAGACAGACTTTGACATATTTTTGCTCTTAAACAATGCATGAGCTGAAGAAGACACATCAACGTGTCTTTGGGTGCATAATGGTCAAAAAAACAGCAACAGAAGGAGTGAAAACATGTTACACGTGTCCCATGAAGAACAAAACTGAGCTGAAAGGCTGTTTTTCACAGTAACATGGCTGTTATTTACCTGAGGCTAGAGAAGAATCAGACCACAGAAGAGCTTGTGGCTGTTTAAGAGACAGAAGAAACCATGTTTACCTCATATAACATGAGTCGAACGTCTGCTTGCTGGCTCAAACATCGCCTCAGGCTGCCCAGGATTTCTAGGCAGAAGGCCTCATTAGCTGCAGAATTATAGCAGGCATGAACATCTGCCTGGACCTGAGAAGGAACATTAGTCATGTTATACTGGTTACAGTATCACAACACAGGAGCAAGGTGATAAGGGTCTGGCCCCTGAACAATCGCTGAGATAGTCCTTGTGCTGCCAGGCTCCTCATCACTGTCATGGAGCAGTGGGAATGCTCTCCAGAGCACTGGTGTAAGAGAGAATGGCTCTGAGAAGCAACATCTCCAGGCCAGCTTCTCTTTGCACATTGCACTTCCTAAAGCTTTCCTTACAGGAAGGAAATCCTTGCTGGATTTCCAGCACTAATCCTTACTAAAGCTGTATTTCCATTCTGGGGGAACACTTTCCTTTTGAGTTGTTTCAAACAGTGGGTACTAGACACCAGACTGTCTCACATGGGACTCCAGAACAGCACTCACCTGAGTGGCACCAATGGCCTGGCTGCACTGGGAAGAGGACAAGCTGCCCAGAACCTTAAAATTTCTTAACAGGAGCAAAAAGCCAGCGACTGCAGCTTTACGAGCATCGAGCTGCCTGGGAATTGGGACAGGAAAGAGGGTTATGTAAGGAAATGTGGAAGCAAGAAGCTCAGAAGCACATAAAATATCAACTCAGCAATGAAAAAAAGGCCGCAAATACAAAGTGACTGGGCCTTGTACAACTGTATTTCCCAAAAGGGCAGTACAGTTCCAGACAATCAAAGCTCGGCAGTTTGCTGGAAACTCCCCTGCTCTACACTCTCACAATATTCAATCTCCTTTCTGTCTTACAATGCTCACACTCAGGAAAAGCCCAGGCCAAAACCCAAGTATTAAATATCCCTTGAAAGCTGGGAGAGTGTCACAGACCTCAGAGTTGGAAAATTCCTAATAAAAACCTGGTATTTTGCTTTACTCACAGAAACATCAAGTCCTTCCCAAGACCAAGTCCCTTGCTTTGAAAAATAATCCTAAATTTTGAATTCTATATTCATAACCAGGTAGCCACTGGCCAACAAAATCCAGTCTACAATCACAGCAGGATGGTTTGCTCAAAGCATGACAAAGACAACACCTTGTAAGAGATCAGAGGGAACATGGCAGCTCAGCATTTTGATCAGTGGCTCCTTCCAGACCCTCCCTGGATGTATTTAGCTGTGGAATTGGTTTTAATTTTGCCTATGCATTTGGAGTTCCCAACAGCTTTCTGAACTTGCAAAGCCCATTCATTCAGAAGGGGGCTGGGATTTTTGCTACTGGGATTCAGTGGAGCTGTGGCTGTACCACAATTCCAGGCTAAAGGGACAGGAGACGTCACTATCCAGTTATGGGAAGAACATTATAAGAAGACACTTAGCTCAAAATAAAAAATACTTCTGCTCCAAAGCCATAAATGAGTTGTAGAAATTTTTTCAAAGAATCCTCTCCCCGGCTTACCTGGAAAAGATAGCTTTTTGGAGAACAAGTATCAGGGAGTCCCTCACTGACATGCTGACTTTGAGCAGAGGCTGGAAAGGAAAATAACCTTTGGAGAGAAAAGCACTACGGCATGCCAAGCCCTTGGGGCATATGAGCTCATCTTCCTCAGGCCCATCTGGCCCTGCATTTCCAGTACTGTCATCAGTACAGTAGGAAGACCAAAACATTTTAAAATAGACAAGAAAACCCATAGAGCTGTGGCAGTGAGACACCTTAGCAGGTCAGTGAGGACACAGCGCAAGGGCTTAGGAAAATAACTGTTATCCCCAGGTTGGACAAAGCAGGTGAAAGCTAAAACACCAGGGCAGTAGCTCAGCCCAGGCAAAGAGGAACACTGACATGGAGCTTGGAAGGAGAAAAATCAATGTGACAGCTACAGCTGTTCAGCTAAACACTGTGGACTTAGTTTTCTACAGGGTGCAGCATCTGGGCATCTTCCAGATGAAAGGTCAGCACAGAGCAGTTTTGGTCCTGTGCCAGACCACACCATATGCTTTTTGCTAGAGGGCACATGCAAATCCATGCTTGAAGAACAGTTCCATGCTACACCAAACAACCCACAGCAGAGAACGAAGGCTTATTTCATGAGGGTTATCAGATCATGCATATAATTGTGGCCCAGAGCTGTCACTGGAACTGAAGAAGCAAGGAGATCCATGGAGAAATGCAAAGTTTTACCTGTACTGCCCGGAGAAGGCCTTGCACTGTGTCAATGGGCAGAAAGGACAAATTGTCAAAGGTCTCTGTGACTTTGGAGGATGAAGTCTGAAGCACGAGAGGAGCAGATACAACAATATTGGACAGCAAGTCTGAAAAATAAAAGGACAAAAAGAACAGCTGATGCCAAGGGGCCAGAAAAGCCTCAGCAGAAGATGTCTGCAGAGCTAACAATTACAGACTAATCAAAGACCTTCCATGGCACAGAGAGGTCACTGACAAACTGAGTCTACTGCAGACACAAAGCACTAAAAACGCTCCCAGCCCAGCTGAAGGGCCTCACCCACCAGAGGGCACTGAGATGCAAGGGAAGAGGCTGCAGCACTGACATCCCAGCAGCCCCAGTGGCTCCCAAGCCCAAGAACGAGGAGAAAGCAAGGCTGGGAACGTGGAACAGGCAACTGACTGATGATTGTGATTTTCTGTGCGTCAGCTGTTCCATGGCAACTGCCTGCAAACATATTTTTCACCTGTGATGAATACAAGGCAATCTGATGCAGCTGATACCTCAGTCAGAGGAGAAGGAACAACTGATTTTCTTGGCTTCAGGTCACTTCAGCAGGTGCTTCAGAAACCAAATCACATCCTGGGCTGCATCAAAAGCAATTTGGCCAGCAGGCTGAGGGAGGGAATTCTCTCCTTCTACTCCACTTTGGTGAGAGCCCCCTTGGAGCACTGTGTCCAGCTCTGGGGCTCTCAGCACACGCAGGACAGAGACCTGCTGGAGCAGGTCCAGAGGGGCACAAAAGTTCTCAGAGGCTGAACCACCTCTGCTATTGAGATGGGCTGAGAGTTGGGGTTGGTCAGCCTGGAGAAGCAAACTTTGGGGAGACCTTGTTGTAGCCTTTTGGTACTCAGATGGGCTTTATAAGATGGGGACAGACTTTTTATCAGTAGCTTTGTGATAAGAATAGGACTAATAGTTTTAAATTAAAAGAAGGTAGATTCAAAGTGGATATAAAGAAGAAATTTTTTACAGTGAGGGTGGTGAAACATTGGCACAGGTTGCCCAGAGAGGCGGTGGATGTCCCATCCCTGGAAACATTCAAGGTTAGGCTGGATGAGGCTCTCAGCAACCTGGCCTAGTAGAAGATCTCCATGCTCATTACAAGGCAGTGCACTAGATGACCTTCAAAGGTCCCATCCAACCCAAACCCAATTCTGTGATTCTATAATGAGTTTTGAGGAGCTGTGTTGTGACTGTCCACAGAGCAGAGCACATTTCTCTCTCTCTTTTCTGTTACCTATGAAGTGGCTGACAGGAGATGCTGCTTTTGTGAGGACTCTGTTCAGGACCTGCTCAAGAATATCACTTCTGATGGGCTCATGAACCTGAATGAGGAAGAACAATAAATAAAAATCAAAACCTTTAAGATATTCCTGTACTTCACAGCACAGGCATTGTACGGTACAAAGCAAATCCCGATCTGAGAGGTAAGCAAGGATGGTCACCAGGAGTCCCCTTTCAGCTAAATCCACACAGATTGATTCAGGTTTCATCCCAGGACAATCAGAACCAGCACATCAAGGCACACACAGTACACTCAGAACATAACGGTTCCAATCATCTATGGGATCAAAATTTAGTTTGGTGAAGATGAATGGATTTCAATCCCACCTTGTCGGATTTTATTTGCACCTCTGAATTCCTCTACCTCTCTAATTTCTTGGAAACTGTACTACAGTTTATAATAATAGGGATTACACAAGTATCATGACAGCTGGAACAGATTAGAATTAGGTCTTCATGAGAATGAGGATGTCCTCTTCCAGATGGAAAGGGTCAAATAGGAGACAAAATCTAGTATTGTTTGCAAAACACTCACAATGGATATAGCAGGCAAGGTTTTGACACTGTTTACCAGGATAGAATAAGAACAGAAATTTGCTGGTTTTCCTCACACCAAAAAAATCTTTCTCCAAAACCTACATTACCTTAAATGTTTCCAGCAGGATATTTGCTCCCAGTCTGCAAGCCTGCTGGGCTGGCATTTTTGAAAGACCATAACTGTTATCAGCAGCTTTTCCTCCAAAGGGCTTTTTTGGTTCATAGGATTCCATTAGGCTGAAGCCAAGATCCACCAGGCCCTGAGTAACATGGTCCCAACCAAATGCACTGAGGAAAACATTAAATAGATGAGGAAAGAAACAACTTAGTCATAGGAAAGTTTGGATTAGAGCTGAGGCAAAATCTCCTGCAGTCATTCCAGGGTCCAAAGCAGCAGTGAGAGGCACTTGATGACAGCAGGGAAGATGACAGCCCTCACAACCCTGTGCCTGTCCTTAGGCTGAGGGACAGGTGCTCAGCACATCTCTGCAGTCCTGGTTCTCCATCAGAATTCCTTTCCAGCCCAAAGGTTCCCTCACCATTGGGAATTATGTGCCCTCAGGTCTGACCTGAACATAACAGCAGGCTACAGCTGGGATGCACAGGTACCCTACTGATGTCAAGATCTTCAAGTTGGAGAAGAGGAATGCCTCCCATCAAACTAAAGGACAACTGGCGACAGACCAGAGCTATCCCACAGGATGTTTAAAGGACTAACCAGTAAACCAGATTAAACAGTGAACCTACTCCTCATTCCTTGATCAGAACACAAACTACAGCCAGCAGTATGACTCACACTGTAGATTAGGCCCTGATCAGTTTAGTCCTTTGTACCACCAGAGCCTGAGATTTGAGGTAGAAGGAGCAGATTTATACAGCCGCATGTTGTTGTTGGTTTTTTTTAATTCGCTAATATAAAACTGGGATAAAACCTTTGGATTTTGACACTGATCCCTACCAGCACATGGTCAGAAGTATTTAGCATCCCAGAGTGTTTTAATAAAGCTGAAACTCTCCCCACTTCTAAAGCCCATTGAATATTCTGCAGCACGTGGCAGTAACTCACCTATTTTTCACCACTTCCAGAATGACAGCAGTTATATCATATTGTTGAGGAAACAAATCCTGCAGAAACTTGGAGGCCTGAAGGAACTGCAGGTCCTTGCAGCTTCTTGTGATTGATGTTTTCAAGAAATCAAATATCTGGAACATAAAATCATTACGTGTGAGGAAATGATCTTTGAAATGGGACCTGTATAGTCTTGGGTATGTTCCAGTAAGAGCACCAGCCAGACACAAGTTCCACTACAGCCTGCCAAAAATCTTGACTCACTCCTTTGTTAGGACAAATACACCAGTCTCATTAAGTGCCTCAAGGAGGGTGACTTGCTGCCAGATGCTCTTCATGTGGCCACCACAGAGCCAAAACATTAGAAAAATAGACTGCTTTTCTTCTCATCCTACAATACCAACCCACAGGAATCACTGCTCTGGAAAATTGTGATATTGCTCTGGGGTCTTTTACAGTGCTCAGTAAAGTACAGCATACCAATGATCTAATTGCCTACTCACAAGCATCCTGAAACCATTTTAAGCCTAATTCTGATGGGACTCTGACCTAACCATGCTTCCTTTCCTTTACAGGGAGTGCAGAGTGCATCCCCATGGAAGCTCTCTGCAAGCTTATCAAGCACATACCTGCTCTTGTAGTCTGTGTTTCACAGCAACTGACAGCAGAAGAGCCACGCTGAAGGGACACAGGGCTCTACCAGGGTCCTTCTGTTGCTCAGTCTAGGAAACAGCATGGAGCAGTGAGAAAACTTGTTGTCTTTACTGAAACACCCTGGAAATTCAGGCAGCCATCAAGCACATGTCTCTTCAAACATATCACAGCACTCGCTAAAGAGAACGTGACTGCAATCATAAAAATTATTAAATCCCTTGTCCAGATAATAAATTAAGTTTTTAAACCAGAACAGTGGCTGCTCCATCTTTGCCATACCTTCAGATGCCTAATTAGCTCCTCACCCAGGTCCTGGTCCAGGTTGATGACAGAAACAATGTGGAGGATAACGGTGCCTTCCACGTGGCGGAGCTGGTCCAGGGGCATTGTGGCCACCTCAA
This sequence comes from Geospiza fortis, assembly GCF_000277835.1. Taxonomy (NCBI): domain Eukaryota; kingdom Metazoa; phylum Chordata; class Aves; order Passeriformes; family Thraupidae; genus Geospiza; species Geospiza fortis. The sequence continues at coordinate 925,131 of NW_005054313.1, read as the reverse complement.
GGTCCACTGACCTGTAAGTTTTACCAGAAAATAAAAGCCAGAAATCATTCTTTATGGATTAAGAAGGATGTTCTTGTACAAGGTTTAAGTGTTCAAATTCAAGGAGCCCTGGGCAGGAGCAGTGTGAGTACAAATACCCAGGTAGTAAAGAGAGGGGTGACAGAGCAAGAACTTACTCTGGAACCCTCTGTTCTTCCTTCTGTCTCTTATCCAGCTGGTTGAAAAAACTGATGATTCCTTCCAAAACAGTCTTCTTACTGCCCTGCAAGGCAGGACATTACAATAAGCCACTGCAGTATCCCAGAGAACAATACTCAATTCCCACACCTGTCACAAATCTCAGGGTATCCTTCATTTCCCTCCATAAATTGCTAAGGCAGGTGAGCACTCCTCTATGGCTCATTTCCAGATTTCCAGTTTTCATATTTCTTTTGACTGCACTTAATCCTTTTGACTGCATTATAGAATAGCTGGAAGAAACTCAAGCTCACAGGTGTTCTGATTGTCTTTTTTTTTTTTGAAGTTGTTATTAATTAGAAAGGATCCTTTATGTTTTAATCAATTGGGAAGGCTTTCAAATTCCTAACCTTAAATCTAACAATACATTTTGGACCCAAATGACCCTCTATAACACACATATAATTTGTCTTTGGATCATTTTGGCATTGACTTGGTTACAAATGAAGCAGGGAAAAGAGCCATATCACCCTGTCAAAGGGCAGAGATGTCCCTGGCAGTATCTGCTCTGCAGAAGAGCACAGGAGATGACACATTCCCAGTACAAGGCAGACTACAGCCCAGCAGACAATCATAGTGCATGAGCTATTATTGTAGCATGCAGATCACAGAGAGTGAGCAAAACCACACTGAAAAAAACCAATCCCCTCTGTTGTCTGCTAGCTCTGTGCTCATCCCTCATTTTCCAAAGATTTGCTTCTTTTCCCATAAGGAAGACCAAGATCCCACCTTTCTCTGAGCAGTCAGCTTCTTCAGTCTAGAGGGAGTTAGAGGAAACAAAACCTACTGGTGTTCTGTTGTGTCCCTACAGCATAGTTTGGGAACAATCAGAATCCCTGCCAAAATCCAGAGTACAGATGACTGGATATTTTCTTTCTGTTGGACTAAACCTGAGGGAAATCCAGATCCCGTGAGCTTTTACCTTTGCAGAAAGCAGCAGCAACTGATAGACCAGAGGGGGAATTTCCTGCAGGTCTAATTTGGAGAACATCCTAAGGACCTTTTCCACCACAAACTGCAGCTCCTCTCCTGATAGTGGAATATCCCTGTTGAATCAAAGATTGTTTTTTCATAAATTTATTTGCCAAGGCTCACTCACACATGGAATAAAAACCACAATGCCATGCCCAGATGTGTTTTGCATCCAAATGGATCTGGTGTGGATGCTCACTGACCAACCATCCATGGTGCTTTGCCTGGTATGGTCAAGCCTCCTATTTGTACTTGCCCCAAACTGCTTATGAAATAGGACACAGAGAGGACCATGGCACAAGTTGATGCTAAAGAGAAAAAGAATTACCTGAACATGTTGGCAAGATGTATTACACATCGAGGATCCCACCTGGTAAAACAAAAATATGTTGGAAGATTAAGAGCAAGCTGGATTATCATTTAGCTCTCCCCTCCTACACAATTATTCAATGTCACCACTTCCCTGTTACATTCTGATACTAAAATCAGAAGGCAGATTTCCACCAGAAATCATCAGCACCAACCCAACCACCCACATTTCCAGAGTTCTGAACTGCCCCAGCCCCTTTAATAACAAATGCCAGAAAAGGAATAAAAACAAGCACTTCCTGAGACCAGTTCATACAGCAGTCTCACAAGATCTGGGAACAGGCTGCTCCCTTGCTTTCCCAGCTAGAGAGGACACTGCCACAGAGGGCAGAGATTCAAGGATGACAGGACACACAGCCCATGGTGATGCCTTTTTCCAAGCACAATGTGAAACACAATATTTTGCCACGTAACCAAGACCTGCCAGACATACATACTTGCTGGAGCAGAGGGTATTTATCAGCTGTTTCTTAAACTCTTCCCCATTCAGTTCACCTGAAAAAGCAAAAGTCTTAGGAGCTGATTGCAGAGGAAGGGAGGACAAGCTGCAGAGAAGGAGCTGATAGGGGTTACCTTTCCCATAAGCCAGGTTCTCCTTTGAACTGGCCAGGGCTGTGAGAACAGTGGAAAACAGCTCCAAGGATTTCCCATTAGTCAGGTTGCCCCCTTTAATGACATCCACAAACAGGCTGGCAAGCTCTGCTAATGCATGGCCTGGTAGCTGGCGGGCCTGGGAGAACACACAACAGGAGAGAGTCTGAGGCAGTACACAAAATTCCACATACACATCCAAACTGTCACCAAAAAACAGCAGAAGACAGAATTTCTTACAGGGAAATGCTCCCTTTAAGGAAATATTCAGCCCTGAGATCTCTGTTTTGTACTGTTCTTTAGAGAACAGAGCAATAAATCAAGATAATGAGATTATAGGTTTAGAGTTTTCAGCCTAGGATTAAATATCCAAAGATAATCAAGTTCACACACTGAGCCAATTCCAATACAAGCTAATTTAGTCTAGGGAAGATCCATGGAAAGGATACAACTAATTTTCCTCAGTGGCTTAGTCAAGTATCTCAATTTACATATTAAATTATACTCAGCAGAGCCCAGGAAAGCCAGCCCAAAGGAGCTTTACCTCCAGCATCAGCAGTCCTATGATTTCAGACACCTTGCCCAGATGCAGGTCCCCTGACTCCACTAGTGGGACGCAGTGCTTGTAAACCTGGAGTCTCCTGAGAACACCGCTTCTCTGGGAACAGGGGGAGCCTTACAGCAAGCAAAAGAGGGACAGAAGAGAGGGGAGAAAAGTTATGCAAGTAACACGTTGCAAAACGACAGGAAATCAGCGGGGATAAACTGTCACCTGGCTGTAACTTCCTATTTTACCTATCTGGCAAAATAAATAAAAAACCCCAGAGAACAGGAAATACTTGGATAAAATAGCCGGCCACCCTGTTACCACATCCTGTGGTTCACTCAGCCTGCATCCGGAGACCAGGAAGGGTCAAAACTTTGAGAACAACCTGCTTGGCAATTATCTCTCACCTGGCCAGCTCAGTGCTACTGCAAGGCACCTAAGGGCTCTCAAAACCAAACCGCACTTACCACGGGCTCTTCACAACTCCAACCCAGTTTGCTATCTCCCCACATGTATTTTGGATGTCGTGCTGGCTTGTGACAGCCCTGACCAGCGGGTTTCTTCTAAAAGTGACAATTCCCTGTGCTGCTAAGCACTTTCCTGTGTGCTGCACCCACCGGCTCCCACCAGGGCTGGGGCCGCAGCCCCCCGAGCTCAGCCCACACATCACCCACCTTTGAAGATCCCTCTCAGCAGAGCCGCCGTCTCCCTGCCCTTCAGGGCCTGCCTGGTCACCATGTCGCCCAGCTGCAAGACAAGGGGATGCTGTGAGCCCCCACCCGCCCGCGGCGTACACCCGCTCCCCGCGGGCACCGCGCACCCACCTCG
>NW_005054313.1:915132-921370 GCF_000277835.1 Geospiza fortis | reverse complement strand
AATATTATATGTGTTGTGTTAGAAAGTAATGCTGTGTTCATTCTCTTAAGCAGCGTGTTAAATATAGTTTTGGGTTATAAAAAAAATGTTAAAATAGAAACTATGGTATGTAAGACACTTTTTTAAAAGAAAGGACTTGCAGCGAAATAGCAGCCACAGGACACCTAAATCTTTCAGAGAAAAAGAATTTATTGCTCCATTATGAGGAGAAACGAACTTCCCGCTTCATATGGGCAGGACGACGCCGTTAGGATTATGAGGAAGAAGTTGATGGTGACAAGACAGAATCCTGTATTTGAATGGAATTTATGCATCATGTATGAGATGTATGAATATGCAACAGGTTATTGTTTTTAAGGAAAATCCTTTGTTAATGGGGGTCCTTTTTTGGGCTTATGCTGCCCAGAAAAAGGTACCCAGATGTCCGTAACTCTTTGTTTCTATTGTCTCATATTGTCCTAATTCAAATTGTCCAAATTATTATTACTCTAATTGTATTACTATTTTTATAACCATTTTATTAGTATTAAACTTTTAAAACTTTAAAAACAAGTGATTGGCGTTTTTCACACACCCACGTGGGGTTCGGATACATTCGAGTAAACCCTTAATTCCGGGGGACATGCGGGGTGGCCTTGAGCGTACCAGGAGGTGTAGCCCGCCTCTAAGCAGCAGGATTTGCCCAAAGGATCCCAAGCCAGCACAGCGTGGGAGATTTCGCAAGCCCCGTGCTCACGTGGAGCGGGAGTTGATGTGCTGAGGGTTTGACGTGGGGCTGTGGGCAGGGGGATAACCAGACCTGGAAGGGAGATGTGCGCTTAGGGCTCTGTCACAGCACATCAGGGTGGGTCCCCCTTGAGACCCCTTTACCCAGGACAAAACACTCGCTTTGTGATGCCAGGGGTTGTTCATATGTCTGCAAAATGATTTCACCTGTGATGACCATGCTGGCCAGATGCCCAGGTGCCCCAGGGATCAGAGGTCCTCTCTGGCACACCAACAGAGCATTATTGGGTCTATTTGGGCAACCCCATGCTGATGATGCACCCCTGTTATGCACTACTTTACGCTGAGCTGAGCACAAAGGTCCAACGTGCAGTAGGAGGGAGCTGAGCCTTGCACCAGGGCTGTGGGAAGGGGATGGGAGGGTTGGGGGTCTCCTCTGAAGAGCAGTGCACAGTGCCTCAGGCCACAGTGGCATTGCTCAGGGCTTTGGCACAGGTCCGAGTTTTCCCTCAGCAGCACCCCAGCCTTTCATCTGGAGTCTCGTGCCTTCCTCCTCCTCCTCCCTCCCTCCCTCACATCGGGGTCTCAGCTCCGCTTGCAGGACAGCCCTGTGTGGAAACCAAATCCGCAAATCCCAGAGGCATTACAAAACATGCCTTGTGTAAGCCCCTTCAGCCCTGCTCTGGTGCTTAGCCCAGCCCTGCCACCTCCCCAAAATCCCCACCGTGGTAAGAGCCTGACCAAGCTCCTCTCCTGGGCTTGAGCACAGCTCCATCCTCTCCACATCTTCACTCAGCTCCCACAACCCTTGACCCAAAGAATTAAGGCTGCAAGGGCTCTCCTGCCCTGTGTAGCTTCAGCATGCTGGGGCATCGCAGAAAACTCATTTTGCCATCCTGCTGCACCCACATGTGGACTGAGCTTTGTTTCTCCCACATCCTGGGGCTCCATTCCCTTATGGGTCTGTGGCATCTCCAGTTCCCAGAGCTCTGAGCAGTCAATCATCACTTGAGGGCATTGTAGAAATTTTGTCTGTGTCTTTTTTTTTTTTTTTTAAGCTGAAAGGGGCCTTGTATGGATGCTGGTTTGGGAGGCCCCATAGGGGAGGAACTGGAGAGCCCCAGGAGCATCCTCTGCCACAGACCCATCCCCGCAGCCAGGCCCTGCCCACGCAGCCAAATTCACAGCAGGACCTTGCCAGGGTTTTGGGGCAGGAGCTGGGGAAGAGACCTGTCCTGCTCACCCCGGGGAGCAGGCCGGGATGGCAGGCTGCCCACCCCCTGCCTCTGCCCCTGCCCCGTGCTAATGAGCGAGTTACACAACAAGGAGCTTTTATACTTTGTTAATCGGGTCCGGCATCCAGCCCGCCTCCCCACGCACGCTCCGGCTGGCCGTGGAGCCCCAGCTCCCTCCTTCCCTCTCCTCAGCTGCCTTTTGTAATGTTTTAATGGGGTTTCTTTCCTGGGCTGGGCTGACTTAATTGCAAAGCTGCAGTGAGTTGATGCCTTGTGACGGTCTAATCCCAACCCGGTGACTCTACAAAGCTTTCGCCCGGCTCCCTCGCTGCTCCACTCCGGCCTCGCCACCCCTGCTCCCACCTCAGCTCTGTGCACTCACCTGCTCAGGACACTTCAGCTCTTCCTGGTGAGTATCCAGGACATTTTTCAACTGAAAGAACTGCATGGAAGACCATCAACCTCACATCTCCAGAGCCTGAATTGGTTTTGGTGCCTATCCCTTCCCCAGGAGGTGGAGGGAAGAAGGATGGCCCTGGGAAATGGGTGAGCTGGAGCCAAGCATCCCTCACACAACCAGGGCTTGGAGCTGGTGCTACAGCCAGGCAGGGGTAGGTGCTGGAGGCAGGATGAAGGCAGCCCTCCTCCTCCTCGTGGATGGGAACAAGGTGTTTCACCCAGACTGCATTGGAAAGATGCTGAGAGGTTTACAGTCCAGCCTTGCAGCTGGTGGAGCAGTGAGGCTTGGGAGTTTGGGAAATACTTTGGGGATGAGTATTTATTTTGGTAATATTATTCATTTTGGTAGTAGAAATAAAAGGATGAGCTGGCTGCCTGGCCAAAGTTGGATGCTTGCCTCTGCCAATGGGATGGTGGTCTGAGACCACCTGGGTGAGGGCAGGCTGAGATGCCCCCAGCCAAAAGAGGAAAGGCAAACTGAGAAAAACATGTGAAGGTATCAGATGATCAATACACACATTTTTAAGCTGCTTTTGCAAACATCTCTGGTGTTTCTCCAGGCTGCTCAGCCTCCTCGGGCAGGCAGAGATGCAGGCAGTAGGTGATGGAGCTGAGGAGGGTTGGGGGTGTCCTCTGGACACCCACTTCTGTCCCCATCTGTGCAAGATGTCAGGGAATGGGGCATAAGGGAGGCCGTGGAGACCATTTGGATCCATGCTGATTCCTCCTTCCCTCTGCCAGTGTCCTGCTGCTGACAGAAGACAGAGGACAACATGTCTGCAGTTGTGAGTACTGTCCCCACGCTGCCCCATCCTCTGGGCCCTGACCATGCAGTGCTGGGATGGGGTGCACAGGGGGAACCTCGGTCTCTTGCAGCACACAGCCCATCCCTATCCCACTGCACCCCTTCGGGTGCCCATGTGGAGCCTCTCCCCTTCCCCAGAGCTCCCAGGTGGGGCAGGGAGCTGGGGGCTGTCTGGGGAGCCCCCACAGCCTCTCCTCCCCGCAGACGGGCACGTTCCGGATCGTGTCGGAGGAGGAGCAGGCGCTGCGCTCCAAGCTGGAGCGCCTCACCACCAAGGACCACGGGCCCGTCTTTGGGAGGTGTGAGAAGATCCCCCCACACACCCTGCAGAAGGTGAGGCAGCTGTGGGGAACGGGGGGAAGGTGCAGCTCCTGCTCCTCAGGGGCCAGAGGAGACTCTCTGCTGTCTCTTGCACTCACCAAAACGTCTCCAGGCTGGGGACTGAGTGACCCTGCGCCCCCTGTGCTGGGATGCTGCAAGGAGCTTTACTGTCCTCCCCCAGTTTTTGGGTGCCTCCAGGACCCCCGTGTGACAGTGCTCACAGGGGTCTGAGGATGAGGGAAGAGATGAGGATCTGACTCCAAGTTTCAGAAGGCTTGATTTATTATTTTATTATATATATTATATTAAAATTATACTAAAAGAACAGAAGAAAGGATTTCATCAGTAAACTAGCTAAGAATAGAAGAAGAAGGAATTATAACAAAGGCTTGTCTCTTGGATTGAGAGTCTGAGTTAGCTGACTGTGATTGGTTATTAATTAGAAACAACTGCATGAGATTAATTACAGATTTACTTGTTGCATTCTACAGCAGCAGATAAGCATTGTTTACATTTTGTTTTTGAGGTTTGAGGAGGAAAAATTCTAAGGAAAGGATTTTTCATAAAAGATGTCTGTGACACCCGCGGGGTGTTTCAGCATGTGTGCCCGTCACTGGTTCCCCTTTCTGCTCCCCCCAGGCGAAGGACGAGCTGAACGAGACGGAGGAGAAGCGGGAGGTGGCGGTGAAGGCGCTGCGGGAGCTGGTGCAGGAGCGGGCGGGCGGCGAGGACGTTTGCCAGAAGGTGGCCGAGAAGGTGCAGGAGAGGGACGACTCCTTCCTGCTCCGCTTCATCCGCGCTCGCAAGTTCGACGTGCACAGAGCCTATGACCTGCTGAAAGGTGGGGAGGGCGCAGAGCCTGTGACCTGCTGAAAGCTGGGGAAGGGTCCTGGGCTGTGGAGCTGGGTGAGAGTGAGGTACACATCCCCCAGCAGCTCCCTGTCCTGTGCTGGTGCCTCCTAGCCCAGACTGGGCTGTGCTGGCAGAGCAGGACCCTGACATAGGAAGGGAATGAAGCAAGGGGATAAATAGAAAAAGTCGGGGTTTGAAGAGAGGGGATTAATAGAAAAAGTCAGGTTGAGGGGCTTGAAATGAGCTGGGATGGGGAAGGAAACAAATGAGGGTGACACCAGGCATCCTGCAGCACTAGGACAGTCCCATTCCTTGCAAATTTACCCAAACAAAATGGAAAAACCCCTCACATTTGGTGATGGTTTCGTTCCTGGAGCAAACCCAGCTGGCTTGGGCTGCATCCCCTTGAGAGCCCCGTACTTGTCATACACTCCTCCCTCTGTACCCTGTAGGGAGCCAGTTCTGCACCCTCCTGATGCTTCTGTGCAGGGTGCCTGGGGATCTTTTCACCCCTGGGGCACCTCTAGGTCTGGGGACAGCTTGGGGTGCTTGTGGCACCCTCTCCTCACACTGAGAGTGGCCCAGAGGGGTGGAGGGGGAGCAGAAGGGCAGCCCAGAGGGTGGCTGCTGACTGGAACCTGCCTGGCTCCAGCCCTGCTCTTCTTTGTGTCAGCTTAGGGGATAATGAGTTGTAATTATCAGTGCTGGCTCTCAGACGAGCTGTTTTGTTTGCCAGCATTTTCCCAGGATGAAATTCCTTATTTTGTGCCTGCAGGGTGCCAAGAGAGGGTAGATGGGGGTTTTCACCCAAACAGGGAGGAAGGGGAGGAGGGAAATGAGGGGGGAAATTACTTTATCTACTTGTTAAGGTGTTGGAGAGAAAGCAGGTGTGGGAAGCTCCTGGCAAGGGGAGGGATAACACCAAGCATGCGGGGGCTGGTCTGCTGCTGAGCTTCTCTTTCCCCCTTTGCTTTCCCTCTTTGCTTTCCCTCTTTCCCCCTTTGCTGGAGGAGACCTGACCCATGTGTGCCACAGGCAGAGCTTTCCACAGCTCTCAGGCTCTGCCATCTCAACATCACCAGCCCATTCTGTCTCTGGAAGCTCTCCCAGCTTCCTGAGGCTGGGCAAGCAGGCAGTTTTCCCAATTTTTGCCTCTCTGCAGGCTACGTGAACTTCCGGCAGCAGTACCCCGAGCTGTTTGACAATCTGAGCCCCGATGCCGTGCGCAGCACCATCGAGGCCGGCTACCCCGGCATCCTGGCCAGCAGGGACAAGTACGGCCGCGTGGTGATGCTCTTCAACATCGAGAACTGGGATTACGAGGAAATCACCTTCGATGAGGTGAGCCCAGCTCAGAGGCTGCTCCCACAGCTGTGGTCCTGGATTTGGGCTTGTCCCGCTCGGCACTCTGAGCACAGCATCCTTACACACACAGTGTGAGCACAGCATCCTTACACACACACACTGAGCACAGCATCCTTACACACACACACTGAGCGCAGCATCCTTACACACACACACTGTGAGCACAGCATCCTTACACACACACTGAGCACAGCAACAGCATCCTTACACACACACACACTGAGCACAGCATCGTTACACACACACACACTGAGCACAGCATCCTTACACACACACACTGAGCACAGCATCGACACACACACACACTGTGAGCACAGCATCCTTACACACACACACTGTGAGCACAGCATCCTTACACACACACACTGAGCACAGCATTCTTACACACACACACACTGAGCACAGCATCCTTACACACACAGTGTGAGCACAGCATCCTTACACACACACTGAGCACAGCATCCTTACACACACA
>NW_005054313.1:902633-913264 GCF_000277835.1 Geospiza fortis | reverse complement strand
GTGCCTATTGTATTATCTTGGAGAAGCTGCTGGAGAATGAAGAGACCCAGATCAATGGGTTCTGCATCATTGAGAACTTCAAGGGCTTCACCATGCAGCAGGCATCAGGGATCAAACCCTCTGAGCTCAAGAAGATGGTGGACATGCTGCAGGTGAGGTGGCAAAGTCTGCACCCAGCAGGGGCAGAGGGGACCCTGGGGAAGCAGGGAGCTCAGAAAAGGGAGGCAGCAGGGCTAGCAGGGTTTGGGATTGCCACCGTGCTGGAACAATGAGAAAGCATCATGGAGAGGCCGTTCCCCATCACCCTCTCCCAGCCTTGCCAGCTAATTGGCTTAACCCTGCAAAATTTTCCCCACCCCATCTCCCTGCCTTCTCAAATGTCTGACCAGAAGCAGTGCTACCAACTCCTTGCAGCATCCATGGGCATGGCCTGGAGGGCTTTCCTCATGATCCTCTCAGCTCAGCCTGGTCCAGGCTGAATGGAGACTCACAGGCATTCCAGGACCAAATGCCAAAGACACTCAGCTCTTCCCAGGGAAGGTCCTTCTCATGGGGTGGGAGCAGCGAGCTGTCTGGGAGGTTCTTCAGCTCCCTGGTACTCCTGAGGTGGGGATGTTTGATCCTTTGGGTCAGAAGAGAAAAGGGCCATCAAATAGAGAAGGGGACATGGAGCAAGGAGAGCTGTAGCACTGCTGGTGTATCCATTGCTGCCCGCTCAGATCTGAGCAAAGGTAAGATCACCATCTGTAACCATCTGTGTCTGGGTTTGGGATCCCAGGACTCCTTCCCAGCACGGTTCAAGGCCGTCCACTTCATCCACCAGCCTTGGTACTTCACCACCACCTACAACGTGGTCAAACCGTTCCTGAAGAGCAAACTGCTGGAGAGGGTGAGTGTGGGAAAGGGACCTGCAGGCAAAAGCACCTCCTTGGGTGAAACAGCAGCTGGAAAGAGCTGTCCTGTTCCTCTGCTGAGGGTCACTCCCATCTCCCCCAGGTCTTTGTGCACGGTGAGGAGCTGGAATCCTTCTACCAGGAGATCGATGCTGACATCTTGCCAGCAGACTTTGGTGGCAACCTGCCCAAGTACGATGGCAAAGCAACTGCAGAGAAGCTCTTTGGGCCTCGCATCGAGTCTGAGGACACAGCTCTCTAAAGCAGGAGCCTGCTGCTCTCCCCTGTACCACAGCACCAGAGGTGGCCCTCTAACCCCAGCCACCTCCCTCCTGTAGCATTGGTTGAGTGACTGCTCGTGCTGAAGCAGCCTGGGTGCGTTGCTCCATGCCTGTCCCTCCTGTCCCCACTCCAGGCAGAGGGCTGTCCCTCCCAGGAACAGCATCCTTCCCTTCAGAGGTGGTGGAGAAAGGAGGCCACCAGCCCTCTCCCACAGCCTTTCCTGGAGCTGCAAGGGGAGGACAGGAGAGTGTCTGCTCTGGGAAGGGAGGGCTACAGTGAGGCAGAAATAAAGTGTTTAAAGCAGAGCTCTGGTGCCTCATGGTGAGGAACAGGGGCACAGCTTTTTGGGTGCTGGCTGTGTTGGTGGTTCTAAGGAGACCAGGAGTGCCAGTGTTTGACAGGAGACTCCTGTCCCCTCATCACTGACTGCACCTTGGCACCAAGACCAAGGCACTGCCCATCTCCATCCTCCCTGCATTCCAGATCAAGTCCCTTTCTTGCCCAAAAAAGGGACCCCCGTTCCTCATTATCTGCTCTAACCAGGGAAGAGAAACAGATGCAAACAAAAACCCAACCAGGGTCCCAGGTGGAGCTGTCTCTGCCTAATTCCTGCTTGGGCAGGGAGGAGAACAGAACCTGCAGGAGCCTTTGGGAGTAGGAGATGGATTTCAATCACAAAACAATTGAAAGACAAGCAGAATGTACCCTCCTAAGTCCTTCAAAAGCCTCAGCACAGTTGTTTCTCCTAGCAGGGCACTGTGAAAGGGAGCTCATTCAGGGAAGCCCCATCAAAAGTCACCATGGAGGGCAAAGGATGGTACCTGTGCAGCAAACAAGCTGCACCTGACACTACTTACAGCTTGCTCAGGTGGGGAGGAAGGAGGCATAAATAGCAGTCCCAGTCTAGAGAGTCTGTTCTAGTTCATGAACCAGGCATCTCCTCCAAAGAGCCAACTGAACACCCATTCCCAGACCATCTCCTCCCTTGGCCAGCAGCAGGGCTCAGAGAGGAACAAGCTCCTGGTCTCTGCCCAGGTTACCTTCTCCCTGAGCCTGGTCCCACAGTGGGTCCTGTCCCCCCTCCCAGCCCCACCCGGGTTCTTTTCATCAGCCAGATCAGCCCCCCCACCCAGAGCTGGCCGAGGTGGAGGGTGCTGACAAGAGCCACATTCAGCACTGGCTCAGGCTCAAACCAAACAGGACAGGGCCTGTCTGTGGTTGGATGTTTGCTCCAGCCTCGGCTGCTTGGTGAGTCCATGCATGGAGAGTCCCAAAGCCTGAGGCTGTGCCAACCTTGTGCAAGAGTCCAGAGACAGAGCAAAAGGCACTTCTCCACCTCTTTTGGCTCTTTTCTGTACCTGGAGCCATCCCAAGGAAACCACGTGTGACAACACTGCAAGCATCAGGCCAGTGCAAACACAACAGCACAGCTTGCCTGGGAGGCAGAGCAACTGCAGCTTGTGGAAACAGAACAAGGGGAAAAAACTCATCCACAGAGACAGGAGTATCACATTGCTGCCTCTGGGGTTTGGACTGGGACAGTCACAGCCCTTGGGAGGTGCCTGTGGCTGCTCACCACTCCTGTGACAAATTGTCAGCCAGGAGCTTGCTGTGATGGGGAGACGGAGAGCAGCACAGAGAGCTGGGAGCTGAGTGACTGAGCAAGGCAGGAAGGAGCTCTGAAGTGGACCTAACAGCTAATTCACAATGGCCAATAAATTACAGATGAAGGCCATTGCGTCCCACAGAGCACCCAGTCCAGCTGCCCTAGCAGGGCACCAGCCCCAGCTCCCCTCCACAACTCCCTCCCTTGGGCTGTAGGCAATAAATCACACAGTGGAGAGTTGTTAGGGCAGGTGAGCAGTGCTTTGGTACACCCCAGGCTCGCAGATCTCACTGTCCTGGCCAGAGGTGCTGGTTTGTGTTTCTTCTGCCAGCAGCTGCAAGAGCAGGCAATGCACTTGTTCTCACATAGGGAAAAGTAACAGATGTTCTACTCCAGTGGCCAAAATACCTCTTTTTCAGTAGCTTCATGGCAGATGTGTTTTTTTAAGCCGATGCTGCACCCATTCTCCACCAGAGTGGCATCAAAGACCTCTTCTTGGCCAGAAGACAAAAAGCAACCAGGAAAGGCTTGAGCACCACTTGTATCACCTTCCCCCCAGCCAGCTCCCCAAGCTGGGCCTCAGGGAAGACTGAGAGCCTCTGCCAACATATGGAACTTCACACACAGGCACTAGCTGGGGCACTGACTTCAATAAGTCCTTTATTTTTAAATAAAGAAACCCCACTGAATCAAAGATAACAAAATTACATTTTGTTTTGCAATGACTTCCATTTTACACCACACAAGAACAAAAATTAAAGAAAAAAATCAAAGACAGTTTTATATATATTTATATATAATTTTAAAGGTAAACATCAGCAGATATAGAAAAATTGCATTGCTAGTTGCAAATCATCTCCCCTGCAGCTCTCAGCTCCAGAGAATCTGACTCAGAACATGGCAGCAGGGAGGGTGTTTCAATATACAGGCTTCTTCAGGGCAGCATTTAGAGATAGTTACAGAATAAAATTTTGCCAAATTGAAAATATTTTCATAGTCAACTGCTCACCAAGACCACTGGAAGTCACTCTGCCTGTTCTAACACAGCTGCATGAGAAAAACAAGGGCACAGGTCTCCTCTTCCCAAGCTCTTTACACACCTTTTTGGCTAGGAACTTTCAGAGAAAGAGGTTATGCTTTCTAAGGAAGAATGGCTAGAGATCTGTCACTGGAAATTACAGTCAAGCTATCATGTAACAATGAGACAATATGCCCCTTTGGAAAGCTGTTGACTTGGGCAAAGCAGTAGGATTTGGTTATAACAAATACAAATGGGGTTTTTTGGCTTTTTAAAAATTTTATTTTAAAGACTTTCCAGTTGGCAGGGACCATGAGATGGCTCAACATCCCAGCAGAACTATAGTGGAGATCCAAGAAGAAAACTGTCTGTCTCCTCTCTGGTCATGCAAGAACTTTGATTACAATGGGAGCTTGTCAGCCAGACCAAAGCAAAGGGGCTTTGTGCCACCTTGTGCAGATGTTCAGGGTAACTCCAGAACCTTTCCAGCACAGCATGGAAAGCTGGCAACTGCTTTGACTCATTGATGGCACTTGTGCCTAAGCTCCCCTGACAGCTGAGGAGGTCCAGGCCAGTGTCACTGCCACTGCCAGTGAGAGGAGGGTACAGGAACAGGGCACCCTCCCTTGGGCTGGTGCTGCTCTGAGGCATTCTAAGCTTGGAGAAAAATCACAAAGTCCTCACACCAAGAAGGGCTGTTTGCTTTTCACCTAGAAGCCATGGAAGAGACACTGCTTTGAGTCACTGTAGCTCCAGCACCTTGCCAAATGAACCAACCCACAGAAGGGATACAGACATGGAGTATGACTCAAGGCAGAAACAAGATGTTCTTTACAAGTGACTTACACAGGCAGCACAAGGCTTAGGCCTTCTCTGGTCTCACAAAAAAAGATTGAAGAATTTCATTAAGCTCCAGACAAGCATAGCATTTCCAGAAAAACCTGGAAGCAATCCAGGTGACTAAACTGGCAATTAAGTCCTGAAGATGGTACTCTCTGCTCTTTCCTTTGAGATGTAGCCACTTGAGCAATTTACCTCCAGCTATGCTGCTGGAGTGTTAACAGACAAAAACTTTGGGATTGCAGGATAACAAGTCACACATTAAGCAAAGCAAACCCTGCTTCTATGACTCAGTTCCTACTGCTAAAGGAGCAGAGAGTTGAAAGTGATCCACTGATTATATACATCGTTATTTTCAGCCTTGAAACTGACTGCAGCCAGTTGTAGGCTGCCCACAAAGGTCCTTTAAGTCAGCACTCAATTGTGCCATGTGCATCACCGGTGTGCCTCAGTGTCTGAAAATTCATTCACCAAAAAGCAAAGCCCCAGAAGCTCTGACAGAGCTGTTACTGAAGTCTCTAGATATGCTGATGTCAGGGGAGGAGGAGGAAAAGGGCAAGGCACCACGTGTCAAAGGGCTGTGGTCTAGGAACTTGTGACAGACCCAGGACAGATGACACACAGGTAGCTTGGCTAAATTCAGTACTGGAGTTAATAGTTCCCAACATTTTTACTTAATGCCCTGTCTTTGTAACCCATACCTTCATAAACAGGAACTGCAGAAAAACACTCAGGAAAAGGATTGCAAGGAAGTTCACTGTTTGCTTTTACAGTGCAACTACAACACTGCCAGACCCACTTGAAAACACCTTGATTTAGAACAAAGGGACAATTAAAAATGCTGGCAGAGCTCATGTAGTGGAAGCTGAAGTTCCTTGTGCTCAGTCAGAGCAAGTCTGAGCTGCTTATTTACCATCTTCAGATAGCTCCAGAAAAATGGTAAAGGTGATGGTTGGACCAGCCTAACCATCAAAGAGTAATTGTTCTGCAACTTGCTGTCTGATTGAGAGGGTCCTCAGGGCTCATGTTCAAGTGCTACTTACATTCAGTGATGGGGAAGGTGTGTTTACCATGAGACTACTCATGGAAGAGATCTCCTAATGATTTTTCTAATCCCAGTTTGAAACTAAGCAGAGCACATGTCAGATTCACCAGGCTGTAATCTTGAACTGCTCTATCAGACCACACTGCAATGATCTACAAGTGCACACTTCAGCAGCCTCATGTGTTTGGACAAGAGATGAAAGACTTCACCTCTAAGACTGAAAAATTCAGACTGCATTTAAGGCTGGGTTCACTGGGCAAATAAAGACCACCTGCCCACATAACAAGAGTAGTATTGCCTTATTTTGGGAGATAAGAGTATTTCAGATGAGGACTGGACAAAGTCTGACTGCTGCTGCAAGTCTGACTACAACTCTTGCTTTGAAGGAAGCATCAAATTTGTTGAGATGGAGAGAACAGGTTTTTTTCTACACTGCTTCCACCTACAGGTTTAAGCTGAAGCTCAAGCTCCAGAAACCTTGCACAAAAAAGCCACAACAAAAGCTGTCCTTCACCAAATAAGCCAGACTCAGTCAATTCACAAGTGATTTGAACAGTTTTAGATTCAAGTGCAAAACCAGGGCAAAGGAGCAAGACAGAGACCCACAGTACTTCTGTAGTGGAGAATTTCAGAAAGTCCACAGCACTGGCACTTCTGAAGGCTTGGGCTGTGGGGTAGGAAGGAGTACTCCTCAGAAAGGCTCTCCAAGTTTAAAGAAAAATCTCTACTTGATTAGACAAAGCCACAGGTCCTGCTGCTTTGAGAACTGTCCAGCTGCTCACCTCATTTTGGGAGACTTTGACACCTAAATTTATACTGTAGCTATTTGATATGTACATGTGTTGTTTACACTCCACTTCTGCTGAAGCAAGGAGATATTTAAGTCATACCCAATGAATATTACATGAACATTACTTAAGCAAAAAAACCCTGAAATGTCTTTTATGACATACTTTAGTGATGCAGTATGAATAAGAACATAACAACACAGAGACAAGATATCCATCAGCTAAGAATATCCTTGCTAACTGATGCCCTAAAATAGTTCTTAAGGAACAGCCACAAGCACAGCCAAATCTTGCTGTAGCTTTACTTAGTTTCATCTTCTCTTTGAAGAAAAAAAGAAGCCCAGATTTACTGACTAGGAGAATGTGCAGACATCCACAGTTCATCGTGGATCACAGGCCAAGGTGTTTGACCTAAGGCAAATGAAAGGAATTTCCTGATATGACAATGCATCTGCTACAATAGTTAATTATTGCTTTATTAAAATGAAACCCCACCTACTCAACCTGCTGAAGTTCAGGGACAGGGCAGTCCAGGAGGCTTGTTCCCCAGGTTTGTTGTTACCAGACTGAAGACTTGCAGCTTGTTTCACCCTTAAGCTATAAATTAAAGTGCCTGGAACACAGACCAAGGCTGAAGCAATAAAGTGCTGATGAGGGAAGTTGTGACAGGAAAAGAACTTCACTGACACTGTGCTAAAGAAACCCTATGGATGGATTAATGACCCTACAATACTGAGAGAACAAACAGTAAGGGAAAAAAAATATTTTTACCACTAGTTTCAGTCTCCAGATTGTCACAGGACAACTTTCCTTTAATAACTACTTTGGCACAGACCATAGCTGCCACTTGAGGGAAAAGCACAGGTGAGTAGCCAGCTTTCCTGCAAACAGCCTTCACACTTCACTTTGCACATTAAAACTAGAAGGGGATGTCTGGTTGTGGAAAAAAAATTCTAGTGAGAAAGAGCCCAGTGTCTTACTGGAGCCAGTAATCCTACAGATTACACAGATCTGGAAGTAGTCAGCCATGAAAAGATGTCGTTTCAGTTGCACAGGGCTGGGAACACCAGTTCCACATCAACTGTAAGGCAACTCACATGTCTCAAACCCACCTGATGCTCTGAAAGCTAATGGGAAGAATTTTGGTATTATTTACCCTGACATAAGGGGAGAAAATCTAAACAGATACACCCTACCCCCCACCAATTAATCCCTAAGAGAGTACAACAGCTCTCCATAAAATAATCTTTCAAGCAAATTGAGCTCACAGAAAAAATCCTGCAGATTCTTAATCATGGGTTTCCATTTGGAAGCTAGAGCCAGCCTTAAAAAGACCCAGGTCAAACAAAGAATCCAGTACTGAAAAGATAACAGTATTTAAAAAGAGGCAAAGGTGACAAGAAGGTGACTGATCAGGTCCTGAAGTGAGAACATGTTTACACAGAAACATTAACTGGCATTACCAGGCTGCAGCTTTTCTCTACTTGGAGATGCAGCACAAAGCCACCCCAATCCACTCACAGCTCAAGCATGGAAAAGTTGAATATTTTTAAAGTGATTCACCTGTGCAAGTGCATTCCCAGGTACTAAAATGTTTCCCTTGAGATGGTGCAAAGCTGACACTACACTTGCAGTCAAGCACCTGTTTTTCCAAGCCACACTGTAGTGGCTTACAGGCTGAACCACTCACTGGCTTGTGGCTTGGTACAGGGATTTTCCAGCACCCAGAGAGAGAAGAGAGCCACAGTTATCCCATCATCTACACCTACACAAATGCTGCAGATCAAGTTTTTGACCAGCAGGTAAAGAGATTTTGACATGTGAAATTTCTGCTATATTAAAGCAAGCAGTCTTTAGCTCAGTAGCCCTGGAACAAGCTGCAGACAGCAACCCAATTCTTCAAGCAGAGCAGTAAATTACAAATCCATGTGACTGGATATCCAAAGAGGCTCTGACCAGATGTTAACCTCTGCTTTAACTCAGTTTTGGAAAAACACATGGTGATCAAACCCCAGCCATAGGATATCAAAGAGAATGGAAACCTGAAGCAGCAGGTGCGGGAGCAAGATGTTCCCAAACAGAGATTTACTGAAGTGATCCAGAGTCTTTGGGTCGATTACTCCTGGCCAGACACAGCCTGCTCAGCATCTGAGCAGTGAGGCTTTGTCTTCTCCCACTGGCAGATGGCGTTGGCATACTGCACCACGAGCTTATCCATCCAGGTAAGAGGTTCTGGGAACAGCACAGACCCCTCAAAAAATCCCAGGTGGCCTCCGTGAAGGGGCAGCACGTGCATGACATTCTCTTTTTTCTCTGTAAAAGAAAAAGAGGCAGAAAGTTCCAGGATAACATCTTCAAGCTGAGAATGAAAGCATCTTGAGTTGCCAGGACAAAGGCTGCCCAAGAGATGCTGCTGACTGGGCCCTAACAGCAATAATAATAATAATAATAAAAATAATAATTAAAAATATTGCTGTAAGAATGCTCATTCTTTAACAAATGAACACCTTTAACTCACATTCCCTGGAACTAGGACTATTTGCATCATGTCAAGCTGCACCAAGCTCTGACAGTGCATCAGCCATCTTGTTGCATGGACAGTGAAAAACTCTGTGCTTGCTTCTGTCTGAAAGCAGCTGGGAATAAATTCTCTGCTCACAACCTCTGACCAGGAAAAGAATGAACCCTGCTTCCCTCCCTGTGCACCCACTCTTTGTGTGATGAAGCAGCAGCAGCCCCCTCTTTCAAGCTTCTAAGTGTAACAGGTGCCTGAAAGGACTGAAGTTTCTCCTGCTCAGGATTAGCCTTGTTAGTTCTAGCAATTGGTGACTTAAAGAGGCTTAGCACACCTCCCACAGCATTACAGATGTAAGGAGGCAAGTCGAGCTGCTTTGAAATCAGGAATTGTGATGTGGTAAGCAAGCTGTAAGTACACAAATATGTCCAGCTGGAGGAGGCTGTTTCAGCATACCTGAAAGAGCTCTTGGAATTGATAGAAGACTCTCATGAACAAGAGGGTCATCAGCAGCATTAACCAACAGAAGAGGAACATGGATCTACATCAGGAAACACGACATGAAATGAAGAAACCAAACCAGAATGAGGTTAGTATTTGAATGTTAATCTACCAACTGTAAAAGTATGTTAGCATAATTCAATTAAGATCTCTTATTTCAGAGTTAATTTTTTCCTCTAAGAGGCAGAGAGCAAATAGACTGAGTCCCCATTCTTAGAACTGAAATAACCACACCCTTTTTTCACTCTGCATTGCTTTGCACATCAGGCAGCTATTGCCAGCTCTGTTATGGACACCTTGGTTAAAGTCCAGGAAACTCCCTTGGAACATCTCCATTCTCTGGTTCAGTAGAAAATGGAGGAACTGATCTCAATTACACTTTGGCAAAACTTTGCTCAAGCATCTGCCTGTCAGTGTCCTGAGTCTCCTCCATAGAATCCAGTAAGCCTTTCTTCCTTGGAGGTGCAGGCTCCATGCAGGCACCCATTTCCCATTGTATCCTCACACACTCAGAGCAGTTCAGCTGAATGTGTGGCTTTGTCTCCATCTCTTGGGTGCTATCACCTGCCAGAGTTATATGCACTTAAGAACCCAAATAATTTAGCCCCAGTGTAAGAGGTAGCAAGATCTGAAATCCCACTCCAATATACTGTGCCTGATTATTTCTGAAAATCCCAGCTAAGACATCTGCAGGTATCAACAAAAGGAACCACAGAGTATTTTCCCTCAAGTGCAAGAGCAGCCTGCTGCAAGAGCTTACCCTGTGCAAGTAATGCAGGCAACTTTCCTCTTCATAGTACTCCTTCAGTGAGCTGTAGCCATGGAATTTCCTGAAATAGAGCAGATTGTCATTAATATCACCTATTTCAGCCATGTCACTATGACTTTTAAGTAAGGACACATATGCAGAAACAGGAATGATGACTCAATTTTCATAGACAATTTTTTTAATACCCGGTCTCTTTGCAAAACCCTTTGGCAGCACATGGCTTGATGGTTTCTGTGCCTTCTCAAATACTCTGAGAGCATGGGCAAGTCAAACATGCAAACTGAAGACCAGCAGCCCTCGGGGTGTTTCTTTTAAAACACCCCACTTCACTTAATTGTACATGTGAATGAAAGAAAGTTAGGATCTTGTTCATC
>NW_005054313.1:876524-902623 GCF_000277835.1 Geospiza fortis | reverse complement strand
TTTTTTCAAAAAAAAACCCAGCATAGCTTACAAACCTCAAATTTACTGAACAAGTTCCCCAGAATTCACTGTGGTTCTACTTTGCCAAATCCTTTCACACCATCCCAAACCAAGAATTCAGTAAGCCTATATTCAAGTGTCTTTTTTTAATATAAGGGGCAACATAGCTGTTAGTCCAAACTAGAAAGGTCTCAGTGATGGTGTTCAAGCAGGGAGAATTCCCAAGGAATGGTCTTTTATAAGCAGCCAACCATACTCCTGGTTTGCCAGAAGTGTCATACCTTTTTAGCTAACACTTTACAGCTTTATTTTGGAAAGGGGTCAATGCCTGATACAGAACATGCCATGGTATGAACACTGCCACTTAAAGTGCTATGTTGTTGTCAAGGACACAGGCAGCAACAGGCTACTGCTCATTAAAGCAGAGCACTTAATTAGGTGTTAGTATGACAAATAAGAAGGGTTGCATTATCTCAGCCAGCCCTATTGTGTATTGAGAAAGCAGAAGTGTTTTATGGGAAGAAGACTTTTCAAACAGAGTCAAGGAAATCCATGAGCAGTTCTGAGCTTCTTTCCACATTCCCCTTTTTTTTGTTGCTAGAGCTTGGCCTCTTCCTACCTTAGTGAAGGCTGCAGGTTCAGGTGTTACAAATAAATAAATGCCTCCTGGATGATTTTAAAGAAGCTGTGACTGTAAACAGTAAGTTTTTTTTCCTCTCTCCTAAGTTTTCTTTAACGTGGAGGCAAGTAAGAATTTGAAGTTGTGCTCACTGTACTTCAGCAGACTCCCACAGGCACAGCAAGGGGCATGCAAGAGCAACACTGGGAAGAGAAGGTACCTGCAGTTCTATAGGGGAGCAGGGAATTGCCCTTCATACCTCATAACATTATCATCAATCTGCATAAGTGATGTTGCTGTATAGAGCTTGCCCAGATCAGCTTCTGACAGGCTCTGTGGCTTCTTCATGTTGTTATCTCCAAAAAGAACTTGCCTGGAAGAGTGACATCGAGAATTACATCCAAATAACACAAGGGCAGCAAAACCATGACCTGTTCAAGGACAACTGAGTTTACCAAATCTGACAAGATAAGATTAGAAGTGGGTTACATAAACATGAGGCTTCCTTGGGAGCAAGAGCAGCTTGTTTGTCCACTTACCTTAGCAGCAAGACATAACAAACCCCAACAGCCTCCTTGTAGGAAAAAATGTTTTCCTTATCTACTGAAAAACTGCATGAGGGGGCCCTCTTAAAAGAAACTTCCCAGAACAGAGGACACTAAGGGTATTTGGACTTGAGGCTACATGTTAGAGGGAGGGTTTTTTGGCTTCAGACCAAACCTGTGGGTGGTTTGGATGAGAGCACCATCATTGCTGGGCACAGCATCTCCTGCACCATCTGGTTCTAAAGTCCCCAGCACACACTTCAGGCTACCACACACAGAAATTACTCAGGATATTTCCTTAGCAGAAAGCTTTTACTATGGACACTTGTCATAGCTGGCCACTGCCCTCAGGGGAGGATGTGTTTCTTTACCAGAACAAACTTCTCCCCAAGCTAACAGAACAAAAGCCACAAGTTGGAAAGGGGTTTTTATTCCCTTTGAGAGGCAGCTGCAGAGCAGGCTAGGTTTGATTTGGGCAAGGTAGAGCACAAGTGATTATGGAAAAAGTTTGCTCAACATACTTCCTTTCAAATCAGCACCAGTCTTTTCTGGGTTAAGAATTTAAGTACCCTTTAATGGGAGCTTACCTAACTTCACTTGTCAAATTTGTTCAAGTTGTCTAAATATTTGTAAACCTGGAATGAATTACGTGGATCATCCTACACTGGCCACCCTCCTTCTACAAGTGTTTCATACTGCACAGGAGTGTAAACACAGAACCAGAAGTCTGAAGTGATACATGCTCCTTCAATGAAACAGGTCTTAAGATATTCCCCTCCTTTCTCTTCAGTCAGGCAAATTCCAATACAGATGAGGTACTTTCTTGTCTACCCAAAGTACCACCCAGAGAACTTTTGATGGGGAAAACACCAACATGAGCATATCACCTGTTTAGCACACAAATATCTTTTGTTATGCAAGAGCCACGGATCAGCAACAGCAGCACAAGGATCCTACAGCACTCCAGGAACAGCAATGTTAAGTGTTTTGCTGGCTACATGCTCTTTCTAGAGGAACAGCTAGAAGCCAGAGCTACAGGTTTGACTATTTGCTTATTTGATATGCAGCAACTCCATACAGCAGATCTGGAAGATTACTCCTACCTCAGGTAGGTGGCAGAACAAGAGGCTCCTTCAATAGGGAATTCTTTGGCTAGAAGTAAAACAGATGCAGAATACTCCACTTTGAAGTCTAATTGCAATGTTTTCCTGTGCATGTCTTGTTTATTCATTAAGCAAGTTTCCACAAAACACAAGAAGACAACAATGTCTTTCTTCAAACAAAATGGCCAAAGCTTGTTTGTCTATTTTACAGTATAATGAGATTGACATGGGTTCACCTTCTCTGTTGGTTCATCTAAAGATCTACCAAGGAACTTGTGCTAAACCTTTCAGGAGTCCTATTTTAAAGAACCAGGCAGACAAATCCAATATAGCAATTCACCCAATCAATACTGTCAGTGTGAGTGATGTACTGCAGTACCTGTGAGAAAGGATGATCTTCTTCATGTTGTCTGCCATGAGGAAGTTATAAAATCTTCTGCAATGATCCCACTGCATGAAGGTTTCCTGTGCCCTAGAAAAAACACAGCAGAACAAACAAAGCTGTTAATGGAGCCCTTGAAAGATCAGATTAATACACTGTTAACATCTTATGGCAGCCTGGGGCTGTGTAAACAAACCTCCAGGCCCTCTCTGCCACAGCTTAACCTTTTCCAGGAAATGACTTCCACTTTGATGAAGTTTGTTAATATCAGAAAACAGATCTGCAGTCTCATCTTGCACAATGCAATTAGCAGTTTTGATCAGAGCATTTAAGAGCCATCAATCAAGATCCATAACACTGACAAGAGGATTTTAGTATCCCTTTGGAGAAGTTGAATGTAATTTACATAATGGGACTTTCAAGGAAAGGGCTAAAACCTGTTGCTCAACAGTGTTGTCTGTTGTGTAATACAGCTCTGCAGAGGAAACAATTTGTGCAGATGTTTCCAATATGTACACATACTATTATTGTTTTAGTTCATTGGCAGGAACTAGGAATAAATACTAGTTGCAGCTGCAAGTGGCATCGGAGTTGAAGCCTTTACCTATTCTCAGAGCAGAAGAGCACTTCACAGCTTATCTGTTGTTAGAGCAGAATTTAAGCCATCCAGAGCTGTGTGAGCTCTGCCAGATACCAGCACTCCTTTGCTATGCAGGGTCATGGGCAGGTTAGAGCTTTACTCCTAGCAGGGTTTGCTGTTGCTGAGGGAACACGCTATCATTTACTGAGAGACTGAAGAATGCTGGGAGCAGCTTCAGCTACTGAAGCTCTCCTACCACTTAAACATTAACATACCATGAGAACTACTGTAGGTTTAGCATGACCTTCCAAGCTACAGCCTGCAAGTCCCCTACCAGGCAGGAACAAACTGTTTTCTTGTAATTAGCCATGCTGGAGAGTATGGATTTAAAAAAAAAGAAAAATCCATTATCTTTTTGTCTAGCCAGGCTATACCTACCACATTTATGCCAGGGCAGGGGAATGAAAGAAGATAGGAAAACGCATATTTCTTTCTTCACAAAAGGTTTTCCAAGTAAACCTATTAAGTTATCACAAGATGTTTGAAGTTAAAGCTACTACATTTCCCTGCAGTTCCTGTGGTGTACAGCAGTACTCCTAATATGAAGAGCTGCAAGCATTAAAAAAACCACCACAGGCAGCTTCCAGTATTTTGAGGACTGCCCAGGTTTCAGAACTGAGGTCTCTCCCCACAGCCTGGAGCTATGATGAAGATGCATTCCATAAGATCAAGAAGCAGAATCAAGCCTATGCAGGCAGGGATTAAGGAATAAGGAGATCTGTCCCTGCTTAGCCTCAGGGAACACATTCCCTAGACTGTGTTAATTCATTAAAGATCTCATTGTTCTGGCAGATCCCAGTATTGCTGCTGCTCTGGAAAGGCTTTCCTATCTGAGATCCTTGGTTCACCTTGCTAACTAAAACTTTTTCCTTTGCTTATGAAGGTTATTTGGGGAATAAATGCTGGACAAGCCAATATTTTAAAAAAAATGGAAGCGTAAACTAACTGGTTATGTTACCAGGGTAATCCATTTCCATGCAGCCCTGAAGGCTGAAGCCAGCTATTTTCACGTACCAGACCAAGCCCAGGAAGGCAGTGGCTTCACCGTTCTACCTGGAGGTGCTTTACACCTCCTCCCTCCCACTTCTGTAACCAGGGCACAAGGCCCTCCCTCCTCCTGTCCTTTGCTCAGTAGATGTTGCTTCCCTCTGGTTCTTCAGCTAATTAGCACTTACAGCAGATGTGGGCATTAGGAAGGCAGACACAAGACCTGAAACCCTCCCTGCTGGCTGTCCAGTAATACAGAGCAGATGTTTTGTGGCAGGAGCTTTGCTAGGAGATGTTTACCCAGCAGGTGGAGGCAAGAGCTCAATAATCCACACAGCCCACACCATGGGGTACATTAAACTCAGGGGGGAAAAAAAACCAGTGAGTTGTTTTTCCACACAAATATCCAAGTGGAGAATTGTTAATCAGGTTGTCCTTGCCATGCAAGCATAATAGCATTACTCACAACAGCATTTTGGAGATCAGGAATACAATATTGCATAATTGTAGAAGATGAACCAAGTGGACCTCAGCCAGTTATTATCCCTGCAAACCTTCTCTGATGGTTGCAATTAAGGAGCTGGCTTCAAAAGGATGCTCTGTGCTCTATGCCAGAATCCCAGGACAGCTAAGAACATTTACTTGAAACAAAACAGAACAGCTGTTCCTGTAGCATCTGTTCAGATTTTAAGGGTGTGAACTAGCAGCAGATTATACACTTCTTTAGCAGTAGTCACATCTGACCTCGAAAGGGATTAGATAGCAAGAATATTACAAGCATATCAAGCTTTTACTCATCTTAGTGCTTCCAGAAAAGCTTTTTGCTTTTACCTGTAAGAGCCTGATTCATAAAAGGTGTCTTCAGACTGCTGAATAACAAACTGGTCCCTACACAGGCAGGGCAGCATCAAGAGTTCCAGCTACCCTGTCCAGGCTGTGAGGCTGAATTCCATAGCAAGCCCCTCACAGACCTGCCACAGTTTCACCATTCCTATCAGCCCAAGGGATCTTGACCCAAATACCCGAGTCTCAACAGTTTCTTTTGGCTTGTAAGTAGTCTCACAGCTCAAAATTGCAGGTAAATTATTGCAGTCAGCTGCACCTTAGTAACTGTCCATATGTTAGACAGTAAAAACTGAAAACAGCAGCTTAACCAGTTACAGTGTTTTAATCTCCATTACCTGTGTGTATATGGAAAGGTTAAAGTATGTTAGTTGAGTTCAGTTTTCAAGCAGCACTGCTGTGCCTGGACCTCCATCAGCACATGCAAGTGAAGCCATCACAGCTCCTAAAGTGACACAACCTTGTCTTCCAGGTGGGGAAATGTTAGTATTTCCAGAT
This sequence comes from Geospiza fortis, assembly GCF_000277835.1. NCBI lineage: Eukaryota > Metazoa > Chordata > Aves > Passeriformes > Thraupidae > Geospiza > Geospiza fortis. The sequence continues at coordinate 897,006 of NW_005054313.1, read as the reverse complement.
TTAAGGGCTATAACACTTTTCCACCCCACCTTCCCCATTCCTGTAAGACAGCTGTGAGCACCTCTCCATCCCTCGATCACCCAGCACTGTGTCAGTGACACTAAGAGGGGAGCATAGATTGACAGAGACTGTGCCGTGCCTTTCCAGTCTCCCTGGCTAAGAGCTGCCAGATGAAACTGCACACTGAAGCCAAACAAGCTATTACAAACCATGGGATATTTCTCAGAGTGATGAGACAGTGTAAACTATTGCTTGCAGACCTGGCATCAGCTCAGCAGCTGGTCAGGCTGCCCAGCCTGCCTGGTTAATTACACCAGGACTGCACAGGGAATGCCTCCTCTTCACTCTAGCCATGAGACAGCATCACATGCACAGTCCAGAAGCTGCCAGCATGTACCTGGCCTGGTACACAAAACCTGTTTACACTGCTGACAAAGTTTTCTTGTGCTTGCAAATCAACAGAGCTTCAGGTGCTCCTTCAGGAGGGTGTTATCCTACATACTCAGTCTGTCAGACCAGTTCTGTGCAAGAGAAACACCCATCTTCACCTTGCCCTTCCAGAGATCTCCTCCCTCCTGCACTCCCAGAAGAGAGCAGCACAGGGAAGGCTCCAGACCCACCTCAGTGCACTGTACCCCTGGCACAAGCTGACACAGCACAGCACTCGCTCCTGGTTGGCCTGGCTCTCTCCCAGGTATTTGCACACGATGTTTCCACCCAGGCTGAAGCCCACAACAATCAGCTGGGTCTGAGGGTAGGTCTTCTTGATGTAATTCACCATGGCACCAAATTCCCAGGTGCATCCTAAAAAGAAGAACAAAGTTAAAAAATATCTTCTAATATATCTAAATTCTCATTCGAAGCTTCAGTTGTGTGCTTTGAATTCAGCTTCTTACCCTTTCTGACTTTTCAATAGCCTTAAGGTTTTAACAGCTCTGATTCACATGTGTTCATACATCTGTGAGTCCTGTGGAGCTTAGCTCATGCTTAGTTCTGACACAGTGCCAAAGCAAGATGAAATTTAGTTGCTTAAAAATCATGGTGACAGTTAACGTGACAATCAAAACGCTTTGTTTCTAAAACAGCTTTAAAAAGCAGAGTCCATCAACTCTGGGCTTGACATTACCATGCAATAGCAGCACACATCATTACTTTCCTGAGGCAGTTTGCCACTTCTAAAGTGAAGTGAGGTATTTGGAATGCAGTTTGCTCCTTTGTTTTTAAGCAAGATGATATGGATCCCTAAATCCACTCTGCTGTGGGGAGAGGAAAGGAGTGGCTTGTCAGGAAGAGCTCCCAGCAGACTGCTGCAGAGCCTGCCTAAGCAGCTGATCTCTGGAATCAGGGAGAAGGCTTGAAGCAGAGATATTCAACCCTTTGTAGCCAGTGAAAAGGTAAAGATACTGCAGCTCCTTGAAAGACACATGGGTATCCCCACACCAAGAGAATAGTTAAGTGTCTCTATAGAGATCTGTTCCACTGTCAGCAAACACCCACTTGCATCCCACAGGCACTGAGGGATCCAGTTTCTGACAGTGCTGGCATCCTCCAACTGTTTGACAGACTTGAAGGCCTCCACATATACAACAATCTGAGTACCTACAACTATTTCTCCTGCTTGTGAGTATGGGAAAAGGAGATACGGAGCAGCAGCTGCAATAGTGATGGCATTAGTACACTGGTTTCAAGTGTTTATGCAGCTTGTTAACCTTCCCTTTGGATTTAAGGCTGCAAACCACAGGAGGCATCACATGAACAACAGAAATAGAACTCCAGATGTTTCTTCTTGTCCAGAGTCAGAAACTCAGCTCTATTCTGTGGAACTTGTCCAGAGAGATAAATCCTAGGATTCCAGCATTCCACCCTGTATTAGCCTAACACTGCTCCACTGTATCCCCACCCCAGCTGGAGCATCCTCAGCAGACATCAGACTCCAACTTTACCTAGCTCTGGGGTAAACCCTGAGCACCAGAGCTTGTTTGCTTCAGTGGAACAGCAAGCTCCTGTCTGAGTGTTTCAGCAGGGTTTGGGCACTTCCTTGTGAACAGTCTTAAGTCAAGACAACAAATTCTCACTGCACTTCTCTGGAAGAAGCCAGTGGTCAAAATACTTTAGTGTTTGACCTTCATGATTTCAGGGCAGCTCAGAAATCTAAAACTAGAAAAGCAACAGGTCAAGCTTGATATAGAGGCTGGGATTCAGCAAATCCCAAATTTAGCCTACTTGCTCCTCAGCAAGTATGCCTGGAACACAGCAAAGCTGAAAGGGCACTGAGTTATTTGGGTAGGAGGCAGAGTAAAGTCTACTGGACTTGCTGGCACTTTACTTAAGAAGCAACTCTGCCAAGTGATTTACTGTCTTACTCAAAGGAAGTGCTAGTCATTCTTTGCCCTTTCCAAGGCTATAAAAGACTCAGAAAGGTATGCTCAAGAGATGCACTACAGAATAACATCCTAAGGCCTAAAGCAAAGCTTCATGAAAGCAAACTCTTAACTTCTATCAAAACAGCAATTGCTTTAACATTAAAATTTAGTTTTCAAGACATGGTAGTCTTGCAGCCATAACAGCCCAGGGCCTCACTACAAATGAGGGTATTTGGTATTCCTGAAGTGTTTCCCAAAGAGGAGTATATTTAATAATTCTAAAATAAGCAACAAAGCATTATTATTTGCCTGCCACACTTTAGCATCTCAAAGCACAGTATTTCTGTTTTGACAGTTTAACTGTTCAAGGTAACTATTCTGTTAATCCAAAATCTAAGCAGCAGTTCAGCTAACTTTAAAAAAAAATAAAGCCTAAAGTCTGCTAAACACAGAATTGACAGGGAACCTACAGATACTTAGAATGAAGAGGTAGATGAGGGCTCAAGAGAGCTCAGGAACAAGCAGATTAGGTCACAGGCAAAGAGGTCCCATTCTACATTACTCACCAAAAGGATCACATTACTCACCAAAAGGGCAACTAAGGCTGGAGTCACCCTTCACACAGTTTCATATCGTTTATTCCTTTTAATTTCTAGGTTAAGAAAGACTTCCTTATACTCAAGGTTAGAGCCATAATCACAGCAGTTAAGCACTACACACTTCTGTAGTTTTACTGCCACACTCCTGAACTGTTCCTGTTGTTGACTTGTGTTACATCCAGGAGCAAATCCTCACATGAACTCCCTAAGATATAAATGTACTTTCTGGATAGGCTGGTACAAACTCCTCTCAGGCTGTATTTTACAAAGCCTCAGAAGGGGCATTTATCCTTCACAGACATGTTTGTTTCACATTCCATCAAACTGGCAAATTCAGTATTGCTAAAATCATTTGAACAGGCTCTGGGTAGGCACAAAAGGGCTTCTTTCCCTAAAGTTTTCTTACAAAAAACTGCCTCCTTGATGAGGATACATGTGTAAGAGCTGGCAGAAGAGACAAAAGTGAATTTAGTATTAGCCTTCTCTCTTCCTCCCATCTAAGTTCAGTTTAGGTCTTAGGAAACAGTACAAAACTGTTTTACCCCCACTGGGATACAGGAGTTCTGTTATGCTGGAGGAGGCTGATCAATCCCTAGAAGTTCCATGAGCCCCAGGTGCCACAAAGTACCTACCATAGGTGAACATCCGTGGTGAAGTGAGTTCAATGTTTGGCAGGGCTCCCAGGTGGTTGAGGACAGCACATCTGTAGCCATTCTTTTGGGCATAGTCAACAAAGGTGCGGATGTACTGCTTCTCACTGTGGTTAGCAATCCCCGGGCAGATCACCATCGTGACATCCTCTGTGCTCAGAGAGAGAGGGAAGTTAAGCAAATGTCACTTCATGCAAATTAAGAGAGTCAGAAGATTTCCATTTCAGATCCGTGGGAAACCACCCACCACAAGCAAGCTAGAATTCCTACTAGTCTGCCAAAAATCCCGTATGGGACAGGAGACCAGCAGCTCTGGTGCTTCAGATGAGAAAAAGTAATTCATGCTATGGGAGATGAACAGTTTTTAACTTTAGGAAAAGCTGTGCAAACAGTTCTTCAGGCACTGCCTAGAGACCCACAGTACATTCTTCTGTCTGAAGGACATGTTTGATGTTACACATGTTCTGCCTTCTGACAGCCTGTTGTGACTGTGATGTGTGTGGAAGCTGTGGAGCCCAGCACTCCAAGGAGATTGGTTATGCTATTTCCCCCTCACTTCCCCTAGAGCTGGGTGTAATGCAGATCTTCCAAATGCAGCTCTGCTAAACACAGACATTCTGATCAGCTGACATTAACCATCATCTACTTTGTGGCTAATCTAATGATATTTGATCTGCTGACACTGTTCACTAGTTTAACAAGATATCATTTCATCAACCAAGAAAGTAATTGCTGTAATTCAAGTAAGCACAGTAAATTACATTCAGGATTATCACATGCACTTCAAATTAACTGTAACTCTCTTGTGCAAAGCTCCAACATCACCAGCTCTAGCCACTGAATTTTTATCTCATTAGAAAAGCACTGCTCACAGCAATAAAGATAACAGTAACTGTCCTAGTGCAGCATTGTACCATGAAGATCTCAACACTGACAGTTTTAAAAAAGAAATCTGTTTTTTCTGAGGGCCAGATGGGAGCCATGGGCTCTACCCTCATCTGTCCCCCAGAACACAGAATCAAGGTTAGCAGCTAGATGCAGCCAGCAGCTGTTGGACTGACCTCCAGTGCAGTGCTCAGAGCGTGGCTCAAAGAGATCAAAGGTGGCTGTTGCTCCATCTGGCATGGTCAGGTACTTGCGATGTCCATTTGGATGTGGTGATCTCACTCTCCCCATTTTTCCATAAAGAGCTGTCTGGATATGTCCACTCTTTCACCAGATGAGGGGTGGAATGTACCTGAAAGGCAGTAATTGCTTACCCCTGCTGTGTTAACAAGCCCTTGAGAACACATCAGCACTCCCATAACAAATCTCACCAGCTCCCAAATAGAGCAACAAATATGGAATTGTTTTTGCTCTGACTCAACTGGCAGCAGTGATCTTTGCAGCCTTACACAAGAGGAGAGACCAAAACACTCTCAAAGCTGAAAAATCAGCACTGATAGCAGCAGCAGGAGCCAAACCCCAGACATTCCCTATATTGAGATGCTAGGGGAACAAATGCTTCTCACTAAATACACAGAGGCCTTGTGCCTTGGTAAGATTGAGAGTGCACGTTGCCAACCAACCAAAGTGACCTCCAGAACTGTACAGTGCTGTAAATCTGTTTTAATTGAAACACTGAAGCCTCCTGGGTTGAGCCACATGAACTTGTGTGAGCACTTGACTTTAAAAGCCAGAGGCAGAAACAACAGGATTCACACCAAGTTCCAGAAAATGCAAAGCCCCACAACTTGATAGCTGGGACCATTTTACACAGAACTGTTTTACTAAGTTAAGCAAAGAGCACAGTACAGGTCAGAATTAGATAAAAGTTGGGACAGTGTTAAGAGAATCAGTCAGAACTGACCAAACTTCACTGAGTAACAAATCCCTTTCAGTAAGAGGGGTGAGTCTACCAATTACTTATGCTTATCAAGGGTATATTTAAAGCTATGTGACAAAGCAGATTGTCTCTCTTTTACTGGCTTACAGGGTCTCAAAAAAGATATGTGAGAAACACAGCTATGAGCTGGAAAGCATTAAAGGCTTAGTTATCAGATTTTTTTAGCACAAGCAGAACTGCAAGTGGTTTAACAGGAAACATACTGTGCCCTAGCACCACCACCATGTGGGCAAGTCACCTGGTCACTCAAAGGAGACTGAGCCAATGCCTTGAAAAAGAGAGTTACATCAGCTCTGAACAGGAAAGCATGAATGATTTATTGTTGAGGAGAACAGCAGTCCCAAGGGACACACTTCCAATTAAAGAACTGTGGTCTCTGGTGCACAGACCCGGGTACCCAGAAGAAGCTTGAGAGCTTCTGACTTCACCTTGGATCCTGAGGGATTAGCAACGCCCTCCCTGTTGTGTTTAGGGCTTCCTGCAATTATTCCTTTTGACTTTGAAAGAGCATATGAAACAGAGATCATATTCCTCCCTGTTCACAAAAAACCTAGGCAGCTCAGCCCACAAATTTACTACTTAAGCCCATAATCCACTAGAATGTGACAGAAACCCTACCTCTGTGCTCTGACACTACCTCTTCATACAGCTGGACCTTTCCCTTTCCACGTGCCAGCTCTTAGGTGTCATATCTGCAACTCCCTCCTCCCCACACACTCCTTAAAAATGCTTCCTATCAAATAAAAATCACTCAGGGTTGTTTAGCAAGACAAAGCAGTAGTATGCCCTTTCTCCCCATTCTTTTCCCTCATCTATGAGGGGGACTTCTTACAGTCAAAGCAACATTCAAGGGCCAAGCTTCAGCATGAGTAATGTGCATAGTACTCTGATGCAGAGATTTGTAACTGCTACTGAGGCATTAGGCGTATTTCTAGTTTGCACTAGAAATAAGTTTTAAAGCAGCTGAAGCTCTGAAATACATGCAAGAGTTCAGGCAGAAGCTTGTTATCTCACCAATCTTTTTGTTTAGGCCCATCAGCCTTTAAGGAACAGACTTGTGAGGCAAAATACATCCCTAAAGTATCCAGGCTCAGGAGACTGAGCACCACAACACTTTAACAGGGAAAGGGAAGGAAGCTGCCCAGATAGTACAGATCTTGTATTATCAGTGGAAAAACTCAAACAGATTAGAATTTACCTTACCAGATTGATGCAAAACCAAGCAGCTAATAAAAATATTACTTCTGTTTGCCAAGACAAGTCGGCAATCTAACCTTCTACAAAACCCTGTAAAGCCTTTACAGTAAGTGATTCCTCTCCTTTACTGAATTCTGGTAAAACCTGTTCTCAGTTGAGGACAAGGTATCCTTATAATCTATAGCAGAATCAGACAGATGATCTGCCTGTCACACTATTTCTGTTGACCCTCCATTTTGCCAATGGGCAAATCTATTTTTGAAATCTTCATGTGACTTTTATGTCTTTTGCTGAGACAAAGTCTACTAGAACTTCCAAGAGCAAGTACTGAGCCTAGTGGTGCAAGACTGTACAAGGCTGAAGGATGGGTCATCTTTTTATACAGGGTTTGTGTGGACTTTCAGCTTGCTTTTACTAAACCCACTCAAAGAAGAGAGCATGGAAAGAACCCTGCAGTCCTGAAGGTGCATGATACCACACTGGTGAGGGAGAAAACTTGTCAGGAATTGTGCAAAAGCCTTTACCCTCTGAAAGGACAGATCAGATAAATTTTATTTAAGCCTATTATGTGAAAAGCAGTTCCAGAGACCTTCCTATCCTCAACCCAGCTGAAAAAACCTAACTACCCAGTGCTGATAGCAAGAGCTAGAACAGATTGTTTTGTAGTGAAGGCGACATTCCTCCTGGCAAACAGCTGAAAAAAGATGCTTCTCCAAAACAACCATCCTGCATACAGAAGAGCATGTACTCAGGGCATTCTTCTTGTGGTTCACCTTAAGAAAACAAGCTCAGCAGGATGCAACACAGGGAAACACAACCATGCAGACTGAGCAACTAAGTAGTATTCAGTCTAAGAGGCATTTGAGTACTGCCCTTCACATTTTATGCTAAAACTGTAATTACTGCTAAATTTACCCATGTCTTCCAAACAAGGGCCCTTCACTCAAAAGCAGGTAGCTTTCCTCCAGCATTGATAACAAGTAGAAACAAAGAAAGCATTCAAGGACACAGCAGATTTTCAACTCCTTCCTCTGTCTGCTATAAACTGAAATGGTTCTGAAAAGCAGTGTACTGCAGAGATTACTCCACCACTGCAGAGATTACTCCAGCACAGCAGAGATGGTTCAGCACATATTCCTCAGTGTCCTGATCCAGAGAAGCTGCTCCCAGATGTACAAAAACCCAGGAACAAACACCATGTCCATAAGCAGCATTCCCACTGTTATGCAATAGTGGCTTATGGTGACAGGAGCTGAGCAGTGAACCCCAGCCAGGAGGACCTCTTGCCAAGGCCTCCACATGAGGACAAGGACAGCATAACACAACAACCCAGACAAGCATGTACTGATAAAAAAAATTCCAACAGAAAAGTTGTGTTGTACCAAAAATGGAGATTTTTATTTCTGTGAACCAAAAATGGCTTCTGAGCATTCTCCAGACACAAAGGCTTTTTAACTGATTCATTTCCCTGTTTTGGTCAGTTGCAATAGATAGCAGGCACTCTGAATAAAGACAAATATTTGAAGCAGTTATGTCTTCCAGTAACCAGCCCTGTAGCTTCCAGTAACAGGACTCTGCAACAGAAGGCAGAGAGAACAGGCCTGGGCATGGCATTTACTCATTATGGAAGGTCACTTACATGGCCCAACAAGTACAGAATTCACCACTCCTAAGTAGCTAAGTGAATTCACAGCCAGTTACATAAATCTGCTCACCAGTGTTAGTGTTTGAGCTCCAAACCTGCATTCCAGCAGTGCAGCACAGCCTCACATCTTGATAGGTGGCTGCCCACAGTGCTCAAGAACAAGACAACTCCTAGGTTTTCCCCAAAAAAAATTCTCCTGGCATTTTAATATTTAAAACAATTCCAGCATGTGATTGTAGATTAAGTTTAGTGGCTCTCAGGCAGTAGATTATCATTTTAAAGCACATACATAATCCAGTATGCAGGAATTTAGGAAAGCAGCAGCTGTATAAGCAGCTCACACAAAGCACATAAAAACTGTGCTATTTTTATTAGCAGGCATCAGCATTCAGGTCCTCAAAGATGTGAAGTGGAAGTTCAGCAACAGGCTTATTTCTGGTGCATTGCTTCATTTCATCTGAGGAGATTAACACTTTAACTCTTACATGGCCTTTATGTGCACACCGGATACTGATGGTGAGAAAACAGTCTACAAATTGTCAGTGTCAGGATATTCCAAGAACTTTTGCCTGCATTACAGCAGGTAAGAGATTATTTTCTCCTTTACAGAGCAGTCTGGAGGTATTTAAAGAATGCTTTACAAAAAAATCAAACTTTGAGCCTTGTCCTTTATTTGATGCTAGGGAATGCAATTTGAATTCCAATCAAGGAAACTCATATAAAAGTCTGCAGGGTTCAGCCCTTGACCCCAAATATGTAGAAAGCAGCTTTTTCTGCATCAGCTCAGCTAGACTGCTCAATGTGATGGGGACATAGCAAAAAAAATTGCAAAAAAAAAATTTAAGCAAGTTATGGAGCTTCTACATTCCCTGAGTCTCAAAAAAGAAACAAATGGAGTAGAAGTGTTTGTCTGCTGCCCACAGTACCTGTGTGAAGTCAGAACTATTTAAAAGTACTGACTGGCCCCTTGGCTAAACCACCTCCTTCACCATTTAAGAAGCTTTTATTTAGCAAAGTGCCCATCACACCCCTCCTCCCTCACTAAAATACAAGAAGTATTTTAGTCAAAACAAGGCATGAGGATTTACAGCACTTAAAATCTCCCTTGCTGTAAGAGCTGGAGAACACAAGGCTGCTGCCAATGCCACAGCACCCAGCAAAAACTCAGACCCCCAAGGCTGCTTCCTCTGCAAGGTCAAAGCTTCCAACTTACCAACAGGGAGCTGCCATTCTCCTCTACCTCTCAGCATGTTCACTTGCCAAAGCTTCAGGGGTAACACTGTTCTTCTAGTTTATTATTCTCCTGGAAGTGTTCCTCCCAGAGTAAAACACCTAGGAGTTGACAGGGATCAAACACTGCTTGCTATTAGGGGAAAGAAAAGAGCACTGAAAAGCTTGAAGACAGCTTTTCTGACTACTCATCTCCCTGCATCTAAGAGAAAAGCAGTGACAGTGTAAAAGAGTCTTCTGGTACCAGGCAGCCTGCTCACCCAGCATAGGTTGGTGTGCAAACAAAGGATAAGAAGGATGTAGACTGGATCTTTGACAGTGTTTACTAACAGGCTTGACAGTCATTTGCCTCAATCTTTGAGGAGCTTGCCTTTACTGATGATAAAAAGTGTGCAGACAGCAAGGATAATTATTTTTGATATGGATGGCACGTGCCACATCTCTACAGAAATAAAGATACCCACACTTTGCTAGAATAAACTGTAAACAGCCAAAAATGTTTAGCCTAGTACAGCAAGCACTGGCCAAATTTATCCTCATGAATCAAAGAGCCAGCACTGCATTTCTACAGGAATAAGAGCAGATGAAGGACTTTCTGTACCCTTTTGAAAGGCAGGAAAAGGACACAGCTGCCACCAGCAGTTGGGCCCAAGTGCTCAAGGGCACCAATAGCTGTGCTGAATTGCAAGAGCTTCCATATAAGAAGCACCAATTTGAATGGAAAAGCCTGATTATGCCACTCCACTTGGTAAGCCAAAGTACAGAGCTGGACAGGGTCAGAGCAATGGAAAAAGGGGTAAGAGAACATGAGCTCTAAGAAGACAGATTTTCTTGCTTCCCAGTGTTTGGCAGATATGTAGAAGGCTTCTGGCAGTTTACAGAACTGTAAAAACCAGTACTAACATCTACAAGTACAAGGTACCTGGCACACAGCCATCTCAGGCAGTTTTACAATTCAAAGTTCTTAAATTATTCATCCACCACCACTTGGGCTTACTGAATGACACCGCAGTTACAATGCACTGAATTAGACCAGAGGTGAGGATTGTGCCATAAAGGGAAAATAAAGTCCAAAAGTGTTTACTCTAAGAATTTTTAAACACCTGCATAGATAGCAGAAATAAAGTTATTTTTTCTCCCTGCCAGCCTGTTTTTCACAGCAGTGCCCTCACCCCTTCCTCCCTTAGGCAGGAGCTGAACAAACCAGGTCTGAAAGTCAGCTCACAGCTATGAACATTCCTCTGCACAGAAGAATTGGTCTTAAAACAGATTTGACAACAAACCCAGTACTAATATAACAGAAGGGATTGCTGGGCTACTTATTTTGCTTTCATGGTAGAATCTGAAAAGAGCTGCTTAATCAGCTTTCCTAACACTCTGAATAATTAGCAAGTAATCAAAGCCTTGCAAGATTTTTTGGTGGAGTACTGCACAAGCTGTTTTCACATAGCTTTTTCCTAATTATCCTACAAACAGTTTCATGCATAATTGCAGGAATTTAAATACATTTGTTCCCTTGTAGTCTCCAGGTGACTTTTATGCCTAAAGACAGGATTTCTTTGATTTTTTTTAAAGATTTCTATATTGAAAAAAGTTTGTAATAACATCACTAGAATATTAAAAAGAAATAATCACATATACATCTCAGAGCTGTCTTTCCTGGAAACCCTCTCAATACCCAACAGCAATTATGTTCCTAACAGTCCTGTCTTCCTTAACAGAGATACAGAGGTGAGAGGACTGAACAGCTATCTATTGATACATTTTGTCCTGGTTTGTTTCAGCTGAGTTTGCTTCCTTTTGTCATGGAAGTCTTTCAGACAATATTTTGCCCAAGAACCAGGTACTGGAGAGGACTGCTACAGTTTTCAGAGAAGCTGGCAAGCCTGAGCTCAGCTGATCCAGAGAAAGCAAACAAATCAAACTTGCACACGACCAACACAACACCAGGGTTCTGCAAGCAGCTCATCACTCCTGCAATTAATGCACAACAGATGCCTAAATACTGCTGGACATGTTCTGCATTTTCACTCTTTTGGGAGTGCTTTGGTTCTCCAACTGAAAGTCAATAATACAGCAGTGCTAGGAGCCTGTGCTGTGAGAACAGAGCTGAAATAGCAGGGAAATGGACTCTTAAATTAATTTACAATCCATTTCCAAAGACTAGCCTGATACTAATATACCTTCAAGGCAGGTAATCAGCTTCATGCTTGCTCCTTCAGTGACTAGGGACATGTCATACTGAAGTGCAACACTGGGATGGCAACTACCTGAAGTACCAAGTTACTCAAACCTCCTCAAGGTGTTTTTTAGGAAAGGAACTGCTTTGCAGTTAAAGCAGTACACATAATCAAGAATCCAAACACATTTATGTTATCACTAACCTGGAGTACATCACAGAAACCTCTCTGGGTTCCAATTTCAACAGATAATGCTTTGTTTCCTCTAAAAGTTTACAGAGCCCATGGCCTAACATCTTAAACCTTATGTAATCAAGGCACTGAACACAGCACTGCTAAAAGCCTCTCATCTCCCCTAAAATGACTATCCTTAAGTCAGCTTGACTTTTGAGATCCAAAAGGAAAGTTCATGCAGCTGCACTCAGCACTTACTATATAATTGATGTACTTAGAGCTTCTAAATAGGACTTGCAAGTTTTCGAAGTGATTGCAGAAGAGAAATACTGTAATCAAAGTCCTTGTCCCTCCAAAGCCTCATGAAATTGTACTAAATGCTTGCTATTATTGGAGAATGTTCTTGGTGAAGTTAAGGGCAGCTGCACTGATTCTGGAGGTCTTGGAATGGAAGATCAGGGATCAGCCTGCTCAAATACACAGCTGACACAAGGTCAGTTTGAAAGTGCATTCAACAGGCTTAGAGCTGGCCTCTGTGTCATTACTTTATTAAACTAGTTAGGATGTGCTCTACCAGTAATAAATTTCATTAGTTTTCAATCAACTTGAAGTACTTCTGATAAGAGCAGGCACTTTAAAACTAATAGCCAACCCTGTGTTCATTATAAGGGCACTGACACACCATGAAAATGTTTCCCTCCTGTGAGCCCCAACAGACTCCTTCCCTAATAAAAAGGAGTACAAGATCATGAACAAGTGCTAACTGCATCCATCCCTCCCCCACTTGCACAGTGAGCTGTTGGTGCTGCTATAGTATAACATCAGCATACAGATGATATTCTGTATCTTCTTCTATAATGATGGACAGTGATGACTTTTTCTATGCATCTGTTGAAAACTTCACACCACAAGGTTTGGTCATTAATCCAGGTACCTGAGACAAAGAAATGCTAAAAAGATTTATTTTAGCTAAGAGTATACCCTGACATTCATTTGAACCCAAGTCTATGAAACACATGAGGAAGAATGGATAAGTGCAGGTCTTCTTCCTATAATACAGGTCAGCATGGAAAAAATATACCACTTACTCTTTGGTCAGAAGTGGGCAGGATTTGAGTAGAAAGCGAGCCAAAGCAGAGTCCTGGTAAATGAGTTCAGGAGGGGCAGTGGGGCTTTTTAAATTCAAGCAGCGAACGATAACATACAGAACAGCAGCAACTGCAGCTAGCTTCACCCCATCAAACACTGCTGGCAGCTCAGAGGTTTCCAGTATTGTACTCATTTTCAGCCTGCAGATAAAAAACAACATTACAGCTTCTAGAAATATAGTGTTGGATATGAATATCAACTGTCATGTTAAATACACAAGTAGATTTGTCAGTCAACACTGCCAGGAAATCTTAGCATACCAACACTTGAGTTGGAAGAAAATTTAGTTAGTTCTGTTCTAAACACCCAGACCAACAGAAGGAAAACTGGATGATCAGCTGTGAAGGAGATTTATTCCTAATCAGTGCTGCCCTAGAACTGCAGCAGTGTCTCAGGTATCAGCAGCCAGTCAATACATGCAGGATCTTGGCCAAGACTACCCAGGTCAAACAGAAGCTGGGTGAAAAGACAGGCTATAAAGGCACCTTGGCAGCTTTGGACATGTGTTCCTTCACAGGTGTGCAAGCCAGACTTGAAAAGGAGCACCTGAAAGAACTACTGTGTCAGCTCCTCAGCCTGAGTCTTGCAGTTCCATGAGAACACTGGTACTAAATCCTGCCTGCACTTAAGATGGCCACTTTATGTACTGGCATTTTCAGCATTTCTTTTTATTCACTGCAATTCTGCAGCTGAAGGACTAGATGAATATCTAGTCTTTCAAGGGCTTCAGAGTAAAGGAACAGAAGCAAAGTAGTATAAAAAATGTATCCTTCCAGCTTGAAATAAAATTCTTAAACTGATCCAGCTTATTTTGAATATACAGTGTAAACAGCTGGCTGCATTTACTGTTGAAAAGACAGGTTTTTCCCTGGGTCTTTCCTAAGTAACATGGGTAACCCAAGTAAGATAAGTGACAAGCCAAGTCTTACCAATTTCAATTTTCTTCAAGCTAGAAAAAACTGCCAGTCCTCAGCAGACTTGTCACCAATCCACGTGCTGCCTGAGCTACCCTGTGGGGGGAAAGCAAATCGATTATTACTGATCAAGCTACATTTCTCAGCTGGAAAGGATGAACACAAATTTATACAAAGGTCCCATCACAGACGTGGCAAGCTATTTGTGGAGTCAGCCATAACCAACTCTGATCCATCTGCACCTGAAATCCATTGCCAGTGGACAGACTCCAGACTAGCTCACTTGCCTACAGTGTTAACTCATCTGCAGTGTGCAAATGCAACTTCATGAGCAGAGAGACTTCATATCTGCAAGACAGTGAGACATTGTACTCAGAAAAGCTACCCAAATCTCTTCCTATTTAAAGCACTAGGATTAGCAGGATACTCTTCTCAACTTTGCAATATCTACAATGTTACTGAAGTGTGAAGCCAGGCTGAAAGAAGTTTCTGCTACTTTTATTCAGGCTTAGCAAAGCAGCTCACTCCTACAGATGGAAGCTTGTAAACAGTCTCTGCTTGTTCCCACACTTGCTTTTTAAGATGTTACAATATATCACACACTTCAACACGGTGGGAGCCACAGGAGGCTCAGACACAGACACCTAATTAACGCCAGTGCACATGCAAGGAGGCTTGTTACAAGAATTTGATGATGCCAATAAAAGAGAAAGCTTTCAGCCTGTGCCCATACAAGTGTAAGCAATACTTGCCATTAGAACTGCCTTCCCACAGGCACAACAAATCGATGGGGACTCAGAGCTTCCAGGAAAAGCTCCAGAACTGTCTGCTCTCTACCACAGCTGCTGCTTCCAAATGGAAAAACACTACTAGGACAGACCATACCAAAGCCTAACTCTCCTTTATAGCAGGAGTAAAGAACCTCAGAAGTACTTTCTGTACTTAGTGCAGCTACATCAAAACCCCTTGGAAGAAAACACATGTGACATCAGCTATTGACTAACAGCATGCTGGAAAGCTTCAAGTTTCTGCCACCACAACCACCTGCACAGCAAAACAGATTGAGGGAAGCAGAGACATTTACTCTTGGACAACTGTTCAGCTTTTCTTTTCCACTTCTGAGCAGCACAGCAGAAGTGACAAGATGGGCCACAAAAAGCCTTCTATTCTTCTGCTCAGAAGATTGCATGGGCATCACGAGAGGAGTTCCAGTACAATGTTTAGCTGCAAGATGCTATCTCACATCTCTGCTTGGTAATATTTCACCAGCACTACCATCAGTTCTGTAGGAGACAACAGGCAAACTACAGCAATGGCTTCACCGGGGAAGGTGCAACTGGCTGAAGAGCAGACCAGGTTCCTGAACTCAAGGACAATCAGATGCCCAAGCAAATCTCCCTCGTACCAAACTCCCAGAAGTTCTGTTGACATCTTCCTATCATTGTTTTATTCAGAAAATTAATAGGCACTAATATCTGAGACCATCCTGACACCTGGATTTTAAGCTAGTTTGCTGTTTACAACCTTCACCTTAGTGAGTTTTTAAAAATAAAACTGAGCACAATTAGTCATTAGGATTTTGTACTAGTGACTCAGTCTAATTAATCCAACTAAACCATATCTTCCTGAGAATGTTCTCTCCCATATAATCTTCAGATTACAAGCACACCACATCTTTTCTGATACTTTTATATCTCATGTTAGCCTGTCACTCCCTTAAAACAGCATACAAGCTTGCCATTAGTTTCAGAAAAATCAGCTGTTGGTAGGCAGGATTATGTTTGACACTTATGAACTAGTATTTTCCATTTTAGACAGTCTAAAGCACACATTCACAGAACTTATGCCACAAACATGTGCCAGAGGTTTATGTATTTGTCAAAATCTTTACCCAAAAGCTCAGATCAGCCTGTAGATGTAACACAAAGCTGGCACTGCTTCAATTGCACAGCTTTCTGCAGTGATCATTTAAGCAGTGGATGCAGCCCATGAAGACTCCATGCTCTGCGGATTCAGCTGTGTCACTTGAGGCACTTGCTCTAAAGCCTGGCATTTCTGAAGACCTAAACACACCTGTCTCAGCCAGGGCAGATGTGCAAGGGCTGAGTCAAACTCTAAAATTTTAAGGGTTTAGCTTACTAAAATGGATTTGAGCTTTGCCTCTAATCACCTAGGACAAATGTCTCCCTCTGTAACTAGCTGGGATGAGGTCACCTTGCTTCTGTTTTGTTAAACCCTTTTTACATTGACCCAATAAATTTGTCTGTTTAAACAAAAAAGATAGATAACCACAGAGTTGAGCCAGACAAATTTTAATCTAGAATCTCCTCTAACTGGGTCAGCATTAATCTAAATGGACAAATATTTGGCTTTTTCCATATACAAAACATTGGATTCACTGCTGGCAGGCTAGGCAAAATTACCAAAAAGCACACCACTGGAAGCAATCTAGCCTGTCCATCCATCAAAGCATTTGAAATTAAGGAACCCAAGGAAGTTGAAGCTCTTGGCCCCAAGCATGTTATTATGAAGCATCTTAATGGCACAATTTTGTTTTTTAAAACACTTACAGGCATGACAGCCCCAAAGACCTGCAGGCCTCTCAAGCAATGTTGTTAAATCCCAATTTTAACTGAGGGATAACTTTAAAATTAATCACTGGACAGTGAGGGCTGGATTTGTGATCTTTTCATTTGCCCTTTCATCACAAAAAGCTGAAAACCATGTTACAGGAAACATTTCAGCATTACTGTTAGCAGAGTGCACTTCATCTGTACAAGTATAACGAGAAAAAAATCCCAAGTCTCACTCTTTACAGAAAGAAACAGACACAAGTACAACAAAAGCCAGAAGAGCTACAGCAAATTCTTTATGTAGCCTTTCAAAACACTGAGTTTTTGGGAAATCCATCATCAAAATATTTACTTGTTCAATAAGTGAATTCATAACTATCAACAAATCCAAGACCAGTACACATTTCAGTTTCAGGTTTCCTGTGGAGAGGAAGCTTCCAGAGACACAAGCCACTGTGACTCAACAGGGCACACACAGGATTTGGTAGCTACCAAGCTTTACAGCTCCTCCACCCACGAAAGCAGAGTCTGACTCTTCATACTGGAAAGGCAACACTAAAAAAGCAAAGATATTAAAGGGAGCCATTCCCACAGGATCCTCCCTCCTTTTAACAAGCCATTGAAAGCCTGGCAGACTCATTTATTTCACTGAGGCATTAGAAATGCTTTGGGCTAATGCAAGGATGAAGCTGTATGGAACACAAAGAGCAAAGGGGCTGCACTAACGAGATATGCTACTCTCCATTACGTGGCCTGAAGAATCTTGAAGGAATGCCATTTCCAGGAAGGGCAGCTCGGTACAAAAGCCTCATGGATGCCTCCCCACCCCTCAGCATTCTGGCTGACTGATGCTCTCAGAGCTCAGCTGGACACCACAACACTGGAAATGTGCCTGGCCAACAGTGAGTCTTTAACAATTCACTTTCCTATTCAGTTACAGCTGACCAAGCAGAGTAACACTCTTACCCACTCAGAAGAGCCAAAGAGGCCATTTCTGACAGATTTACGCAGGCAGACATTGTTAACTAACATATCAGACACTTCTCAGACTGGTTTCATATATTTTAGTGTCTGTTTGGGAATAAAACCCTGAAAACAAGTATATCAGACAAGAGGAAAGCAAACCCACCCTACTTAAGAGTTGTGCCTAGGCAGACTGGGATCAGAAATAAGGTGGGGTTCTTTCCCAACTTTTTAAGGAGGAAGGCTGAAGTTAGTTCTTTATGGAATGTTTCCAGGAAATTAACATCTTTAACATCAGCCAAAGCTAATGACCTTTCTGAAAGATACACTGCAAAACCAGAAGGTACAGGCTTGTCACTACCAGGTAAGATATTTAGAACCACATTATAGGGAAAGGGACTCCATTAAGGAAAGGGTAAAAAGTAGAGCCCTGCATAGTTTTTTAAACAAAGACAAGTTCCATGCCAGCATATTACTCAAATGTCACTCCAGGAAGTGCACAAAGTGTCACACGGCTGAGCTTTCAGCAGTTTAAATGCAGGGGATGATGTTTAGAGACCATCCACATGAAGATGAAAACACTTGAGAAAGGCTCTGAAGCATGTGTCCTGATGGGAAAGGCTGCCAGACTAAGCACTGGAGGACAAGCTACACAAGTACAGAACCTGTGTAAGAGGACTCATGAGGAAAGCCTCAAGTTTTATTGCACAGTTCCATATCCCTTTATCCAGCAGCTCTATAAAAAGTGCCTTTAGATTTAACACTTTGCCATGAAAACAAACTGCTTTGTTCCCTGAAAATTACACAGGCACATAGGGCCACACCAATACTATGCCTCATGAGCTTATGCACAAAAACCAAGTCATGACACCACTTATCTTGAGACTGGCATCTACCCAGCCCAAGCTCACGCAGTGCAGAACCTCCCATTACCTTCAGTGTGGCTCAGAGAACACGTCAGAAGCAAATGCTGAGATCTTGACGCATCACTCAATACTTCTGGCCATTTAAAAGAGCCAGCTAAGTCTCAGACCTCAGAGGGTATAATTAAGAATTAGCTGAGCACTTAAGGCACTTTAGGGTTAGATGTGGCCATGAGAGATAAAGTGCAGTCCTCAGGAGTTTGGCAAAGCCCACCACAGGCTTGTTGTCCAATATGTGACAGATTTTATCTCCAAAATAAAGAGGGCACACTGACATGCCCCATCATAAGGATGTTTAAAGAACACTATTTGGACAGCCTTTTGAAGTCCTCAGTGCAAATCCCTCCCTGGGCCAGGGCCATACCCAGGTCAGGAGTTGGCTGGTTGGCAAGTACGGAAACCAACAAGTATTGTTTACATCCTGCTCTGAAAAAAATTCTTGGCTGGTGCCTTCATTGGAACTTGACCTTTTCATCAGTTACAAACTTGGCTCACACTAAATTCAGAGGTACTGTGAGGTTACAGGGATAAAGTTCATAGCACAAGGAACCATCAGCACAGTCAGAAAGACAAGTGCCTTGAACTAGAGCTTTTTACCTTGCCCTTGAGGAGTTCTACAACTTCAGAGCAGAAATCAAGCATCTCAGAGGGCTGGGTGTACAGCCCAAGGCAGGTTGCTTAAAAACGCACCCAAGAATAGATCTGTAGCCAAGAGGGCCAAAGGCTCTCCAGCACTCTCACTTCTCCAAGAATGTTAATTTGCAGTCAAATAAGCCTTGATATTCACTTCCTCCTAACTACAGGAACTGCCTTTGTTTCCCCACAATATCATCTTAACTAATCAGAAATAGGTCTATTTCAGGACTGGCAGCTTTTATACATTAGTTAAGGTTGCTATGTAGAGTCCTTGTTACATCACCTTATCCTGATTCCTGTTTGTGTCAAATGGATTGAAAACCTCTGCATTAGCTTTTATTGCACACACCTCATGAACATGATTAAACCAAGACAGGAGCAGACGCTGACTTCACAGAAATCAATTAATTGCAGTAGTCAAATAATTATGTTTGCTCAAATAACATGAGCCTTTCCTTTAAGATAAGGTGCAGAGACTTGGGACTGTCTCTCTAACCACTACTTTACGTAACTATAGGTCCTTGAAGAGGTCAAGATAACTTCTAGGTACAGAGAGAAATGTTGGGTAACACCTTTGCAGAGTCTTACAGCATTAGCAGATGTCCCTTGCCTACCACATAACTGTGCCAGGGAGCAGCATTAAGCTCCAGGGAAGAAATGGATTAAACAGACTGTAGAGAACCCAACAAACCATGCTCAGTAGTTGAGGGAATGCTGCTGGAATCAAGCCACAGACAGCTAAGTGAGCTAATAAAAACTGCATTATAGACCAACTCTCCTCAAGGAAGTCTGCTCTATTCCTTCATTATATTTTGAAGCATCACATTGTTAAAGCCTCATTTATCCTCTGACTGCAACTCCTCCATTCCCACACTGCCACAGGGCTCAGCTGAACATACTGGAGGAATAGCTCAAAGTCCAAACACATCACAGCTGTTTGCTCAGCCAGAGGACTGAGTAAGTGGGGAACATGCTCCACACACAGCAGAGAAAGCCCACCTACAACAAAGCACAACACAGGTAAGAGAACTTTATTTGAGAACAGTCCAGTACAAGCAGCCCGTAAACAAAATACTGAACAGGATGAAAAGCTGAGGTGCTGTTTCACTGAGGTTTTAAACACCTTGCTTAATTTGTTCCCCTGAAGAGAAGCTCCTCTCCACAGGGGAGCAGGAGATTTGCAGAGTCATTCTCTCACAGCCTGTCCATGACAGATAGAAGGCTGGCACTAGAGGAGAAACGTAATTCACACAAGTAACATTGAAGCAAAAACGCTTCAGGACAGAAGAACTACACACAAAAAGACAGGGGCTGACCAACACACAGCTACTACCGCTGCTGAATACTCAGGTTCTCCCAGACTGCAACTAAAAGAGAGGTTTTGGAGCACTACAGCAGTCA
>NW_005054313.1:873540-876492 GCF_000277835.1 Geospiza fortis | reverse complement strand
CAGGTTAGGGGTATTACAGGCCCGTGTTTTAGGACATTTTGTCCTTACCTTTTACAAGGAGGTTCACTGTAAATTACTGTGCATGTGCTTATTTCACTTAGTACAACCCTTCATATTCACATACGCCCAACCAACACTTCACAGAACTGGGTGTTCCAGATAAGGGAACCAGGCTTCAATCTCCTCTGCACAAGCTTTTTGGAACCTGCAGCTCTATACAAAAGCATCTTTGAGGATGCTTTGAGGTAAGTTTAGAAGCAGGACAAGCTACTCTCAGTAGCAGTCAGTCACTTGTCCCTTCCTATGAGGAGCCTGTACTATACTTTTTGAGTACTTGATGCCCTGAATAGGGCTGTAGCTCAGTTACCTGCAAATAAGACATGAGACATCTCAGAAAAGTTCGGTGTTTCCAGGAGCTCAACCCATATGAGCAGAGGAAGTTGTCAAGGTAATTTGTTTTAGTCAGACTGAACCCATAATAAGAAGGAATGAAAACATTACTCAACAACAGAGAGAGTAATAGGCAACTGCACTGGTTGGTCAGTCTAGAGATACAGATAAAAATCTGTTCTCTGCCAAGCCTGGCACTGCTTTCCACTGCCATTACCTCTAAGAACTCAATGACGTTTCAAGCACCTGGTTTGTACTGAACTGCTTTGCAAAGCATTTTCAATTACTGCTGCCTGATACTGGCAGAGTAAGGCTGGCAGTCAGAGACAATCTTTATTATTAAGTCAGCTGAGGGAGCTGAAGGAAAGATAAGCCCTTGGGTGTAGAAGCCTTGCTAGAGCCAGAAAGGGCTAAGACAGCTGCCCCACAGGGCACCATCCCAGCCACCCATGTATGCTGGGCAAGTGGGACTTTCCTTCTCCACAAAAAGGACAGTGTGGCCTTGCACACTGAAATTAAAATCAATTGAAATTCAATCAATCAGCTGAGTTTGATCAAATGTTTAACTGCATGTAAGCTCAAACTTTGCGAGATATATAGGCAGAAGAAGGGTAAATACCTGCACAGAAGATCAACTGAACTATAGCACATTAAGAGCAGCAATTCAGAGCTGTAAAACATCATGAAACACAATCTTCCAGAGAAACTCAGAAGTGTACATGAAGACTCCAAGTACTAACCAAGCATGATTGTTTAGGCTTTTGCTGAAAAGCCCAAGTGACCAGTTTCAGGCTGGTCTTGGCACCTTTCAGTAAGAATTACAAGCAGCCAAGGCCAAGACTTACACTCCTACCAGAAAAATGCTGTTCTTGGTTAGCTTAATCCAAGTTCTGGTACAGAGCTGGCACTGTGAAAGCCTGGATGAAGAGGCAAGAGATATGGATGAAGAAAGGTAACAGGACACTGTAAATCCAGTAGCACACAGGCATTTCATTGCTCCAAAGCAACCATTTCCTATCCTACATCAAATCCCATCTGGAGTATAGCTGGAACTTAGAAAACATCTTCATGTGCTTGTGTCAAGGTCAAACAGTGTTATTTTGCCACCATTCCTTCCCAATACAACTCTTTCAATGTGTTAATCTCTAGGTTTTCACATGATAGGTTTAATAAAGCAGCTTTATGAAACACTAAGAGTTTAAGCTGCTATTCACTCTCTGAATAGAGAAATACAGCTTTTAAAGGAAGAGAAGAACATGTTAATTTTTAAGTTTCTTCAGAAACAGTTCTGCAAGATAGAACATTTTATCCACAACCTCCACATCTCTTCCACACCTAAAAAAAAGACAGTCTGGCACAATCTTAGGTCAGCCTCATCTTTTGTGCAACTAATTCACTCAGTAACACAGAGGACCTCCCATGCAAAAGCACTATTTTTAAGATTAAGACAGGAGAACAGAAGAACTTAAACATTAGCTTTTATTTCTCTTTTCATATCCTTCCTGTTCTTACTCTTGACTTTAAGACCAAAATAAGTGATGTCTAGAATAAGGAGAATGGCTGAATGTTCACTGATCTACAAAGAGGCAAGGGAAGCTATTGAAACTTGTCTTGTGATATGAGAACGAAGCAAGCACCTCAGAGAGACAGTGACTCATGAAAGATAAGACAGCAACCCAAGACAAAACTCCCTGCACAGGAAAGACACATTATCAAAGAAAGTCTAAAAACAAGATATCACAAATACAAACAACTGAACTGAGTGCTCTATGGACACCACATCAGCAGGGACTACAACACACCAACCTGAGCAATATTATGAACATGGCTGAGCATGATAACAATTGATAAATGAGGCATGGAAGATGAACACACTGTACCAGTTAGCTGACTAACAAGCCAGGAACATTTGTTACAGAAGGACACACCAGTGCTGTGAAAGCCAATAAGCAATCTAAGAGGCTGACAGGAATCTTTATACTTGCCAGACCAGTGACAATTGTTCATCAACAATAAGAGGAAGCTGCTACAAATTCTCTGAGGGAACCTACATGAGACTGAAAGTACAGAATGCAATCCTTCCAGCTATAACTGCATGGATAAAGCTGCTCCTGACATACCTCTGCAATCAAGTTAGCATCAGGTGAGACACCTCAGCAGCTGTAACTCATCAGTTGTGATAGACACATCGACACTTCCTGCACTGGAGGAGATGCACAAGTTACACCTGAAGGTGCAGGATGGGGCAGAGTCCATCACACAGGGAACAAAAAAACAACAGACAACAAAAGGGAGCCTGAAGCTGATGCAAGATGCTCGTAGCAGGGTCGGGACCTTGGAGCGGGAGCACCAGAGAAGAGCCTGGTTCATCGGGAGCAGTGTGGCCTGGCAGGGGCACGATCCCCCGGCTCTCATTCACACAGGACCATTCTCCGCTCCACACCCAGCTCCGATCGCATCCCGCCCCTCCCTGCAAGCCCCGGGATCGCTGCTCCCAGCGCAGCCCCTGCCCCGCACAGCCCCGCGCCCCAGGCAGCCACGGGGGAAGCTGTCACCGCACCG
>NW_005054313.1:860171-873010 GCF_000277835.1 Geospiza fortis | reverse complement strand
GGGTCTGAGGACACGGTGGGCTGTGAGGGGTGGGGGCAGCCGTCGGCTCAGCCTCAGCTGTATTTTTAGTATACCGCCGCTTCTTGCCGCCACAGTCACCGCCCATGGCGCGGGGGATGCAGCCGGGGGAGCGGCTCCAGCTGCAGGACACGGTTGCTCCTCAGTGATACGGAGCTCGGTGGCCGTGAGGACCAAAGATCCCTCCAGACTGCCGATAAACTGTGTCGTGTACCTGCTGCTGGTTACATAATACTGCGTCTTTTACAAACAGTACTTTCGAGCCTTAGGAATGGTGGCTGGGCCCTCAGCACTCGGTTTGTTTATCGTGAGCCCAGCTCTGGGTGGCGAACGCTGGGAAGCAGCCTTGGGCTGTGCTGGCAATGGTGAAGGCTCTGCCCTGGTCCCTCAGAGCAGCCTTGGGCTGTGCTGGCAATGGTGAAGGCTCTGCCCTGGTCCCTCAGAGCAGCCTTGGGCTGTGCTGGCAGTGGTGAAGGCTCTGCCCTGGTCCGTCAGAGCAACCTTGGGCTGTGCTGGCAGTGGTGAAGGCTCTGCCCTGGTCCCTCAGAGTGCTCAGCACTGTCCCACCGAGTGGGGTGTATGATGGGGACACCAAAATCCACTCTGAGGTAGATGGACCCTGCCCCATCTGAATGGCGCTGCAAGGAAAATAAATTATAAGATAAAAAACTGTCCCTGATGTGATGTTTATAAACCTGGTTTTTTTGTGTTCTTCCAAAAGAGCCCTGCGTTACGTTGTTGGTAACATCAACTGTTCTGTGTTAATGGTTGCTTTATATAACTGGATGGAAAAATCCTTCCTCTCATTTCAGATATTTTAAATGTTTCCTCTGTTTACCGGGTGTTGGAGCTTCCTACGTGGAGAAAGCTCTCAAGGAGCAAGTCACATTTTCCAGGGCGCTGTGTACGTGGAGGGATGAGTAACTGCTGTAGCCTGAGTCACAGGGAAGGAGGGAGCTCTGGGTAAGGGCAGAGAGGGAAATTCTGGAATGAAGGTGGCAGAACAAACAGCATCCTCCTCTCTCCACACTTGCTACAGGTGTGATCCCACACCACTCAGTCAAACAGAGTTGTATTCCTTATCTTTTAATTAACCTTGTGAAAATACCCAGGGTTTATGGTTGCTAAATTTGTTAGTGGCTCAGCTGGGCTGAGGTTTGGTGTGTCTCAAGGCAGCTATGCTTGTGATCAAGTTAACAGATAGGCTCAGCAGATAAACATCCGGTATCAGACTCAACTTTAGGTATTTGAGGAATGTGTTTGAGTTTGATTGCAGAAAATTGCAGTCCAATTGATTCCAGGTGTACCTTAGCTCTTTCACCATCTGATCCAGGCAGGAAAAAACAGATCCGGGCAGGAAAACACGCCTCAAACCCGAGCTGAGCCTCCAGGCAAGGCTTTTATTTTAAGTCCTTGAGACTGTTGGAGATTTCTCTGACCTGAGAGAAGCTCAGCTGTTAGAAGAGAGCATTGTTATGGACCTGTCACAAAACCAAGCAAACCAAACTTGCTGCTCACTTCTTGCTGAGGAGAGGTGAACACTGAAGAGGTGGCAGCATAAATTCACAAGTGGCTGTGGCAATGGGAGCCAGAATCCTGAGCTGTGTTCCCAAGGAGGGAAGTGATAGAAAAGATGCTGTGTCTCCAGAAAGGGAGGGAAGAACCAGTGCAGGTCGTTGGTGTCTTACTCTGGGCAGTGTTGAGGGGTTCCAGCTGCACCTTGTAGCGTGGGAGCAGGGATGTCTGGGAGGAAGCAAGCACATTTTGGGAATGCAAATCTGACTTTGGGCAGTTAAAACAGCTGGTGAGCTGTGGCTTGTGAAGGAAGCTGTTTGTAGGGAGTGTGTGGGGAGTTGCTGTGGCTGATGTGCTGGTGGGCTCTGCAGGGCTGGCGCTGCAGCAGCCCTGGGTGCCTGTGCTGTGGCTGGAGCACTCTGGCCCAGAGCCAGGGGCAAGGCTGTGCCACTCACAGTGAACAGCTCATACCCAGAAAATGCCTTCTGAGCCTCAGCCATCCCCAAAGGAACAGCGCTGGAAAGAGCTGAGCTTCATTTCCAGCCTTCTAGGGAGGGATTTAGCTGCTTCAGCCCAGCGCCTGCTGGTATTGCTGAGAGGTGGGGTGGGAGTGTCCAGGAACACCCTAATGCTTTGGAGACAGGAGGATCCCTCTCTGAGCTGTGTGGCAAAAATGGACAATTGTACATGCTGGAAACTGCAAGCACTGGAAGAATGCAGCTTTGCCTTGTGCTTTGGACAGGCAATTACCTCTGTACAGAGAGGCCAAAAAAAGACTAATGAAAATCCCACCTTTTTAAATGCAGCAACTGGAAAGGTACCAGGCACAGAGAACTCCACGTGCTGCTGAGCCAGCCCGAGACACCCTCGTGCAACACTGTGGTGACAATCACCTTTTGTTCTTCTCATCCCTCTCTCTTTTGGCTGTTGCTGCCACAACTCTGAACTGTTTTTCTGCTTCATTTCCCCTAGCCCAGCTTTTCTCCTGCTCAGCAAACATGCTGTGCACTGAAGGACTCCTGCGGACTTTGCACCCCTGAGGAAACCTTTTTGCCAGAGGAAACATCAGGGTGTTCATCTATGGCAGTGTGTAGCAGGAGCAAAAAGGAAAACACCTCTTAGGCAGGGTTTGATTGCCAGCTGAAAATAAGCAAAGTGCCTGTCAGTGACATGTGAGCACAAAAAAAGCTTTGCAGATGGAAATAAAGGCAATGCTTTTTCCTCTTCTCCTTCTCTGCCTTCCCTGCAGTGCCAGTGAGGCTTTGGCTTGTGGGCTGCAGAGCCATGCTGTTCCTGAGCCTGTTGGATCTGGAGGCACAGTGCTCTTTGGACCTTTACATATTTTCTGAAAATGGTGTCTAAAAGAGTAATGGGCACTTTGCAGAGCTCTAAATAGACCAGCCTCTGTCCTGAGGAGCTGGCAATGTACAGAGGCAAGTGCCAGGGATGGGAGAACGGCTGCATCATACAAACCAGCTGGGGAGGTGGCACGTGGCCCACCTGATCTGTATTTTTCCATCACATTCTCATTCAGCTGCTCCTTGCCAACTTCCAGCTCTGTCACACTCCTCAAAAGCTTCTACTCTGGGTTTCTTTAGCATGCTATTTATTTCCTAATTATAGAACTGAAGTGACTGACCTCAGCCCTTCTGGGTACTGCTGTCCACCTTTTTGTCCCCTCTAGACTGTAGACTCTGGTCTCCTCTAATGCCTGAAAGCCATTGCTAGAGACTTTATGACTCATTTTTTTTGTTTTTCTCCCAAACCCCAGAGGGCTCAGACTGCTTGTACAGACTGCATCTCTGATCATTTCAGAGCAGATGGGCTATTGCATTCCCAAATTCTTTAGGCCAAAAGAGAAATGCCACTGAGCTGAGCACTTAACCAGGCTGTGTTCTGCTGTTTCTGTCCACAATTTCCCAGCAGCCAGCTCACTGCTTTTACCCCACATCCAGCCACAGCTGCTGCCCAGAGGAAGAGGTTTTGAAAATCACTCCCTGGCATCAGCACTGCTTCTGCTCCTGCTTTTGGTTGCTCCATGGCACTTGAACCCTGCCTGGCTCCACAAACAAACTCAGTGGTCTGGGAGAAGGATTCATCTTGTATCTCCCTGAAAGGAACCTGTCCCACAACACTACTGAATTTTCCAGGGAGTCTGGTTAGGCGAAATTCCTACCTTCAGGATACCTTCTGCACCAAAAGCTGCCAGGCTGAGCAGACTTGTTCTCTGCAACCACCTTTAATGCCACCTCTTGTTCAGTTAGAGCTGTTTCTGCCCCTTTCACACATTTTGAACTTAAGGTACAGCTGCAGGAGCCAGGCAGTGCTTTGGTGTGGCACCTGTCCCTAAAGCCACCTGCAGAAGCAGGGTGGTTTGTACAGGGAAGGTGGCACCAGAGCAGCAGGTGTTTAGCAGGCAGTGAGAGCAGGGAGAGGAGACATCTCTGGAGGAAGGCAGGGTGGATTTAGATAAATGGATGTACTAGAGCCAGAAGGATGTATGAGCTTCTCCTGGAGACTTTCCAAGATGTCTTGCTGAATAAAGGAAACCACTGGTCTTCTGTTTAATCCCAAGTGGTCTGTCTGACATTTGCCACTATTTCCTCAGTGTGTTGCTGAGGTTGGAGTCTGGAAAGGCTGTGATTGTCCCACCTCAGAAAGCTGGCAATGGAGTCTACTAAGACCACAGTCTTATGGGGTTTTTTTTCAGTGGCTGCTTGCAAAATGCTTTCTGTGGGAAAGTTTCCATAGAAGTAGTGGTGCCTGAGGAGAATTCAGGGTTGCAATCCTGCAAACTGAAACGCTCACTGAACTGAACAATGGGATTAGCAGCCCCTTGTAAAAATCCAAATTTTAGTATTGCCTGAGGAATGGGGAAGGGCCTTTTCCTAGAGAGCAATATTCATGGAAATAAACTAAGTGGAGGCGGAAAATTGATTTTGTGCCAAAATAGTGGGAATTGGGATAGATCTGGGAGGAAGGGAGGTAGGGAGAACACAACAGTATTTGGATGATGGTGAGTACAGAAGAAATGGTTACAATTGTGATTTGGGACAATGAGTGATGGTGTTTGGGAGCAGAGAGCCAGAGCTCTGTTTCCTGGAGGTGTAGAAGGAAAGCAAGGGTGAGAGGAAACAGGCTTGATGCTGGTGCAGGGAGGAGGGTTGTGGGTGAGGCTGCTGGGGTCCACGGGAGCCAGGGTTTGGTGAGGTGGGTAGGTGAGCAGGAAGCTGCAAAGAGCAGTGGGATGGCTGGGTGAAAGGCCATCTGCCTGATGGCTTCCTGGAGATGCACTGGCAGTCACAGCCAAGCAGTGAAGGTCTGGTACCATGGCCAGGAGTGAGCTGGAGTGACCACCCTTTTCCATGCACAGGTACCTGGAAGGCTGCAGATCAGTGTCCCAAGAAAACAAAGCAGCTGCAGAGCTACTGCACTCCGTTCCTCTGGCTGACCTTACCTGGCTTTGCAGGAGCAGCGCTTGCCTTTGTACCATCTCTGAGTTAATGCATTGCATGGGCTGGAGGAAATAAACAGTGCTGCTGATGCTGTGTAATGACCCCATCTCCAGGCTGACTCCACCGTGGCTTATTGCGGGCTCCACCTTGCAAAACTGATGTCTCAACTTGTGGGAAATGACGTCTGATTTGCCATGTCTCCTCAGAGCAGACCAGCTTTAAGATCCTGACCTCCGGAGTCCCCATGAAATCCATCCTGAGATTTGGCAGTAATGCTGCAGGAGGATTTTGTTATGCAGGAGTTATGCAGGGAGCAGGGCTGGATGTGTGGGGAGTGTGGCAGGATGGGAGGATGCGTGGCTGAGTGATGATGGTGAAGGTCCTTCCTTCCTTCCAGCTCAGGAAAGAGCTACCGCCCTGGCGGAGGCTAGAGGGTGCTGTGCTGCAGGGAATGGGTGTCCTCCTCCTTCCCTGCTCAGAATCCCTTCAGAGCAGGTAGAAATTTGCAGGAAATGCTGCCTCTGAGCTGGAATGAAGATTAAGGTGCTGGCTGGAGTTAGGAACAACCTCCAGGGCTTTTTTTCAGACCAGAATAGTTCATTAGTTCATTATTTAGCACCCAGAAGGTGACATACAGAAAGGAAGGGTGGCTTTTCTCAGATAGGTATAAAAAAAAAGTGGGTAAAAGGAGTGAGAAAATGAAGAACAGCTCAGAATATAAGGAAGCTGGGCGGAATAAAAGCAAAGAATAGGAGGATGAAGAAAGAAAATAAAAGGATAAAGAAAGAAAATAGAAGATAAAGCCAATGCAGAGGATCACATCCACTGCTGTGTCTAATTAAGGGCTTCAGATCTGCTGAATGATGAAAGGGAGATTTACTTGGGAGAAAAATAAAGGAGCACTTGCTTGCGGCAGCTGAGGCTGCAAAGCCGCTGGCTGATGGGGCAGGATCAGCTCCTGTTTACCCAGCTGAGGTGTGGCTAATCCTGAGCACCGCAAAGAGCCGGGCTGAGGAGCGAGAAGAGGCTGGGGGGAGCTGGGAGACAGGGCTGTGTTTGTACAGCAGCTGACAGGCAGCTGCAAGCCCAGGCAAAAACACAACATGCTCCTGAACAAGCAGCTCTGTGAGCCGAGGGCTGGTCCCTGGAAATCCTGCCAGGAACCACAGGCAGCAGGAGCAAACGTGCCTCCTGCGTGGGGCTGCACGTGCTCTGCAAAACACAGCCCTGCTGCTGCCCTGCGGCTGGGGGTCACTGTCCTCACAGCTGGCAGGGCTGCTCTCCTCTCCCTGCCTGCAGCAGGCAGGGCAGATGTGCAGGTGTAGCTGGAGCAGGAGGAAGCACAGGTAGATAGGTTCTTATGTTCTCAGGTCTTGCAGAAAACAACCTACCTAAAGGGAGGAGATGCAGGCAGACAACAGAGGAGGAAGATTGCAAATAAGCCCCATTCACAGCTAAAGGGACTGCACGTCCCTCTGGGTCGTGGGGAGGTTCTGGGGTTCTTTCAGGTGAGTGGTGTGTGCAGCACAGTGTCAAGAAGCCAGCCCTGCTTACAGAAATGAGCCACATCAGATCTTGATGCCAATGACCTCCATGCTGTTTTCTACCTCAGTCCTGAGGTGGATTAGCAAGGAATGGAAGAGAGCTTCCTAAACTGGATACAGATTACCACAAAAGCCCCTAATAACTGCTCTGGCCCCACCACACATGCTAAAGGAGGTGCTGGGGCTGCATCTGTAGGTCCCTGAGGGACACCTTAAAGACGTACAAACAAACCTGGCCCAGAGCATGGAGCAAAGGGAATGCTGTGGTAAGCTGCAAAGCCCCGTTAGGAGCTGAGGGCTGTTGAACCCACATGTTTTTACTCTGTGTCTGCCCTGGATGTCTGCAGTAAGAGTCACTGTTTTTTCTGCTGGGGCTCTTGGGGTGACAGCCCATTGCCAGCTGGGGATGTGTAGAGGGACTCAGCACTGGAGCTGCAGCTGCTTAACTCTCTAAGAACACTAGATAGAATAGGTTGGATCTATTATTATTAACTGATCTGTAGGGCAGAACAGGGAGGTGAGAGGGAACAGTGAAATGTGAAAATGCCTGGAGGGGGAGTTGATGGCAGAAGGCAAATGGGTTCACGCTCTAATAAAGGCTCTGTTGGAGGCTGGACAAAGTAGTTGGTGTGATGGGAGATCCCACTGAGAAGGAGGGGTGATTGCAGAGGACATATGGAGTATGACTAATAATGTCTGTTGTAAAAACATGTTGGTATAAACCTCCTGGCAGGGAGGGGGAAACACTTGGGAGTCTTTACAAGGGTCACACAACTAAGTGCTAGGAAAGATCCCTTGGAGGAAATTGTGAAGCAGGTAGAGGAGATGGGTGGATATCCCTGCCCATCAGCCCACTCTTGTTTCTTCTAGGGAGCTCTTCACCACTCCAAACAGTGTGTATGGGAACTGTATGGAGACATCTGTGGATGTGCAGAGCTATCAGCTGGCTCCTTGCCTGGAAGTTGTTGTCGCTGCTGAGAGAGGAGGTAGCACAGCCCCAGGCAGAGTGCTCAGAGAGGACACAGCTGCCTGGCCATCCCGTGGCATCCCCTGCTCCAGCCTCGTGTCCCCTTGGGTGCGTGCTGCCCCTGGGACTGGCTACGTGCGCTTCTCCATGGCGGGGCTGGACACCCTGACCAGAGCCCGGTGGGAACATGGCGATGGCTCTGACAGATGGCTTTCATTGAGGACACATTGCTGGCTTGGAGCTTGTTTTTATTTCCTTTTGAGAGAAAGAGGAGCCATGGGAGAGGAGTAACTGAGTGGCTGAGCCGGCTGTCCTGGACACAGAGCGTGGTGCCAAACGAGCTCTTGCTGCGGTTTCTGCTGCGGCTTCAGAGGCTGCAGCCCAAGGGGGAGGAAGTGGTTGAGAAGGAGCTTCAACTGGTGTGCCAGCAGTGCAGGATCGATCCCGGATGGGAGAGAGACAGAATCACGAGGGGAAGGCTCTAATGGGTCACGAGATGAGTGGGATGTTTGGCTCTTTGCCAGCACAGGAGCTCCTGCAGCAGCTCCAGCGGAACACACTGGTCACTAGGAACTTCCTTCCAGAGCAGAGGTCCTACAGGAGCCAACATCCTGCATCAGTGGTCACCAGCCTCTCCACCTAGGGGCACAAGTGACTCCAGGTGGCCTCCAAGAGCTGCTTTGGCCTGGGGGAACCAAGGGAATAAGGAGCTGCTTTGGAGGTGTGGTCACCCTGGCTTCCCTCACAGGGTCAGGTGTGTGTGTGAGAGAGAGGAAGGTGTGCAGGGACTGATGCTTTCCTGCTACATCAGCCACGGTTGTGGTTACTGAAGTGTGTTTTAGAAG
This sequence comes from Geospiza fortis, assembly GCF_000277835.1. Lineage (NCBI taxonomy): Eukaryota > Metazoa > Chordata > Aves > Passeriformes > Thraupidae > Geospiza > Geospiza fortis. The sequence goes on along the minus strand of NW_005054313.1, from coordinate 864,666 downwards.
GCCACAAATATGCTTCTCTCCAGGAAGAATAGAATCCTAGAACTGGGGTAGTTCTCCCCTTGCCTGCCAGGTTCTGGGGGATCAGAGCAAGTGGGAGGTATGGAGAGGGTGGGACAGGCAGAGTTCAAACCTTCTCATTATGCTTCGAGATACGGAGATCAAAAGACAACTTTACAAATTAATAAGGCCTCCACCTGGGCAGAGCCTCTCTCGGCATGGATGGGCGGGAGGGGAGCGTGCAGTAATGAGCAAACTGCCTCTTCTCCACCAGCCGGTAGGACTGGTTCTGGGCTCTTGCAAACAAACCCTGTGGTCTAGCTCGTTAGAGTTCATTAGTGTTGTTCCATATTCATGCAGCATTAGCGCCATCAGGCCCGTGTTTAATCACACTGTGAGCTTGCCTTAAGCCCTGCAGGCGTTGGAGGACCTTCCATGAAACATGTGCCAGAAGCACATGCACCAAATTGGTGGCTTGAGTAAGGAAGGGTCTTGTGAGTGTGGTAACAGGGTGAGGATCAAAAACCTGCCACAGAAACCCGGGTTATCAGAGGGACCTGGATAATGAAGCTATCAAGTACACAATTTAGTGCTTTGTGTCAAGGCAGGAGCTTGCAAAGTGCTTCCTGAAAAAGAACAAAAGAGCCATGGTTTATCTTCCTGTGGTATCTGCTCAGTGCTCTGGCTGCTTGAAGCTTCTGATGCATCAGGGATTAAGCCCCCTGGCATACCACGGAGTGTGGGCTCGTGTTACAGGTTGGTGCTCCCAAGCAACAGGCTACAGAGGGACGGTGGACTGTGCCCCGTCTGTCCTGGGCAGTGCTCTGAGATGAGCACCACAGGGAGTCACCACCACAAAGGGCTTTAATCCTGGCCTGAGGTCGATGCTAATCCATCATCAGTGAGGAGACAGGTATTTCCCATGGTAATTCCTCCTGTAGCATTTACAAATAACCTTAGGAAGTGGTGCTGTTACCACTGGCTGATGAGGCCGTGTGTGTTAAGAGGCCAAGCCTGCATGTCTAGCTTTTGGATGGACAAAATAAAGAGAGATACGTCCTTCCCTCGAGCCCTTCCAGCCCTTGGTTTTCAATCTGCCAAATGAAGATGAAGGCAACACCTTTTCTGCTGGAGATAAGCATGGATAAATCCTTAAAGACTGCAAAGGATTCAGAGAGGGGGGGTTATATAAAGGTGCTTATATTAAGTACCTTACACAGACACACCAACTCTAAGCTGGCTATAATCTTGTTTATTTAGGTTAGAGCAAAGGACTTGAAGTTAAACTGGCTGGAATCTCATCTGAGCTCCGACAGGATCAGCAGCGGGCAGCAGAGCGAAACCAGGGCATGGTGCTGCCCTTTGCCTTCTTCCTTTCAAATCAGAAAGTTGTAGATATCCTGAAGGGCTCTCAGTAGCCTTATGGAGCTTTCCATGCCCCAAGGATATTCAGTATCCAGGTTTTTTTATTAGTCCTGAAGTTCCCAATTCCTAAACAGTAGTATCCCTAAGTGTACAGCCTGTGTGTAAAGAAGCTATTACCCTTTTGGTGGAGAGGGCAGAGAGTGTGGAAGCCTTTTGTTCTTCAAGAAACAAAACAGAGGAGTCTGGCTACATGCAAGGGTTGTCCCAGCCAGTGGATATCTTGGGCAGCTGCTGGAAACCTCGTGCTGGTAGGCCGGCGGGCAGTGACGCTGGCTGGGGCTGCAGGAGGTTAGAGATGCTGGCACAAGCCCTTGCTTATCCTGTTAGAGGGATTAAGAGCAGACTGGGGCTTAATCCACTGCTGTGGTGCCACAGATCATTTCTCCTTCCCACTCAGAGTGGCTAACATGTGTGGCAGGATGGGACGACTGGTCCCATGTGGCAGGAAGCTTTCCCAGGACCTGTGCTGTGGCCTGAACCACAACTTTGAACCTTAAAAAAGAGTTGTGCCTGCGAAGGATGAGGGCTACCTCTGTCAGGGATTTTAACTGGGATGGGAGAGGAAAACCATGTTGCAAGGAGTGTTGTGGGAGTGTTTTGGGTGGGGAATCTCTCTGGGGTGTAGCAGCTAACTTTTGAGATAGACCTAAGCCAGTGAACTCCTTTACAGAACAGATAGTTGAAACAATAGGAGCTGCTACCCAAAACAAGATGCATTCAAGGGCTGAGTGGGGGGGGTGGAGGGGCATCTTTGCTACCTGATTGTGGTGGGGAGAGGTCCTGTGAGTTTCTGAGAGGGAGTGGAGGGAAGGAGCATGAAACTGTGCTGATATCAAAGCTGTCACTGCACATTCATCAGCCACGAGATGCGCCCTGGTCACTTTTATGGCAGATGGGGGCTTTATGCTTGGGCAAGGGATCATCTGTGCATTGTTCACCTCTCTTGTTCACAGGAAAACACCTTTGTATAAGCTGGAAAATAAATAAGATTGCATCAGAGAAATGCATGGCCCCCATCTTCACCTATTTTTCTCTTTATCACCCCAGCTACGGGAAGCAGGCTATCTGCTATCAGCACAGCTTGGAAGGGGTTACGCACAGCAGAATCTGGCAGATCTCTCTGCAGAAGAAACCAAACCCAGTGGTAAATACTGCAACAGCAAGGCCTAAGTAGTCCCTGCAGAAGGGAGTGAAATTACGCCTGACCTTCGACCTACCCAGCTCTTTCAAGTGGAGCCATCCCTTGCAAAAACTTGGCGGCCGTAGGAGCCCGGGCGTGGTGTTTGCCTGTGGGAGCTGTCTCTGTTCCTCCTTTGTTCCCTGTCCTTGACAGGTTGTTCCTCTCTCTTCTCTGCTGCCCATGTCCAGAGCTTTCCACTGGGACAGCAGAGACACTTCCCAAGTGTGGTTTCTCTTGGGATGCCCTTCTCCATTGCATCATTCAAAGAGCCACCGGAACTTGCAAGCAGCACTGTCCCTGTGGAGAGCATTGCTCCATCTGGCCTCCACAACTCGCTTCTTAATATCCTTTCCCATGCACGCTCCTACGACATTGGCATTCATGCCTCTGGGGACAGAAAGAAAACATTTTGCTTTCTGTTTTTAGAGAGGCTGATGCTTTTTCTGCAGCTCCCTCTGGGTCTTGCATTCTCTCTGAGACTAATCCAGGCTGTAGCCCCTCAAAAGGCCAAACAAACACCCTTGTCCTAGTTGCTTGTGCACAGCCCTGGGAACCTTGCCCTGAGCTCTCCTCCTCCTGACCTTGTTTTCCTCGGAACACCACAGCAGTAATTACCCTGAGGTTGAAGGGTTATTCGAAAGCAAGTCCTGTGTCTTGTGTGCTCCCTCCTTTCCAGCAGTTGTTTCTCCCTACACTGGAGTTAAATTCTACCTGGAGTTTTCTTTGTGTTTTTGCTAATTTAGGGAAACACCAGCAGCAAGGGTGGTGGGTGTGGGTGGGAATACGTGTCCAGTCCCATGTATTTCTCATTCTCTGGTGCCCTGAGAAGTCACCAGTGCAGCAGAGCAGCTGGATCTGTCACTGTGTCTCTCCCTAGGATGCTGCTCATGCTCTGGATGCTCTCATGGGCACTGCATCTGACAAAAGCATTAGCTGGGCACTGGAGTGGAGGTGGGAAGACTGGTCAAAGTGCATGGCATGCAGCTGGACTGCCCAGCTCACAGATGGCTGCGTGGCTGCATTGCCAAAGGCAGGAATGTAGCAACACTCTGCCAGAGTCAACACATAAATATGAGCAGCCCAAGTGTCTGAGGTGGGTTAGTTAATGCTGAAATGGAGGATTTTGCAAGAAGAGATAAAATCAGCTTCACCTTTAGGAGGAGGAGGGTTTGGAGTGGATTTCCATGACAGGGTCAAATGATCTAGCATTCCTGTGCTGTGCAGTGCTCTTTTCCAAAGAATTTGCTGCTGAATATGGATTTAGCCTGAATATGCTTTAGTCTTCCAGGGCTAAATATGCTTTTGCCTTCCAGGCCAGAGCTCCCCACAGGGCACCAGCTCCTCTCAAGAGCGCGGCTAGGCTTTTCCAGCTCTTGGTGGCCAGGCATAGCTCAAAAAGGAGCTACTTTGTGGCCAAACCAGTGGAGCTGTGGCGCAGTGCTTTGGGCAGAAAGCTGTTATGTCACTCCCAATCCCTTTCACATATTTGCTGGACCTGGCTGCAAGCTGATTTCCTTGATGGTAGTTAGGAGGAACTTGGGAAAACCCCATGCCACTGGCATGCTGGATGACACAGGGCACTTGTGTTCAGTATCCATCGGAGGGGAAGCCCTCTCCCACCCAGGGAGAGAAAAGCAGGGTTTATGCTGCAAAACAGCTCTCCCTTTGCCAAGTGCTGGCAGCCCCCAGTCCATTCCCCTCCACCTCTGCACCCTGTGCCTGCCAGCCAGGGCCAGGAGCCATGGGCACTGCCCGGCTGGGGAAGTCCCCACCGGCCACCCGAGGGACATGGTGTGAGCCAGCGGTCCCCCTCACTGAGCATCATCAGCGTGCCCGTCTCTCACTTCCAGACACACCTTGGCTGCTTTATTGCCGTACCCCCCGTGCCGCCGG
>NW_005054313.1:859555-860004 GCF_000277835.1 Geospiza fortis | reverse complement strand
GGGGGCTGCTCGCCGTGGCGGTGGCGTTCCCGCTGCTGCTGGTCGTGTCCGGTGAGTGCCAGGGGGACGGAGTGCCGGGGAGCCGAGGATCAGGAGTGCCGGGATCCCGGGATCGGGGGTGCCGGGGAACCAGGGCTCAGGGGATGCGGGGTGCAGGGAAACCTGGGTGCCAGGCAGGCTGGAATGCTGTGGATCCGGAGCGGTGGGGATTTGGAGTGCAGGGCTGTCCGGTGTGCAGGGATTCCGGGGTGCGGGGCAGGCAGAGTGCAGAGAATCTGGAGTGCAGGGTTGCCTGGTGTGCAGGGGATCCGCGGTGCAGGAGAGGATGAGTTTCAGGGGATCTAGAGTACAGGGGAGCCCGGAATGCCGGGGATGTGGGGTGCGAGGGATGCGGGGCGCAGGGGTTGTCCGGGGTGTAGGGGGTGTGTGCAGGGGTTTCTGGTGTGTAG
>NW_005054313.1:852846-859426 GCF_000277835.1 Geospiza fortis | reverse complement strand
TGCTGCCGGAGCGGGGATCGCGGGTCCGCGGCCCTGCCCCTTCTCCCGAAGCGGGAGTCTCTGAGCCGGGCTGTCCTGTGCTTTCAGGCTCAGATAACCGTGCTCGCAATGTAAACAGCGTCCCTGGGACCGCCTGGTACGCGCCCAGCTGGCCTGGCCAGGGCAACCCTGGGGAGAAGCAGCTTCATCATAACCCCGCGGGTCATGCCTGGGGCGCTTGGCTCCAAAAGGGATGAACGAGACCAGGGAAAAGGGGAGCAAAGCCTAAGTAGAGGCTCCAGGTCAGGGACAAAGGGCAGCAGGAGGGGGTGAGAAAGGCCTTGTTTATGCTTGCTCTCCCTGCATGGCTGAGGTGCCCTTTTTACCCTCCTGAGACCTGACTTCCCCCAGCCCCGCTGGGATGAGCTGTCCCAGTATTTGAAGGATGTTATTTTTGCCTCCCAGCCAGCCTGTGGGTTCATATAAGCAAACATTTCCAAAAGCAGTGGTTGATCTTTGTTGCTTTGGTTCCTGAGTGTTCAGCCTGTGACAGCTCTGTCCTTGACTGGAGAAAAATGTGTGTGTGGAGGATGGAGATGCTGAACAGCTCTGAAACCAGGCCTGAAACAATCCAGAAACAAGAGCATCCAAAACTGCTTGCTACAGTGGAAAAAGTGACCTGTGTTCCTCACTGCTAGGCAGGGGGCTGGCTACCAACACCCACTCTGTAAGGGATTACTCCTGGGAGGGGACAAAAGGGAGTCCAGTTACTTGCAATAACTGAAGTATAAAATTTGGACCCCTCCTGCCCCAGCCCTGTGAGGAGACCTTGCTGCTTTGCTGCCATGTCACACCCCAGACACTCCTGTGCTGTAGGCAGCACTGATGCTGGGGAGCATCAGTGTGCCTGGGGGAGCAGCCAGGCCCCACTGTTGAACAGAAGTAGCTCAGTCTGTGTGGCCTTGGCTGGCTGCTGGGAGAGATCCGTGGGATGGGGTGGATGGATGTGCCCAAGACCTGCGGAGGGGTGGAGGGGTGTGGAGCAAAGGCATCCCCACTATCAGCAGGAGCCCTCTCCTCCCATGCTGTAGCTCATGGCAGCGCATTGGTGGAGCATGAGGTCATGCAGAGCAGGCTGGGCAGCACAGGCAGTGATTTGAACTGGTGCCCAAGTTTTTCTGCCTCCTGAGGCTGGGCTAAGGGAGCTACAGCATCCTTATGGAAACCTCCACCTGATGCTGGCCTGCCTGCCACCAGTGTGTACCCTACACATGTGGAGTGCCAGGAAGAGTAGGATTAACTCGAAGGAGTCCTGCTATTAAAGGACTAATGAGTAGGAGCTCACTGAGTAGTAGCTTAGGCAAATGAGAACTGCATTGTTTGGTGTTGTCTGGGCATCAAGCCCACAGCTCATCAACTTCCACCTTCTCCAGGTCATGTAGGTAGTGAAGGGTTATTCCTAGGTCTCCACCTGGGTTCAGCCCTTGTTCTGGCTTCTGCAGGGTAGCAGAGAAATGCCTGGCATCAAGGGATGTGCTGTCCTGTTTGACGAGGAGTTACTAAGGCTTTCAACCAGTCCTGTGAAAATCTGGTCTAGGTTTATGGAATGTTGCTGCCTTGCAGCTTTTAGGCAGAATAAATTGAGGGTGGGAGGAATTTCAGCCCAGCTTTTGCAATCTGATTCAGCCCTGCAATGGAGCGTAGAAGGTTGGAGGGTGCAGTGGGTTGACATCATTCACTTCCCTCCTCAACAGGACAGGGTGGGGAAAAGAAGGAAAAGATCCAGAGTGGGTCCTTCCCATGGGCTGCAGTTATTCATTAACTGCTCTGGTGTGGGTCCTTTCCATGAGATACAGCCCATGAGGAGGAGACTGCTCCAGCCTGGAGTTGTCCGTGGGCTGCAGTGTTGATGTCTGCTGCCCCATGTCCTCCACAGGCTTCAGGGAGACAGGTCTTCTCCATGGGCTGCAGTAGAATCTGTGCTCCTGGATCACTTTCGTTCCCTCCTTATTCTCTGCCGGGGGTGTTTGCAGGGCTGTTTCTCTCAGATTTTTCTCACTCCTCTTCTACTGCTGCTGCACAGTGTTTTTTACTTTATCTTGGATACATTATCACAGAAGCCGTGCTGGTGATGGGCACCAGCTTTGAGCAGCAGAGGGTCTCCTTTGGCATTGGCTGGGACTGGCTGTCTCCAGCATGGGAGCAGCTCCTGTTGTCTTCTTGCTGAGCCACCTTTGCAGTCCCCTGCCACCACCACCTTGCCACAAAAACCCTACACCGTGGCACATGCTGGAGATGGATGAACAGCCAGGGAAGATGGTGCAGCCCCACCAGCTCCCTGGGGAAACCTGCCTGTGAGCCAGGGCAGCCTTGTGGGACCTGCTTGTAGAATGATGGAGGTCTGGCAGGCGTCCTGCAGAGATGGACCTTGTGCTTCCTCCCTGCCTGACTCCAGCATCTGGGAACTGAGGAATGCGAGCTCCCCCTACAATGATTTTTCTTTTTGGTGCTCTTACAAGTACAAACTTACATTAGCAAATCCCAGCAACAGCACCAGCCCCATTCCCTCGAATCATTCTGTCCTTCTCGTGCCTGAGCAAGCCCCAGCCTGGCCACTCACAAAAACATTTAATACACCAAAACCTGGGTTTCCCCCATCTTCACTTTGTCATATAGTGTCTGTTCAACCTCTTTTTTAATGTGCCAGCACAAGGCAGGTCCTTGCTGCTGGTTATGCTCCCAGTCTCAACCATTGCTTTTGAATGCCAGCAGCCTTATGCAAGGTCCAGCAGCCTGTCCCTGCCAGGTGCTCCTTTCCCTGTGGGGTTTGCAGCAGACCAGTTCCTGCTGCTGGGCTGGGATGCGTTCGTGTGCATGGGGCTCTGGTGGATGGCTGCCTTAGGGATGGCTTGCAGTGACACCTGGCTTTATTTCCAGGTGACTTCTGTGACGTGAACCACTGTCAGAATGGGGGCACCTGCCTGACTGGGATTAATGAGGCCCCCTTCTTCTGCATCTGCCCTGAGGGCTATGTTGGGATTGACTGCAATGAGACAGAGAAAGGTGAGGAGCTGACCCTTTCCCAGGTGCTGCCTTTGTCCTGGCCCTGCACCACTGGCCCTGGTGTTCAGCCCTTCTGATGGCTGATGGACACACAGAGCACAGATCTGAGTAGGGATATGGCGACAGGATGGACTTGGTGGGAATGCAATGTCTGTGGGGAGTGGATGCCCCCTGGATGCTCTTATTTTCCACCTGTGCCTATATTACAGTGGTTTCTCCCCTTCCCCAGGGCCCTGCCACCCCAATCCTTGCCACAACAATGGTGAGTGCCAGCTGGTCCCAAACCGGGGCGACGTCTTCACTGACTACATCTGCAAGTGCCCTGCGGGGTACGATGGGGTGCACTGCCAGAACAGTGAGTACAGTGGGGGACAGGCAGGGGAAGCTTGTCCACTGACAGCTTGGGGACCCCTTGGGTGACAACCAGGGGCTGTGAGCAGCTGTGACTGTGTGGGGCACCAGGCTTACAGGGATCATGGGCTGTTTTGGAGCTTGCAGGGTGGAGGGAAGGACCATCGTGTGGGGCAGGTTATGTCTGAACCTTGCTCTGCATCTCTGGGGGGACTTCGTGCCTGAACTAATAACACAAGGGGTGGCTCAAGGCTCAGCCTGCTCCATGCAGGCTCCCAGCCTTGATGTGACTGTGTGTCCTGGTTCACCTGCATGGCTGCACTCTGTGGGGACACAGCATAGAGAGATCCTTGGGTTAGAACTTTAACCTGTGCCACCCTCTCTTCAGGGACCCTTCCATGGCCCTTGTTCAGGGGATGCCTTCCCCTGTTCTTGTTGCACTGAATGAGGGGTCTTCTCTCTGGGACTGGTTTTGGTTTTCTGAGCTCCTCCTCTCTCTCTCCCAGACAAGAATGAGTGCTCCTCCCAGCCTTGCAAAAATGGAGGCACCTGCCTGGACCTGGATGGTGATTACACCTGCAAGTGTCCTTCTCCATTCCTGGGGAAGACCTGCCACAGCCGTAAGTCTTTGGCACCAGCTGTACTGAATTCCCTCTCCCTCCTGTTCCCTACTGTCTGTCCCTCATTGCCAGGAGGGATCTCACCAGCTGGTTTAGGGGATTTGGAGGGCAGCTGTGGCTATTCTTGATGCCAGCAGGCCTGGTCCTAATGGAGGGAACATCCTCAGGAATTTCTCCTCTCTGGAGTGTCCCAGGAAGGTCCTTTCTCCTCCAGACCTCTGTGCTGTGAGGGGGACTGATGGATGGTGTGGTTTTGGCTGAGGGATGAGGAGGAGAGGACACCTTGGGAACAGCCAGACCCTAGGGCTGGCCTCCCTCTCCTGTTCTGCCCCAGACAAGAAACAAATGACCCCTCGTTCTGTTCCATGGTTACTGTCTCTCTTTGATCCTGATCTCCCCTCTGCCCCCAGGCTGTGCTGTTCTCCTGGGCATGGAAGGAGGAGCCATCTCTGATGCCCAGCTCTCAGCATCCTCTGTCTATTACGGGTTCCTTGGCCTCCAGCGCTGGGGGCCAGAGCTCGCCCGCCTCAACAACCACGGCATTGTCAACGCCTGGACCTCCAGCAACTATGACAAGAGCCCCTGGATCCAGGTACCTGCAGCAGGACTGGAATGCCAGCACAGAGAGCAGCCCAGCAGCCATGGCTGGTCTTGCAGTGCTGGTGTTATGCCATTTCACTGCTCCTGGTGGCAAGTGTGGAGCTAAATTGCTGCATCAAGCTGCCACCCAGGGGTATCTTGGGATGTGCCTGGAGGAGGCAAGTCCATTGGAAGAAAGTGGGACATGGGCTGATGATCCCCCTTGCTCTGCCCACCTTGGGATGCAAGGCTGGAGGGATGGAGGGCTTCCTCCCTAAGGGAGTTCCAGCACCATGGGCAGCCCCTTTCCTTGTCCCTGTGCCCACCCTCCCACCCAGCCCTGGTGATCCTGGTGGGTGAAAGGACTGTGCAGGCCATCCTCACTGCACACCACTCAGCCTCTTCTCCCTCCCCCAGGCCAACCTGCTGCGGAAGATGCGGCTGAGCGGGATCATCACGCAGGGTGCGCGCCGCGTGGGGCAGCAGGAGTTTGTCCGCGCCTACAAAGTCGCCTACAGCCTGGATGGGAGGGAGTTCACCTTCTTCAAGGATGAGAAAAAGGATGTAGACAAGGTGGGCTGTGATGCTCTGTGCAGGGGATGTCCCAGCTCCCCCCATCCAGCGGTGCTGTGGGTGCTGGAGTGGCTGTGAGCTGCATCCCTGTGTGTGGGAAAGTGCTTTTCACCCGGGGCAAAGCTGCGTTGGGAACCGATGGGAACTCTGCTAGCAGGGAGATGGCACAAGCGGTTCCAGTGCCAAGCAATACCCCCTGCCTCTGTTTAATTGACCATAATAAGCATAACCAAAGAAGCAGCGCTGCCTGATTTAGGTCATTCAGATAGTATCTTTATCACTGACATCCTGTGGGAACTGGGCTTGGTCTGGGAGTGCTACTGAGCTGCTTGGGTAGCTTGGTATTGTATCTGCAGCAAGCACCAGCTGACAGTGTCTCTCAAAGTGGGAATACTTGTAGATTGCTGTGCTCTCCACTTGCAGTTCTTTATGACAAGTGTCTCCTGCTGGCTTTCTGAGCAGAGAATGGTTGGGAGTATCTGCTTTGCTTTAAAAAAAATATAAAAATTCCTCTTGTTTCTGCAGCAGTGGAAAAAAGTGCATGAAAGGCAATTTGATTCTATTTATTATGTTAAAAAGGAAGAAGTGAACCACCTCTCTGCTTGTCATGATTTGAGGAGCATTGTGGTAGTGGGAGTGGGTGTTGCTGCATGTGTGGCTTCTGTGGGGGTGAGGATGAAGCAGGGAATGTTGCAAAGCTCTGTTGAGAGTGTTGGAGCTCCTCTAAGGTCCTGCACTGTTCCAGGGCACAAAACCAGAGCCCAGCTTCCCCCTCTGTGCTCTTTTGCCATTGGCAGTGCCAAGATCTCTCTGTCTGCTGTGCAAGGGATTTGCTGCAGGGGACTGTGAGAGATGGAGCACTGAGCCCTGGTCACTGTTGCAGGTTTTTGAGGGGAACGTGGACTATGGCACCATGAGGACCAACATGTTCAACCCTCCCATCACGGCCCAGTTCATCCGCATCTACCCTGTGATGTGCCGCCGTGCCTGCACGCTGCGCTTCGAGCTCATCGGCTGTGAGATGAATGGTAAATGCCAGTGCTGTCCCCTCCTGGGGCTGCAGGGCAGGTGGTGACATGGGGCAGGGCATCACCCCTTGGCCTGCTTCTAGTCCCTCAGGACAGGGGATTTGTCAGTGCTTGCTTTTCCTCACGCTGGTGCCTGGGAATACCCTGGGGTGCGTTTGGGGAGCACAAGGCATTAATCCCATCGGCTCAGCCAGCTCCAGCTGCATTCTCACCCTGCTAGCACCTTCCCAAGGCAGGAGTTTTTACTGTGCCCCCTCCCTGTCTGAGCTGTGAACCCGCTGCTTTTCCTGCTGGAGAGCTTGAAAAGCAGCAGAGGATCAACGTCCTCTGGGAAATGTGAGGGATCATCAGCCTGAGCCCTTTCCCTGTGCCTCCTGCCTTCCTGCC
>NW_005054313.1:846375-852813 GCF_000277835.1 Geospiza fortis | reverse complement strand
ACTCCTGTCAGTGTGGGAGTGGGATCTTGTGGGGGCTTGGGTCCTGTCCTGCTGCTGCGTGGGTGTGGTGCCATCCGTGCTTTTGGCTGGGGATATCTGCGTTGCTCTTTCCACATCCTTCTCTGCTTCCTGCCAAAGCTTTCTGTATTCCAGGGCTGGGCTGGGCTGGGCTGTGGGGACATATACTCATCCCTGCAGCAGGAGGCACTGTGGGCCAGGGAATAACTTGGAGCTAAAAATCCCGGGAAAGACCGCCCTGCTCATCTGCTGAGCATTTCCCTGCCTGGCCCTGGTGCTGCTCTGGGCAGTGGAATGAGAATGTGGGGATGGCTTCTGACAGGTCTGCGGGGTTGTGCTTGCAGTTGTCTCTTTCCTTTTCACTGCCTGTGTAAACTGTTGTGTTACAGTGTATTTCAACACGGCAGGTTGCTCGGAGCCTCTGGGCATGAAATCCCGCCTCATCTCCGACCAGCAGATCACAGCCTCCAGTGTCTTCAAGACCTGGGGCATCGATGCCTTTACCTGGCACCCTCATTACGCTCGCCTGGACATGACGGGCAAGACCAACGCCTGGACAGCCCTGAACAACGACCAGTCTGAGTGGCTGCAGGTGGGTCTCTGGTCTCTGTAACCTGATATCGCCTCACCAGCTCCTCAGCTGTGCTTAGGGCCACCTCCTCCTCTTTCAGGGTAGGTGGAACAGTGGGGTTAGTGTGACCAGAGCCTTGTTGTGGGTCACAAAGTTCATCCCTGAGCGGGGATCACAGGGGCAGGTAGGGATGGGACCACACCACTGCTTTTAACAGCAGTCCTGGAGCTCTGGGTCAGAATCAGCCCATAGCAGCAAGGTGGTGCCGTATCTGCACCTTCTTGTGGGGTGCATCAAGCATGCAGCACCCCAGTTCTGTCTCACCCCCTGAGGAAATGCCATCCCAGCCTGGAGTGACCGTCCCAACACACTCTGGCTGCCCAGAACACCATGTTTCTGTTTTGCAGGAAAATAATCAGGCTTGCTTTTCTCTTCTCAGTCTGGAATAGAAACAAATAGTTTTGAAATTTCCTTCTCAGTTTCCCTTGCTCCCCTGTTTTTGTACTTTTCACATGATTCCATGACATAATAGGACAAAGCAGTTTAGATATTTGTCCCGCTTTTTATTTGGGAAATGATTAAAAGCAGCTGTCTCACAACTCTAAATAAACCAGCTTATCGAGACATTGGCTGATGACGGGGTCAGGATGACACACTGAGCTGGGCTATTGCACCACAGGCTGCCTGTTTGTATATATGTGTATAGATTTACATGTGCACTCAGGATTTATGTGTATTGTATCGCTGGAATTGCCCTCCATGAGCATGAAAACAGAGCTAAATTAATGAGGCTTTCAGCTCCTTTGGTGGTTTACCCTGTAACATGCCAGCAGCAGTAAACACAGTGTGGCAGAGTAAAGAGAATAGAAACCATCTCGCTTAGAGCCCAAATGTCAGATTGTGTTGAACTGCATATTTTCTCAGCCAGAATTACTTTCCAGTGGAAATGCATTTCCTCTGTGAATCCTGTATTCTTTTTTGAGTTGAGATTTTTTGCTGTCCTTCCCACACTGGTGTTTCCAGCAAAAAAATGTGGAGGTGGCAGGGATGGGCAAGGGAGCTGAGATAGGTTTGTGCCCACTTTTGGTTGCTTTGAGTGGTGCTGTGAGTGTTGAAGGATCAAATATTTCACAGTCATGTTTTATGATTTGTCTGGCATGGGGGTCAAGTGGTGTTTTCTCCATTCTTGACCCCCAAGGGCCAGCTCTTCCCGGCTGCCTCTGGAGCATGAAGGGTGCTGTAGGGTGGGAGCACTGCTCCTGCAAGGAGCTGTGACGAGCCTTGTCTCTGCCAGATTGACCTTCGGGACCAGAAGAAGGTGACAGGCATCATCACACAAGGAGCCCGTGACTTTGGGCACATCCAGTATGTGGCAGCTTACAAGGTGGCCTACAGTGACAACGGCACGTCCTGGACCCTGTACCGGGATGCCCAGACAAACAGCACCAAGGTGGGTGTGAGGAGGGCAAAGTGATTTCCCAGGGCTCAGGCATGCCATGGTGGTGGTGTTCACAGGGGTCCTAGGATGGGGGAAGAGACAAGGATCTGACTCTATGTTTCAGAAGGCTTGATTTATTATTTTATAATATATATTATATTAAAACTATACTAAAAAAATAAAAGAAGACATTTCATCAGAAAGCTAGCTAAGAATAAAAAAAGAAAGAAAATTATAACAAAAGCTTGTATCTCTGACAAAGAGTCCAAACTAGCTGATTGTGATTGGCTATTAATTAAAAACAACTACATGAGACCAATCACAGATGCACCTGTTGCATTCCACAGCAGCAAATAATTATTGTTTACATTTTGTTCTTGAGGCTTCTCAGCTTCTCAAGACAAAAAAATCCTATAAAAAGGACTTTTCATAAAATGTGTCTGTGACATGCCATGGTGGGGAGGAATCAGGGGCTGAGGTCACAGAATCACAAAAATATGCTGAGTTGGAAGGTACCCACAAGAATCATTGAGTCCAACTCCTGGCCCTGCACAGGGTACCCCAAGTGTCACACCATGTGAGAGTGTTGTCCAAAGCCTTCTTGAACTCTGTCAGTCGGTGCTGTGACCGCTGCCGTGGGGTCCTGGCAGCCCTGATAACCCACCTTTCTCCTCTAGATCTTCCATGGCAACAGTGACAACTACTCACACAAGAAGAACGTGTTTGACGTGCCCTTCTACGCCCGCTATGTGCGCATCCTGCCCATGGCCTGGCACAACCGCATCACCCTGCGCGTGGAGCTGCTGGGCTGCGATGAGTAGGCACGGGGAACAAGGACGGGGCTGCTCTTCCCCGCTGCCCAGCCCGCACCCTGCCTGCCCCTGCCCACTCCTGCTCTGCCCTCACACCCCCCTCTCCATGTCCCCACACTCAGGAGGTGGCCAAGAGGGCTCCCCTGCCCCGCAGTGGTGCTGGGGCTGCAGCACTGCACTTTATGGGGCCCTTGCAGGTGGGATGTCGGGATGGCTCCTGCCCTCTTGCTGCTCCAGCCAGGGCTGAGACCCCCTCCTGCAACTGGGACTGTCTTGGGGACACCATCCTGCAAATGAGGCCTTGCTGGGGGACCCTGTCCTGCAACCAGGGCTTGGCTTTTTCTTCTCAGCTGAGCCTGGGGACAGATTTTCTCCTTCTTGCTTCTGCTTCCAGCAGAGAGGCTGCAGGCAGTGGCAGCCCCTTGCCTGAGCTGTCTTGAGGCTCAGCAATTTTCAGGTTCTTAGGGCAGGCTCTCCTGGCTTGCAGCCTTCAATGTCCCTCCTGCTCCTTGCTTCTCTGCAAGCAGGGGCTGTGAAAATCCTCTGATAAATCTCAGCTGTTGTCCCCTGCCCATTTTGCCAGGCCCTGAGTCTCCTTGTCTGCGATGTCAGCACCACATAGTGCGAGTGAAGTGATGAGACAGCTCCTGTCAAGAGGCACCAGATCCCCACTGAGGGTGGCTCTACCTGCTGGGCACTCTGGCAGGCACCACAGTGGGCATTTTGGTGGGCACTGCCCATTGCCCTTTCTGGGATGCCAGCTCCAGCAGCCTCCCAGTCTCAGCATTGCCATCATCCCCAGCTTACTGCAGTTTGGTGTGCCTGGCCGTCCCTTGTCCTCAGAGCCCAGTGGTGACCAGGGGGACTGTGATCTGGTAGTGGGGAGAGTTGGTTTGTAGCCAGAAGGATGCAAAGAAAAGATGGGAAAGGTGGTAATGAAACCACCCAAATGCAGTGGGCAGAGGGCAGTGCCATGACCCTTTTTGTAACCTTATTTTTTTCCCTTTACATGGGGTGGAGGGGAGCCTCTTGCAACGCTCGAGCCCTCGGGATTAGCAGTAGGAGATGAGTGAGTCCCAGGTGGGAGCACAGGCAGGCTGTCCTGGGCTGGCAGTGGTGCTTCCCCTGCCTGCTGGGATGTGAAGCAGCCATGAGGCTGGGCTGGCAGTGGGTTTGCTTTGGCAAGGGCTGAGGGAGCCCGAGTGGGATGGCAGCGATGGCCCCACTCTGGGGTGTCTCTGACAGTATTAAATCCAGCTGAAACTTTTGGGGGTGTTGGCTTGTCTGATCTGTGCCTCCCCAAGGCCATCTCCCAAAGCCTGGCTGGTCTGGTGATCCTCCAGGATTCTCTCTGAGCCCCTTGACTCCTCCACCTGTGCTGGCCCTGCACCTCTCCTGCCTTCACAGACCCTCCTAGCTCCCTTCCCTGCCTGAAAAACAGGGTATCTCAGGGCTTTGTGTGCATCTTTCCCACCATCTCCACCCTGTCACAGCTGCTGGAGTCTGCTCACAGCTGGCCAGGCGTGGCGGGATGGGACCTGGGGAGGGGAAGCCTCTATCAGCACCCACACCCTGTGTCTCCTCCTTTGGCTTTGATCCTGGAGCAAATCCCCCAGCTTGGAGCTAGATCGGCTCTTACACCCAGGCACGCTCCCAGGGCTGGAGGGAGCTGTGAATTGTGCAAGAGCTGCCTGTGGGGATGTTCCCAACAGAGCCCTCTCGGGGAGGGCTGGGGCATGGATGCTGCTGGAGCAGGATCTGCCTGCGCTGAGGGTGTGATCCCATGTAGGGAGGGGGCATTGTGGTGAACAGGACAGAGGAGCTTTGCTCATGTCCAGAATCTGCCACACTGGGCAGGGACCCCTGAAGTTGGCATGAATAGCCAAGTGTCATCTATGTCTTACCACAGCTCTCTGTCCCTGCAGCTCTGGACAATCTTCTGCACCTCCCTGTGGCCAGCAGTGCCCTGCTCAGCAAGGCATCTCCTCCTTGGGCCTTGCCTATGGGAGGTGGGCTCTTGCCTTGCCTGGGAATGCCAGCTGTGGGCATCAGAGGAACTTGGGATCTGCTTGTGAAGACTGGGCTGAATTCATTGTGGCTGTGGCTGCAGCTGCTTAGTGACAAATAGCAGCCACAGATAGAGACAGGGACAGGGGGGACAGTCTGCCCAGTTCACCTCCAGACATGCCACCCTTATCATCGGGAAGCTGAGGCAGAGATAAGAGCAGTTCGCTTTGAGTCCAGCCAAGACAGCCATGAGCCAGGGATATGGCAGGGGCTCCATGAGGAGGGTGATGGGAGCAGATGCTGCACACCAGAGTGGGGGATGCATCCTCAGCCCCCTGCTGCTGCTCCCCCTGCCCATTGCTACCCCCCAAGCAAGCCCCTCTGACAGATTCTGAGCTGCTTCCCAGTCTTGTGGCATTTCCTTCATCCCCCAGAGCCACAGGAAGGGAGGATTGGGAGAGCCAGAGTGCCCTCCCCGCCATGCACAGCCCCTCATGACTTGTCCCTGTCCCCTGGATGCTCTTCCCGGACATGGCTGGGTTGCTGGGACAGCAGGAAGGCTGGGATGGACAGCAGGCTGTGGCACCCTGCTGGCTGCTGCCAGCTGCTGGCAGCTGGTTCCTCAGGAAGCAGCCGTCGGGGAGAGCATCCTCTCACCACCACCCGGAAAGCCCAGCACAGATCACAAACTCCTCCATCCCACCAGGAATGTGAGTGTGCCTGCTGGAATCATCCAGTGCAAGCAGCATTTCATGGACAGATCTCTGGTGAGGCCACAGCAGAGCTGTCAGGTGCTGGCTTTGAGGTGGGGAAGACGGGGATGACACTTTTATGGCTCCCATTCAGCCAAATGCTCAGCCAGCCCTAGACACGTGCCTTAAACATGTGCTCCCAGGTCAGAGCTTCCCTGACCCTGCACAGCTTTGCTCAACCTGAAACCTGTGGTCACACCCAGGTACATCTCTGGGAATAGAAAACACGAAGAGGATGAGAGATGGAATGAAGGAGATCCCTTCTTCCTTAGGGTCTGCTGGTGGCCAGATCCTTCCTCATGCCTCTGCTCCCCAGGAGGAGATGGAGAAATCACTGCCCACGTCCAGACAAGAGTGGCCTAAGGTGAGGCAGGAGCTGTTGCTGAGAAGAGGTGCCAGAAATCATCCCTGTCCCATTCCCTGCTGCTGCTCCCGTGCTCAGGCCGGGCAGAGGATGGCTGCTGGCAGGTGCTGTGGTGCAGGCAGTGCAGGACACTGTGGGGCTTGTTCCTCGGTTCTGGAACAATGGGACAGCCATGCCAGGGAGCAGCGTGCCCCAACAGGGCTGTCTGTCTTCTGCACAGCCCGGGGGTGGAGGGAACCATCCCAACTGCTGGATCGCCAGAACAGCTTGGGCAAGCAGCTGCAGCGGGGCACTGACAGCCAGGATGCAGCTGGGACACCATGCCACCGCCTCCTCCGGCCGAGTGGCAGGGCTGGGAGTTAGCAGCGACCCTCGGCCAGGATGCAGGCAGTGCAGTGGCCCCATGCCGGAAGGTGTAATTGTCGCTGCATTGTGGGCTGCGGGACAGGCTGCTCCGGGCAGGCGAGCAGGCGGCG
>NW_005054313.1:844143-846274 GCF_000277835.1 Geospiza fortis | reverse complement strand
ACAAGGAAGAGCAGTGCCTCCAGACCCCGGGTCCCGCAGCCATCCCTGGTCGGGGAGGGCTGGCAGGGCTGGGGGTGTGCGGGCACAAGGAGAACAAGGAAGAGCACTGCCTCCAAGGGTCGTGCAGCCATCCCTGGTCGGGGTTTCCCACGGGGAAGCTGTGGTGCCGGCGCTGGCGGCTGATAACGCCGTTTCCTTGCTGGCTGCTCGCTATCAGCGTGCCGGCGGCGGGCAGGCAGCATCGCACCCCGAGCGCTCCCGGCTGGGCTCCCGGCCCCCTTCACCCCGCAGCCAGCCTCGGGCAGTTTGTTTTTACACGGGTTGTTTTCTTTCCGGCTTGAAGCCATCCTGCACGGCGGCAAGAGCTGGACCGGGGCCCCCGCGCCTCATTTCCTCGCCGTAAAACAACAAAGTGGGGGGTGAAGCGGCGCGCTGGACTGGGAGAGCAGCGGGTCGATGGGTCAGGGCACACGCCGCATCGTGGTTCCTCTGTTTGTCCCTTCTGTCTGTCCCCTGACCGGCATCCCCTGGCGGTGCCGCCGCCGTGCTGCCCTTCCTGAGGACTCGATCCTCCTGGAGCTGTATCTCCCTGCCAGTGTGCCAGTGGGAGCTGCCATGGTGGGCATCGCCCAAGTTTAGGGATGATGCCCCCACAGATGGGTGCTACTGGGCACCCCAGAGTTTTTGCCCTGGTTTCTGTACCTCTGCTTTGTCCCCACAGCATCAAGCAGACCCTGAAGAGGCTGAACCCCACAGCTCAGCTGTCTCTCCTGAATTCCAGAGCAGGCAGGCACTGGGCACAGATCACTCCGGGCCACAGCCCACCTGTCCTGAGCTGCTTGTGCCTGCTCCTGCCGCATGTGTGTTGGACACCTCCTTTGTCTGGAGACTGAGGCCAGTCCCCTCCAGTGCGATGTGGGACATCCCTTGGCATCTTCCCTGGCACTGTGGCTTCACTGAGGCTTTGCCTGGGACATTACAGGATCCCACTAGCCCCAACAGGGCACATTTCTCCCCACTGCTGCCCCTTCCAAGTCGGGGGCAGTGCAGGCAGCTGGCACACCGCAGATAAGGTGTGTGAATGGCATGTGGGCAGAGTGAGGACACACAGTGAGGCCATCCCCCAGGCATGGTGGGCAGGCAGGGGCCGGGGGCACCCACCCCAGCTCTGGACTGTGAGCAGGGGGTTGGGAAAGGCGTGTGTTTCCCTTTAAGAGGCAGGCCCTGGAGCTGCTTCCTCTCAGCCTTGCAAGAGCCCTAAACACAGTGCATCTGCCTGCAGCCTGCCTGCACGCCTGCCCGCAGCCTGCCCGCAACCAGCGTGAGTAGGGCTTGGCCCCAGTGCCGGGACTGGGGAGGGCTGGCACCCCGGGGCGGTGGGCACCCTGCTTGCCGCGAAGGGCAGGGGGGGATGGCATTGCCATGGAGGGAGTCTGGCATCACTGCTGTAGGTGCCAGGCATCGCTGTGCTGGGTGCTGCAGCACGATGCTCACAGCTGAGAACGCTGGGCACACCGCACATCACTGCAGCGCTGGGTTCTGGGGGTCACCCGGCACTGGGGTGCAGGGGAGCAGGGCTGGTGCCCTGCACAGCGAGGTGTGAAGCTGCCGAGCCTCGAGCCCACCCTGTGTCGCGTGGGCAGCACGTGTCCCCGCGGTGTCCCCGCGGTGCCAGCAGCGCCGCGCTGCCGCGCCAGCTCCGGGGCTGCGCCGGCACCCTGCGCCCTCGGTCACCGGCTCTGCTGGCCGCAGCGCGTGGTGGCAAGTGCGGCTGCACCCCACGGTGAGCAGAGGCACTGACTGCAGGGGTGAGTCTGGGATTGAGCAACCTGCGGTGGGAGCAGCCGGTTTCACGCCCCGGACTCCGGAGAGCACCTCTGTGCCCCGTATTGGACCCTTCCGGGTTGAGCATCTGCTCTCCCACAGCCCCCTGGCCCGGGGTACGTTTGCAGGCACTCGTGAGCCTTCTCTCAGCAGGGCACGGGCGTCAGACCCCCCCTCTCCTCGGTGTGGGAAGGGGGCTGCCGGAGGCTTGCCGGGCGCCGGGCCCCCTCTGCCGGCTCCGGGAATGCTCACAAGTAGCCAATTCTGCTGGTAGCGCCCTGGGTGAGCCCCGGGCAGGGCACCCTTG
>NW_005054313.1:843884-844120 GCF_000277835.1 Geospiza fortis | reverse complement strand
AGCCGTGTGTGTTGCGTGGGGTCGGTGCCAGCCATGTCTGTGATGCAGAGGGGCAGCCCTGGGTTGGACTAAGGGGTCATTGGCCAGGACAGTGAGTGCTGCTGGGCTTTGTCCCGAGCTGGGGCAGCGGAGGCAGCCCGAGCTCTCTCCCCCACTCCTTGGTCGGGCTGCACGCTCGGCTGCCTCTGTAAACCGAGCTTGCTGCTTTACAGTGGGGCTCAGCCACTTCTCTCCCC
>NW_005054313.1:823037-843874 GCF_000277835.1 Geospiza fortis | reverse complement strand
ACACGACCTTTTCCCAGTACTCCCTGCCCAAAGGACACCCTAGGATCCCATTTCTCCAGCTGCCCCGTCCCCAGCTTGCTCTGGGGCCAGGTGCTCCCTGCAATGGGCACCCCCACAACGGGCAGTGAATGTGGAGGTGTGTGGTGTGGGCCAGGCGGGCGGATGAGGATGGAGGGGACTGGGAGCACCGGCTTTGGGGCGGGTCTGGGGGCATGGCTCAGGTTGCCTGCACTCTCCCCTGCGGTCAGGCAAGCTGCTCTGCTGGCTCTTTCCCACCCTCTCCTTGCACCCCTAGTATGATTAGCACCACTGCCAGGCAGCGCTGGCTTTCTCCTGGCTATTTGGGGGTGTCACAGCAGTCCTTTCCCCCTCTGCAGCCCGGATTTGCTTCCCAGCCATGCTGCTGCTCCCACTCCTCCTGAAGGCCAGCCTGCTGCACCTGGCCAGTGGCTTCTACCACCCCTTCCGCAACGGCTTCTACTACAACCACATCATGAATGACAATAGTGACGAGCAGGACAAAGGTATATCAGGGACAATGGGGGCTGGCAGGTTGTCACAGGAGGCTGAAATACCCCCTGCCTCTGGGTGGGGTGGAGACCCATCACTTGGTGGGATGTGGGGCCCAGAGGAGCAGGTGGGAATGCTTCAGGGATGCTTGGGGGGATGCTCATGGTAGAAGGGGTGGTGACTGGAGGGAAGGTTTGGGGATGCCCAGCCCTGGATCCTGACCTGACTGTCACACCTTCTTTCTTCCCCCCAGTGGATTATTTTAGTGGATCCAGACTAGTGGTGGAAGCCTCCAGAGACCCTGTCTACAGCTACAATGGTGCCAACATCACCCTGCCCTGCCGCTACCGCTATGAGCCTGACCAGGAACCTAAGCGCAAAATCCGCATCAAGTGGTCCAAGCTGCGGGACGACTACACCAAAGAGCAGGATGTGATGGTGGCCATTGGCAAGACCTACGTGGCCTTTGGGGACTTCAAGGGCCGTGCCCACATCCGCCAGGCTGGTGAGGCCAGCTGGCACGAGGCCTCGCTGGTCATCAGCGACGTGCGCTTGAAGGACGATGGCAAATTCCGCTGCGAGGTCATTGATGGGCTGGAGGATGAGAGCGACGTTGTGGACCTCCGGCTGCAAGGTGGGGGCATGCTGGGGACCACACGAGCCTCTGTGCCAAGCCAGTGAGCCTGGCCTTCCTGTGGTACCTTCTCCTTTGGGGACACAGCAAGGCAGGGGGGTTGGGGAGCTTGATCACGGCAGAAAAGGGCTGGGATGCTTTTGGCTTGGGGCTGTGTGGCTCTGGCCTCAGGAGTGAGTGAGCCCAGAGCTGTCTGCTGGGTGCTCTTGGAGTCAGAGTTGGGAGTGATCCCACGGCGGCAGCATTTCCTGCTTTTATCCACCCATCTTCCCACTGTGCTGCATTATGTGGAGCTGTCCCCTCCCCTCCCAGCTCTGGATATCCCAATGTATCTTGTGCTGATCCTTGGTCACTGCTCCAGCCTCTCTTGCTCACTTGTCATGAGGGACCTGACTCAGCCCTGACATTGCTTTGGAGCTCAGAGCTGCGCAAACGTCCCCTTTGCTTGTCCCTGCCCCACCCACTTGGTCCCTGGCCCTGCCTCCCACAGTGACTCGTCCCTACCAGTCCTTGTGACTGTGTCCAAAGTGGTGATGCCCGTGGTTCTGTTGTCCATCCATTCCCACGGCAGAGGTTCATTCTTGCCCCTGCTGGTGGTCCATATGTCCCCTGGGATCATGGGGATGCTGACCCTTGTATCCCTGTTCCTGAAGCCTGTGCATCTCCATGAAAACGATCTCTCCATCCCCGCAGGGGTGGTCCATGCCTCCCTGGGACCGCTGTCTGTGCATTCCCAGGACCGGGGTCTGCACAACCCCGTGGTGGTGCTCCCTGCATCCCCATTATAGTCTGTGCATCCCTGTGTATGCAGGTGCTGTCCCCGTGAGGGGGTCCTTGTGTCCACAGGACCGAGCCCGTCTGTCCCTGTGCCACCAGATGTCGCTGGCAACTCGCTGCTGGCCCCTGCATGTCCAGAGCGGCCCCATCCCTGCATGCCTGAGCCTTGTCTCCGCCACACGGAGGTGGTCCCTGTCCCAGAGCCTGAATTTGACACGGCTCAGGGACCCCTATGGCTCCTGCTGGGGCTGGGCTCGGGTTGGGTGGGCTGCCCGCGGAGCCAGCTGAGTGTCCCATCTGCCTCCAGGCATCGTGTTCCCCTACCAGCCTCCCCGCGGGCAGTACAGGCTCAATTTCCACGAAGCCGAGCAAGTGTGCCAGGACCAAGGTGCCATCCTCGCCAACTTTAACCAGCTCTTCCAGGCGTGGAGCGAGGGGCTGGACTGGTGCAACGCGGGCTGGCTGGCCGATGGCACGGTGCAGTACCCCATCCGCCTGCCCCGCAAGCCCTGCGGGGGCGTGCACCTCGCCCCGGGCATCCGCAGCTACGGCCCGCGGCACCGCCACCTGCACCGCTTCGATGCCTTCTGCTTCTCCTCCGCGCTCAAAGGTGCGTTCTGGGCCAGGGGTGGGGCTAGGGTGCTCGGAAGGTGCTGTGCGTCCCTCCCTGTTAGGGCCTGGGTGGGGTTGTTCCAGGCGTTCCAGATGGGGATGCTCGGGATGATGCTCCCCTCTCACGCTCCGCTCTCCCTCCTAGGAGACGCCTGGAACTTCGCGGGGCTGGACCGCTGCAATGCCGGCTGGCTGCCAGATGGCAGTGTCCGCTACCCCATTGTCACCCCCCGGGCCAACTGCGGCCCCGCTGAGCCCGGTGTCCGCAGCTTCGGCTTCCCCAGAAAGGGCAGCTTTGGAGTCTTCTGCTACAGAGAGAGATAAGGAGCCGGGAGGGATCCTTCTTGGATGAAGGACGTTTCCATCCTGCCAGCGCCCAGTGTTGGGCATTTCCAAGGGCTGTTCTGGGGGTGACTGGGGGGAGATGGGGTGGGGGGAAGTTTATTTTTGTTTTGTTTTGTTTTGTTTTGTTTTGTTTTGTTTTGTTTTGTTTCCTTCCTTTATATTTTCCACATCTTGCACAGCAGCTGGCACTTGCGGCTGCTTGGGGTGGCTGTCAGCTGGCCAGCGTGGGGCAGTCCCTGTCGTGGGATGTGTGCAAAGATGATCCCCATGGGCTACTGCTGCCACCCCACCTGGCCATGCCACCCCATGGGTGGTGGCCCCTTCCTGCAGTGACAGGTTGTCGCTGACACCCACCTGCCCTTCCAGGCTGTTCCTGCCTCCCAGTTCATGAGGCAAGGCCATGAGGGAGAGAGGCAAGTCTGGATTTGGCCAGAGCAGAGAGCAGGTATCTCCATTGCATCCTGGCCCCTCTTCCAGCCCCATCCATGTCCTGCTCAAGGATGCCATTGTGCCTGTCCCTGCTGGAGCACAAGTGCCTTATCTCTATGTGCCCCTTGCCTGGACTCCATTTGAACTCTGGTGCCTTCTTCTCTGAGCATTGGCTATGAAAAGATGTGTTTTTCTGGACATCTTCTAATAAAATGGTGGAGAAAGCCCTGGAGTGACATGGCTGTGTCCCCATCCCTGTCCCAATACAAGAGAGAGGTCTGCTGTGGAGGAAGGATTTGGGGGTCCCTGGCTGTCTCATCCTTGGCTGAGCATCATCTCATTAGTGCTGGCTCAGCTCAGCTCCTGCAAGGGCCTCGTGTTCCCTCATTAGTGAGTGTTAATTAACCCCCTGGGTGTCAGGACTGAAAGCTGCAAGGTGAAGCAGTTCCTACTGGTCATGGGTTTTAGATGGGTTTTAGGCAAGTGGGTTAACCCCCTCCCAAACTGAGAGCTGAGCAGGGAGGGCAGTATCTTACTCCAGGGTCCTTCAGTGAGGGTTTGGGACACCCCTCCCACCTCCATGGTCCTTTAGGTGCTGCCTGGGGCTGAGCCATTCCTGTGTAGCTTGGAGCACCTTCTTTGGGTTCCCCTTCCTTCTTTTTGCCTTGCCATGGGAGACCCCTCTCCTCCCAGCCCACCAGACATCCCTCTTCCCTATAAAAAAAACCAACGCTGACGAAGTGCCCGTTCCGATTTCGCTTTCTTTATTATTTATCGTTCTTTCAAAATAGGATATGTTCAAAAATATAAATAGGTGCAGGGAACGCTGGTGCCCCGCACGGTCCCCTGGAAAGAGCACGTTGTCCCAGGACGAGTGCTGTGCTGCAGAGGGGGCAGTGGGGAAGCACAGAGGGGCCACAGCCCCCAGCACCTGGGTCCTGGATCTCAGCATCCCCTTGTCTCCCTCCTCCCACAGCTCCTTCCACCACAGCCCCCTGGCCCTCCCTGCCCGTCCTGACGTGCTGCAGCAGTAGAAGGATTCTGGAAAAAAAAAATAAAATAAAACCCCAAAAGGTGCTGTTCACCCTGGAGATTAAATAACAGAAATAATTACATTGTTCGTGGATAAAATCAGGAAAAAATAATCATCTTTATTATTTAACTTAACCCCCTGCCCTTTGCAAACCCACCCCCCTCCCTGTCCCCAAAGGCACGACGATAATTGGAACCGGACGGTTAGTAAAAATGCTGAGATCTAATTCGTTTTGCTTTGGTGCTTGGAAAAACAATTTTTTTTTTTATATATATACACAAAGGTGGGTTTGTCTTTAATATAATTTTTTTTCCTTATATGACAAAAAAAGCAACAAGAAGAAGAAGAAGAAATCGACTCTGTTAATATAACTGTTCCGTTAAAAATCTCTCGCTTTCCCCCTCGGTCTCTCGCCCCGCTCTAATGGGTGCCGTGCGCGGCGCTGCCGCTGGGTTTCGACCGGCTCCTGGGGCTCCTCTTGTATAGCCTGCGCTGGTAGCTGGAGGCTGTGAAGGAGAAGAAAAGGCACCTTGTTGGCAGGAGCCGGCACAGAGAAGCTGCTTGTCCCACGCTGGCCGCCCCGGCCCCCGGCTCCCCGGAAAAACCGGGGCAGCCGCAGGCAGCGCTGCCCGGGGGCGCCAGCCCGCCCGCACACGCACAATCGGCCCTTCTCTCACCCTGCCCCGGCTCCGCTTCACCCTCGGGAGAAGGTGCCTGTGGCTCGGAGAGAGCCTGGGCAGGAGCATCATCTCCACGGCTGTTTGTCCCATCCTTTCCCCGTGCCCGGCCAGGAGGGCAGCTCGTCCCCATCTCATGCGCTGCCCTATCAATCCCTAAATCCCCAACCCCAGTGTGCACTAGTAGTGGGATGTGCTCAGGGCACAGGAGGGGAAACAGCCCGGCCTGGCTGGCAGGGACAAGGTTTCTGCCTGATCTTTGCTGCCAGTCTCCCTGGAGGCTGGTGTTGCTCTGGTGTGATAATTGCAGGAGGGTTTTGGTGGAAGCAGCAAAAGCTGGTTGGGAGCAGACCAGGTCTCTTGATCGCTGGCAGTCCATGCTGGGAACAGCCTGCAGCTCTCCAGACCCACAGCAGAGCCAAAGGAATCAGCATCTTAGTCTGCACCAGGCAGCCGCCCTTGGACACCTCCTCCATCCCTCCTCCTTTCATCTCCTCCCTTAAGCCCGTATCAGCTTTCCCTGGCTGTGGGACCATTGCTTAATCTGCCTTATCTGGAATTGCCCAGCAGGAGCTGGCAAGGAGGCCCCTGGACAGATGTGATTTGTCTGAGGCCAACAAAATTCTTGGGAAGCTGCAGGCAATCAGGGATGGGACAGGGGTGTAGGCAGGCCTGGGAGTGGCCTGGGACACCAGTGGAAGAAGGCTGACTGCCATCAGCTGGAGGCCTAACAGAAAGAGAGTCAGGAACCCAGCCCTGTGCCTTGGCTTGTATCTGCTGCAGGACTCCTGTCTGCTCCCAGGGCAGGGGGACACCAGGGAAGGGCTTGGGGGCCCCATAGCTCTCCCATCCTCTTCTCTCTGTTGATGCAGGTTGTGCCAAAACTCACCCTTTCAGAAGCCATTTATTTTTCCTTCTCTGAGTAGTCTGGGGCATTGGTAAGCTCCTTATTGCCCTTTCCTGACTCTGGAGCTGCCCCTACTCTGCCTTCGTGGGTCTCCAGGGCAGTCCTGCAAGCCAAGCTCTGTGGTCCCCACCTGCCCCAGAAGACGTCACCTCCCACGTCCCCATCCCAGGGGAAACTCCCAAGAAGTCAAGGGAACCACGGTGTCCCCTTCTGCCTGGCTCAGAGCTATCCTGCCCCGTGATGATGCCCCGCATTCCCAGCTCCTTCCAGCTGCGGGGAGGCACCAGCCCCAGCCCAGACGTACGGTTTAGGCAGGATATCCGTGGTTGCTCCCAGTGCCCGTCGGGCTGGCAGCGGATGGTGGGCACGTGCCTCTGGATGTAGCCTGGCTCGCACTGGTACCGCACCATGGCGTTGATCTCATAGCGCTCCTTCTTCCTGCCGAAGGTCCTGGCGTTCTCCACGGCAGGGGGGTCCCCGCAGGCCACTGTGGGAGATGGGCAGGTGTTGCATTGCACTGAATAGTTTATTTTGTTTGTTGTTTTGCACTGGGTTATTAGAGATTTGCACTGAGTAGTCTTTATATTGCACTGAATAGTTTAGGTTATATCACATGGCTGTTCTTCCACCTCTCCTATCACATGGTTTCTCTGTCACTCACCCCTGTCCCCAATACCCCCTGGTGACATATTCCCTGGTCACTCCCTCCCCTTGCCCCTCCTTACTGGTATCCCATTGGCCCCCCATTCTCCTGGGATAAAAGTCTCCTGCCATGAACGATGAGGTCTCTTCCCATGTAGGTTTTTCCAACTCAAGTCAATAAACAGAGGACATTCGTCCCCACGTGGAGAAGAGCGCTTCTCATCTTTTGCTTTTGTCTATGTAGGGTCGTGGATTAGACCCAAACAGCCCATCCAGACACAGTTCTTACAGGCAGAGACTGGAGAGTAAGTGAGAGAGCACCTGGCTGAGCAGGCAGCTCACACCCAGCTGGGTGGGCAGAGCCTCGTCACTCTTCCACCTGAACTCCCTTTGAGATTGCCTCTGTCCAAAAGGCTTAGGGGCAGGGGGATATGGAAATTCTGTGATTTGAAATTAAGTAGGGGTCTGCCTCAGTGCTTCACTCCTGCCTCCTAGAGAAGCTGTGAGAGATGAGCATCTCAACAGCTGCCTGTGTCTGTGGGAGGGCACAGAGCTGGTGTGTGGGAGTGATGCTGCAGCCAGGATATGACTTGGCCTGGGGATGTTGAATCTTAATGGCTTGTCCTATTTAGTTTCAAGTCCTTGAGAAACTTTCTCCTAGAGCCTTGGCCAACTTCTGTTTCTAATTCCTTCTACCTCTTTGTTCACCCTTTGCAGTAACAAAACCCACATTCCTGGGCGCTGGGCTCTCTGCCCCAGACCCACAGCCACCTACTGAGTCCCCCATCCTTGCCAGTACGGCGCAGGGTGCTGACCTGTTCCTTTCTTGCAGGTGAAAGGGAGGTGATAGTTGCAGGGAACGTCGTTCCATTCGCCTTTCTCGTGCCAGATCATCACAACGCAGTCCTCGCCCGCCGAAAAGAAGTTATCAGGTTGGTTGGGCCGCCAGTTCTCATATTGCTGCCAAGAGAGGACAGTCCTTCAGCTAAGGTTGGGCCCTGGCCTCTCCTGCTCCCTCCCTCACACTCACCCCACCTCTCCCACACCTCTCTCCAGCAGATCCATGGGTTGCCAGCACTGCCTCTACACCAGTTATTTCTGTTGTGATGCTGCCCGGGATCCAACCAGCTTTTCTAGAGGCTTGGAAAAACCATGAGCTCTACAAAGTTTAGAGTTGCCTCCACTCAATGCCCAACCCAAGCACTCAACATGGAAGCCATGGGGCCCTTCCCACCGTCCCAAAAAGCTGGTGCCTGCTCGTGCTGTGGGCTCCAGTCTCACCAGGGAGTGCCCATCAGACCAGCGGAAGTCGTTCTCCACAGCTCTGTCACTGAGGCCGATCCACTGGTAGTCCTGTGCATGACCTGGAAGAGCAGGAGGAAGAGAAAAGAGTTGTGGTTGTCCTACACATTGCTGGAAGCATTTCTTTGCCATTTCAGCTGTCTCTGGCCCTGGAGCCTCTGGGTCATTCAGCTGCCTCCCAGTCAATGTTCCCTGATGTCCTTTTCCCTCACATCATGTTTGTCCAATTCCCTCCCTTCTCAACTGCCATGAGCATGGGTGCACCCACGTAAGGATGAGGCTTTGTCTGGATTCATGGTGATTTTTACACCACTTTGGATAAATCTGCCAGTAGAGTCAGAGTCCAGTGTTTGGACTCTTGCCCAGTCTTAGGCTGCCCTCAGCACTCACTGTTCACAAATTCTTGCTCCTCTGGGGTGATGATGCTGCTCAGGTGGGCTTGATGTTGTCGGCACCTGGTCTCTGCATCCATCCAAGTCTCCCTCTCTTCAAAGTGCCTGTAGCAGTGGCCCTGGAACTTGGTCCAGCCTTCCTCACAGTTTTCCAAGTCTGAAACACACAGAGGAGGGATGAAAAGGAGCTGGTGCATGTGTCTGAAAGCTTTCAACTCACCTCTTAGCAGCTCATGCTCCCATGGCACGGGACCGCACATGGTCACTTTCACTAAAAAGCACACCCTGACACCTTTGCCTGTAGGAATTCCCCAGGAAAGTTGTCAGAAGGTATCCAAGACATGCAGAGAGGGCAGCCTGTGTGAAGGCCCTGTGTCTGCAGTGACACAACCAGTGCTACTGGAAAGCTTGAGTGATACAGGCTTATTCCTGAGAAATTCAATCCCTGTGTAATGTTCCTGAAGTCTGCTTTTGAGGAACTGACCAAGCAAGAATACCTCTCTTCCCACTTGTGCTGGCCTGCAGTTTTCTTGCTTTAGAAAAAAACCCCCAAACCCCATACCCAGATGTCCAGAATCAATGTGTATGTGTTGAAAACAAAAGAGGGGACCACCAGGTGTGGGTGGTTCCATCACGTGGTGTGATTCTGGAGCTCTGGAGGAGAAACAAACCAAGATGAGTGAAAAGAAATGGGGACAGAAACTTGCCACAGTGGAGAGAGAGGACTAAGTCTCAATGAAAAAGCTTGGAAGCTGCTAAAGAAGTACAAACATTTCTCAGCTTTTCAGAAGATCTTTTACCATCTGAGAAATACTGAGGAACTGAACACACTTATTAAGAAAAATAAAACCACAGATAGGGGAAAGTAGAGACAAATGGACAAACCACCAGAAAAGACCTTCAGCAGTTCCCACACAATGCAACACCACACATCTGTCTGCTACATGTGACTGAAGGAAACAGAAAATGAAATGTTTGATCTCAGCCTTTCAGAGGCCTGATCTACCATCCTTTCTCAGGCTCTTGCTGCTCTGAGAGTGGTGGGCTTCCAGGACCCCTCATGCCTCCCTCCCTTTTCAGTAAGGTTTCTTATACTCTGTTTCTTTCTTCTTTGTTAAACTTGGTAGGTCAAAGCACTTGCCACTTTCAATAACTCTAATTCCTCCTAATCCACCTTTCTTCCAGCTGGAGATTGCAGGCACTCCATAGATGTTGGAGTAGTTAGTAGTTATTTGAGACATTAAAAGCATTTCTTGCCTTCCTCAACAGATCAAATGGGTTATCTGGAAGTAGGTGAAGCTCAGGGGATTTTTGGGTTTTGCAGGCAGATCTCTTGCAGAAAGTTAATGGAGAACTTGCTCTGTTGTTTGAGATTAAAACTTTTCTCCATTATCTTTAATGGCATCCCTTCTCATCACAGACAGGGGATGGGACAGCACATGATAAAGAATCTCAGCAGGCCATTTTCTAGGAGAGAGGCCATGCTTTCTTACATATTTTTTTCTAACAGATAAATATGACAGCAATTTTCTTGGAAAAGAATGATGAAAATCTTGTTCCCTGGTAAGGACACTTTCATGGTCTGTGTGCATTGCTCACCTACAGTGTCCCATTTTTCTTGGAGACCAACAGCAAGGATGGTCTGTCTCAAGCGAACATGAAGATTTACATTTCCAACAAGTTTTGGGGCACTGGCTTCCTGTTGCATCTCCCAGGCATCAGAGTCCATAATTCAGAGAAAAGAGAAAATCAAGTCTGGCTTGAATGAAACAAGATCATAAGCAGTTACAGGGTGGAGAGTCTCTGGCTGGGTTACAAGGATCTTCAACAACAGGTATCATGGGTGGGTAAATCGAGAGCTGGTGAGGTTGCATTGGAAAACTGATGTTAAGACAGTACAATTCCTGCTCAGAAGGAATGAGCCCTCTCCTAATCGTCTACTCCATATGTTCATATTGGAAACAGAAAGAGATGCAGAGAAAGGGAAGGAGAAAATCCAACATATATTATCATTATTCATGCCAAGGTGAAGAAGATACTGCAGCCTTATTTCTCTTTTGTTTGAGCAAGGCAGGAGAGCTTCCCCTCAGCTAAGCTGGTAAAAGTTTGGACTTTCATCAGCTTTAAGGAAAAAACTCTTTTTCTTTCCTTGTAGGAACAAAAAGAAGTGTTAGTGCACTAATTTTGATGGAAATATAGGTTGCTTCCCGTTTTCTCAAAGATACGTTCCCTGCTGATTTTGCCACAGGAAGCCACGTTGTGGAGATGACAAAAATGTCATGCTCTGTCAAATCAGTGGAGATTCCTGGAGTGAATGATGCTTCTCTCAGCTGCACCTTCCCCAAGAGAAACACACTCATTTTTCATGGCTCAGTTGAAGCATCCTTCCACAAAGTTCCAGTCTAGCAGAGAAAGTTTGCCTGGGGTGAAGATGCACTCAGAAAGTTCCCTACTGTTACAGAAGAGCAGAATCACCTTGACCCAAAGAGACAGCAACTTCCATGATCAACATTGTTATGATCTGTGTGGAGCTTCACCAGAGACACTTGAAAAAGAGAAAGCTGAAGAAGACACCAGAAGCTCCGTCTTAGGAATCTTAGAGGAATCATGGTGCTGTGAGGAACAAACGTATCAAATTAGATACTCAAAAGCCTCAAAGCTTTTCCCTGGTGTGCTTTAAGCTGCTGTTAGAGGTTAGCTCACTGAGATGAGGGCAGCACTGATGGGAGCACTGGGGATCAGCTTTTTCGGGGGCAGTGTGGGAACAAGGAGGTGCAGCAGTTAGTGGGATTAGCTGAAGCCAGGGAGGCCGTACCAATCTCACACAGGTCCCCTCCGTAGCTGGGAAGGCAAAAGCATTTGAAAGAGTCGATGCCATCAACGCAGGTGGCTCCATTCACACAGGGGCTTGGGTGGCACACATCAGTGTCTGCAAGAAATCAAGGGCTTCCATTAGGGCTCTGGGAGGCAACTCCACCAACAGGAGAACTCGCTTCCTCGCTTGTGTAGGAGGGAATATCTGTTGTTTTGGGGGGACTTGGGAGGGTTATGTTTCATAACATACTGCCACTGCTGCTGCTGGAAGAATGAAGGCAGGAGACCCAACCCACCCTACAAGGAGGACATTGGTTTTCTGATGGTTGAACACCACTCTGAAGATATCAGAACAAAGCTCAGCTGGATGTATCCAACACACAGCACTGGTTCTGGCAATTCTTCCTTGTCTGCTGCCTCTGCCTGCTGCATCAAACATGTTAACTTGTGTCAGTGTCTCCACCAGCTAAAGGTCTATGAGGAGGAATGTGGAATTCTTCCATAAGTCAGAAACATCCTCAAATAGGTCTCTATGTCCTAAGCAGCATTCCTGGGTCCATCCTCACTAATAGTTTCTTCCTAACCATAATTTAGATGAAGTTCTGCGTTAAGAAATTTCTTCTCAGTGAAGATGAAGAAAGTGCAGAGAAGAAAAAAGTGGGTTCAAAGGTGGGTTCAGAACCCCTCAGCTTTTTCTCTTTGAGGATCTTAGACCTGGCTATGGGTGCTTATTCCTTGGTGAGGGATACTGGAGTGCAGTGACATTTTCTCCAGACCTGTCCCCACTATGTGCTCTTCTGCTTGTGATGAGGTTGGAAGAAGCTGGTACATCTTTTCCAGCTGTGGACTCCATCTTGGTGTAGAGAGCTTTAGAATCAGAAGATGGGACATTCAGAATGCAAAGATTTCAGATACATTCAACTCAGAAACAAGGAGGAAGACTG
This sequence comes from Geospiza fortis, assembly GCF_000277835.1. NCBI lineage: Eukaryota > Metazoa > Chordata > Aves > Passeriformes > Thraupidae > Geospiza > Geospiza fortis. The sequence goes on along the minus strand of NW_005054313.1, from coordinate 831,856 downwards.
AGGAAGGAAATGGGCACACATCCACACAGGCTGGATTAAATGATGGCTGGTCAGATCCTCATGTGAGACAGCATTTCTTTCACGCTCAGGAGAAATGTAAAGCTTTAAAAGTGATGACTCCATGCTCTTCTTGTGGATGACAGGGTTAGCAAGGAAAGATTCAAGGATGATAAACATACAGGCTGTGGAAATAGCAGAGCAGAGACTCCCCAAGATCTGTGTTCATCTTCTGACTGGGCTGTATTTGGTTGGGTATTGTTTTCTTGGAGCTGAAGCCCAGCTGCTCAGTGTCCCCAGGCACAGGAGAACAGATGGGCGTTACACTCCCTGTGGCTGTCTAGTGACTCAGTGGCCAAGGTCTGGTACGTCATCTAAAAGCTGACATGTTCTGTAATGTGCCTAAGTGATGGAAAAAATCCTTTCTGACCTTGGATGGTAAATCTGTGTGTGCTTTGGAGCAAGGAGATTGTCATCTTTACTCTAGGCTGTATCACTGTGAGCAGTGAAATCATTCCTCAGATGGCTGATGAGCCTCTTACTCCAGTTTTGCAGTTCTTCTCTGAGAGAAGGAATTTTTCACTCTGGATTGCCCTTCTAAATCTCATGGATTCTTTTTGGATTTCTTTGTTCACTGCAAATCCCTGTTTCCACGATACTAGCAAATACTTTGAGACTTTCCAGAACAAAATGGGAGTCACAAGCCTAGAGGAAGAATAGAGGAGCTGAACTTGGCTGAGTATTGCTTATTAGTCACACTTGGAGTTCCTAGAAGATAGAGAGCATAAAGAAAAACGAGGTACCCTGAGGGGTGATTGCAACTCAGGAGGCCCTTTGGGCTTCCTCAACAGCAGTGGCAGCAGAAGTTCATGTTGATTCCAGTGGGCTCCAGCTGAACATGTAAGGAAAGGCTTTCCTTCATTCGTCAGGCTCCATGAAGTGGAAAGAACACTGCAGAGGAGGGAGGGAAGCGCTAGCAAGAGCTAAAGCTGAATGTTTAGCAGTGGATAATGAGCCTTCAGCTGTCTTCGGCCATGTGGAATAAAACTTGGCATGTCCAAGATCTCTTCTGAGATGCAGGAGACCTGCTGTGTGCTGCCTTCCCTGGTCTTGGAGGAGGGGGGAGCAGGCACACATGTGCAAAGTCATTGCCACAAATTTCCAGCTGGGAAAGAAGTCTGGAACAGAGTTTCCTTTTGCATTATATTGCATATAATATGGTTGCACATATTATATATGCAGTAAAGACAAATCTCTGATTATAATATATATGTTACATATCTCTCCATACATACACATATATATTTTTGTATATAACTTATAGAGAAAGGGCGTGTACTTGTAGGTAATGTTGGAGAAACAAACATCAAATACAAGTGAGACATAGGCAGGATTTTCCCCCCAAAATTGTGCTTCAAATGGCTGGAGAGAAGATGTTTTAAACACTTGATGATACTAAATACCAAACTGCCCTTCAGCTTGTTGGGCTGCTGAGGTAGTGACCCTCTCTTCATGTAGATGTAGAATCACCTCACCAAGCTGATATTGAAAAACTCAAATATATCTGTCTGGTTAGGCAAAGTGTTGCTGATTCTGATCCTCCCAGAAAATCTGGATCTCAGATGTATTCAAGAAAGGTCTAAGTGGTAAATTTGACAGTGACATTGCCTCTGGAAATGCTGGCAAATTGGTTTGTGGGTGTTTCTAAGATAAGGCACGTAAGCCACAAACAAGATTTACAGGAGGTGAGAACTCCATTACAAAAAAAAATCCATCTATCACACAACACTTAGTGTTTGGTTTCTTTTTTTCCCCATAGTCTTTTATATGCTATAAATGTGCCTATTTCCACATTGTTCAGAGCTAGATGAGGTTAGCAAATCACTGCACACCTCTCCAGGCAGCTGCAGAGCCTGCAGCACGCTAGGACAGCACCGAGTCCCCACCTCCACAGCGCTGGCTGCCAGGTACCCTGACACTCAAGGGTTTAGACAACACGAGCTATTTATTATTCGCTTGGCTGAGCAGTCATCCAAAAAGTCAGCTCTGCTTTGCGATGCAGCTCAAGTGCTTATCAGCTGACAAGGAGACGAGACCACTGCTATTATTACCCGAGCTGACAAAGGACAGCGATAGTCGATAGTCGAGGAATGCAGAGGGGAGGCAGCCCTCGCTTTCAAGAGCTGCAGCTGTAAAACAAAGACGGGGAGAAAATGCCTCGCAGTGCCAAGAATAGGAAACCCAGTTAGAACGTGTTATTAACTCACTTCTTGAGCATAATGCAGAATTAGCAATTCTTCTAAAGAGGATTCGTACTGCACTCAATATTGCCCAGAAGTTGCAAAAATTCCCCAATTCTACTGTCACAACAGTTTCTATTTTTTGCTACTAACAGGACCCAAGGTCCAACTTTTAGATGTCTTTTCTTTCTTTTCTTTTCTTTTCTTTTCTTTTCTTTTCTTTTCTTTTCTTTTCTTTTCTTTTCTTTTCTTTTCTTTTCTTTTCTTTTTTCTTTTCTTTTCTTTTCTTTTGTAATAAACCAATTACAGCAAAATGGACAATGTAAACCAGGTCTTGCATCTGGAAGATGTAAACTGTTGGCTGGAGAAAGCAAGGGGAGTCACACATCTGCAACGCAAAGTTTGAGTTTGTTCCACCATTTTCTTCCTAAGACTTCTTCTCCATTGCCTGATATATACTATATTTAGTCAGAAAAAATTTCTTTTTGTGCAACAAAAAGCAAGAGAAGTATTCTTGTCATTGCTGCCCAAGGTAGGGGGAAGTTCGAGCTAAATCATCTTAAAGGTCCTTTCCAACCCTGACCATTTTATGATTCTATGATTCTCCCAATGCCTTTGAAAAAATTTTTTGTACTAGATCATGGAAATTGGAAAGAGAAACCTAGAAGAAATGAAAGAAAAATAGTTTGGCCCTGGTTTTGCTCAGAAGGCAATGTAAAAGTGAACATGCAGTGCCAGTGGTGAGAAGGAAATGCTTTTGAAATTCTTCATCTCAAGCTGAGACAACAACACCAGAAACAATGCTACCATTTCCTAAAACAGTGCAGTCTGTGCACTTCTCTCCATGGCTGCCAATATGGAAGATGAGCAAGAATATCCATTAAACAAGGTCATCTTTGTGCTCACAACATCTACTAAGGAGAAGCAGTTGGTGAACAGAGAGGATGCTGTCACTCAAACCCTGAACAAACTGTAGTTTCCCTGAAGCTGTGAGTAACAGGTTTAGTAATATATTCTATGATATTTCTACATCCTCCTGTTTTTGTTCTACAGAGCAGAAAAGGTCAGAGAGCAGGGCAAGGCATTTTCAGGATCCCTGTTGTGCCCCTCACCCTTTCTTTATAGGCCTCCTTGTAAGTACAATTATCCAAAGAGGGAATCAGAGACCAACTAGATAATTATCTCCTAGAGATTGGGTGAAAAAAAATCCACATACAAATTAAATTTGCTTTTCAGAGTCTGCTGGGAAGTTTGAACTACTGATCTGATAGCTCAAACATCAAAGAAAAACATTGGAGCAATTGTAGGGTGAGTCCTAGAAGAAAAGAATAGGATGAGTTGGGGAAACCAGTTCTCTCACATTTTAAGTTAAATGCTAGTATTGAACATCACGTAGCCAGCCACTGACTTACAATGAGCAATTAAGTAATTAAAATAATTAACTGCAATAATTGAACCAAAGCCTCCCTGCACCAGAAGGGGCAGGCATTGCTGTAGCCTTAAAAAACCTATTTTACTAGTGACTGGGAGTTTCCAGGAGGACTTGTTGATCTGCTGGAACCTTCAATTTGTCCAACACTCTCATGGAAGAAGAGCTCAGGAAATTTGGATATCTCTGTCTCCAAAATATGATGTGTAAAAGTAAATGGATATGTGAATAACACTAGTCCAAGACTGCAGGCTAATTAACTTCTGATGCAAAGCAGACAGTGTGTCCAGGAGACACCAATTCACCTGCTCAGCCACAAAGGGTTTGTGCCTCTCAGCCAGGACTGGGACCTCCATCTCTTTCTTGAGAGCATCATTTGCATTCCACATTGGGTGAAACATTCTGAATCAGGGGAATATTTTCTTGACTTTTTTTCTGGGTGATTTTCTCTGGACCAACAAAACTCAGTGCCTTGGACTTCCAGGTTGTGAAGAATGAGGAAAGCTCATTGAGACCCTTCCTCATTTGTATTCTAACCTTCTGCTGTGTGGGGCCATAGGCAACAGGCCTCATGGACTTGTTTCACCCGAGACAAGCAAAACTTCACATAAAAAGATGCCATTTCAGCACATTTCTCTTTCCCCCCACAACTGGAGTGAAGTTTTTAAGTCATTGACTGGTCTGAGAGCTCCAAACCGCAGCCTTTCACTGAAGTGCCAGCACGTTTTTTCAGTTAATAATTATTTGTCTTCAAATCCTACCAGAAGCAAAAAGACCCGCTGAGTTGGCAAAACCCTGGGTGAGGAAGCCAAGCCTATGGACAATTCTTTCAGCTTGTGGGGTTCCTGTCCTCCAGGAGGAATCAGATGCTGACTAAACACATGTACATGCACAGCCTTCAATTTGGTTAAACACTAAAACACACTGGCACTGCAAGTGTTAATCTTCAGTCTTCTGGCTCTGGCTTTTAGGGATACTTTTAGGCTCCAGCAGAGCAGAATAATAGGGTTCTTCTTAAATCATCCCACTAAACAGACTGCTGGATCTAACTGGAACCCTCCAACAACGGGGCCAGAGGGCAAAATCCACATTTCTTCCTGTTCCTCACTCTAAGCTCCTGGAAAGCTAAACCAGCTTCACCTGTGCTTTAATGTCAGTGAAAATCCACTGCTCTGCATGGGCACCCATGGCACCCTCCAAACCCTGAGCACAGCACCAGGCATGCACATGGCAGCGATAATTTTTGCAAGAGCTAAATTTCAAAACTGGGAAGTTTCAAGTGAAAAGGCAGCCACAACATGGGAAACAGCATTTTGGGATCCAGCCTACTGTTCTTCCATGTAAATTTCCCATGTTCACAATCCCCAGGGCTCTGTAAAAAGTAACAACCCAAAAAAGGAAACCTAGGAATCCTTTTCTTTCTTTTTTTTTTGTATTTTTTTTCCTTTTGTCATCTCTTTGCTGTAATTCTCTAGAAGAGGTTTGCCTTGTTTTAGGGGTATTCTGAGTTCATGGTCAACAAAATTTTTGCCACCTGGATGAGCTTCCTTCATACCCTGATCAGGACTGCATTTAACTCTGGACATTGTAGTAAAGTTTACCAATAAAAAGAGAAGTTTTACCCTAGAATATCTTCCCTGGTGGGAGTACCAGCCATACAAATGTGTTCAAGCCCATTTCTAATTTATAAAATGTACAATTAAACTTCATGCAGTGGTTGCTTACCTCTCGCTGTCTCCTGCTAAGAAACCCCAGCTGCTACATTGTCCTCTCTGTGACTTGCAAATACACATATTCCTATTTCAGAACATTTTTCAAGATTCTTCACACATGAGCTGCTGAACACATGGTTTTCTTTCAAAATACTTCACAAAAACGTTGGCTAACAAATGGTCTGAGGAATCTGGCAACCGCCTTGTAGTTAATTTTTAAAAAGAAAAAGCAGTGGAATAAAATCCATATTTTGGGGCCAACATTTTTTTAAATTTTTTTTTTTTTCATTTTTTACTAAACCTCACTGTCTTCCTTCCTTCCCCTCAATGCTGCCTTTGCTGGCTTATTTTTGTCTCTGGGTTTGGACGTGGCAGTGGGCATGGCCCAAAAGCAGAGCCTGCTTTTGCAAGAAGGGTTTTTGGGGGTCCATAACTCCTGTACCACCCCGTGCTGTGCCAGGCTGGTGCAGTGCTGTGGGAATGACCCTGCTGTAATTCTGCCCTCACCCACTGCTGCAGCATGGCCAGGGCACTGCTCAGCACAGGCAGAGGGCACTGCAGGCGTGCTGTGAGCAGGGCTGAACAAAGGTTTGTGATTACCTGTGCTCACAGAGGGACAGAGCAGAGGGAAATGCAGTGACTCATCGGGAACACTTAGGGGATGGAAATGACGTTGGAAACCAGGCTGAGCTTCACAAAGCCCTGCATTCACAGACCCTTACTGAGTCCAGAGCTAGCTATGCTGAACAGCGTAAATTGACCCGAAAGAAGCAGTTTAGGAGGTAACGTGGGAAGGGGTAGAATTGATGACACTTTTGCCAGAAGGAAGTGAGGAAATCTCTTTGCACATCCATTTTGCACCACACTTAAGCAATGTGTGGCCCTACAAGAACATGTGACCCTTTGAGAACTGAGAACATGCAGGACATTCATACAGCAGCACAAGCACTGATGGCTTTGCAATGAGGCTTGTCCCCAGGTGCCAGCTCCTGATGGCAGCAAAGGGAAACCAGGCTGTGTCCAGGGATGCTGCAGGACATCCTGTGTTACCAGGACTGGGCATCTCCCTTGGCCAAGAGGCACAAAGTTTTGCATTTTGTTTTTTTTTTTCCCCTCTGTAGTGCACTGATGCTTTCACAGCATACAAACTCTTCTCAGGAAATGCTCATCAGAATGCCAGGAGAGTGTTGTCACCATAAATGGTTAATCAGGCTTAAATATTCTGTCTGTTTGTGCTTGGCAATAAGGGGGCCCAACCAAAGACAGAGCACTAAAACACTAAAAAGGCAGGGTGGAGAGAAGGGCATTTATCAACAGAGCTAACAAAAGCTAGTGATGCTCTGAGGATTACCTCACACGTTTATCCTGTTGTAGCTGCAGAGAGCAGCATAAGACACAGACCAGAGGGTGGCCAGATGCTGAGCGGTATTTGGGGCTAGGCAGCAAGTCAGCCCACTATGGAAAGAGAAACAGAATAGGGCTGAGACTAGCAGCCCATCTTCTCCAACTTCTCAGCTGCATGCAGGCTGGAAAACTCTGGACATGTAGAGGTGGCACTGAGGGACATGGGTTAGCGATGCTGGGTTAATGGTTGGACTCTGTGATCATAAGTGTCTTTTCCAACTTAAACAATTCTATGATTATGTGATCATGACCTGTGGAAAGCCCCGTGTTTATGGCTTTCCATCAGAACAATGCTTTGCTCAAATCTGCTTCCATGTTAATGTTCTATGTTGTATAAAACCCCAAAAAGGTGACAGTTACGCCCCCTCCTTCCCATCCACAAAGCTTTCCCTTCCATATGTGACACATTACCTTCTGTCGTGGGTCCTAATGCGTCAATTGCTTCTTGTGAGACTTGGGGCAGGGCAGCAGTGGTGGTGGCCAGCAGATGGGGATTGTCTGGAGCAACAGCTGTCTCTGTCTCTTGTTCTGACACCACAGGAGGGGAAGGCTCCATTTCAAGCTCTTCAGGGTTCCTGAGTCCCTGTGTTGGTTCAACATCTGGAGTCCTGGTACTAATTACAGTGTCTGGGACAGAGGTTTCCCCTGAAATGCCTGTGATAGAGTGTGTCACAGCTCCAGATGTTGTGTCAGGAATCTCCCTCTCCTCAGGAGTACCAAAGGGCTCCCTGCTGGCCAAAGATGTGGCAGCTGTTCTGATGTTAGCAGCAGGCAATGCAGATGCTTCCCCACTGGTTTCATGGAGTGTGGATGCTTCTATGCTGATCTCAGGAAACGTCTCTCCGCGGGCTTCTTGACTTGTGGGTGTTCCTATTCTAATTTCAGGAAATGCAGAAGTTTCCCCGCTGACTTCTTGAACTGTGGATGTTTCTATGAAAATTTCAGGATGGGCAGATGCTTCACTCCTGGCTTCTTGACTTATTGGTGTTTCTATGCTGAACTCAGGGAATGCAGATGTCTCCCCACTGATATCATGGACTGTAGAGGTTTCTATGCTAATCTCAGGAAATGTAGGTGTTTCACCTCGAGCTTCTTCACCTGTGGATGTTTCTATTCTAATCTCAGGAAATGCAGGTATTTCACCACTGGTTTCATGGATTGTTGAAGTTTCTATGCTAATTTCAGGAAAGGAGGACATGTCCCCACTGATTTCATGGACTGTTGAAGTTTCTATGCTGATTTCAGGAAACGCAGAAGTTTCCCCACTGGTTTCATGGACTGTTGAGGTTTCTATGCTAATTTCTGGGTAGGCAGATGTTTCACCCCTGGCTTCTTGATTTGTGTATGTTTCTATTCTAATTTCAGGAAATGCAGAACTTTCTCCACTAATTTCATGCACTGTTGAAGTTTCTATGCTGATTTCAGGAAAGGCAGATGTTTCTCCACTGGTTTCATGGACCGTCGAAGTTTCTATGCTGATTTCAGGATAGCCAGATATCTCACCCCTGGCCTCTTGGCTTGTGAATGTTTCTATTCTAATTTCAGGAAATGCAGATGTTTCCCCGCTGATGTCTTGACTTGTGGATGTTTCTATTCTAATTTCAGGAAATGCAGATGTTTCCCCACTGATTTCTTGTATTGTGGATGTTTCTGTGCCACTTTCAGGAAATGCAGAGGTTTCCCCACTTGCTTCTTGACCAGTGGATGTTTCTATGATAATTTCAGGATACCCAGATGTTTCACCCCTGGCTTCCTGACTTGTGGATGTTTCTGTGAAAATTTCAGGAAATGCAGAGGTTTCCCCACTGATTTCTTGAATTGTTGATGTTTCTGTGTTAAATTCGGGAAATGCAGATGCCTCCCCGCTGATTTCATGAATCGTGGATGTTTCTGTACCAGTTTCAGGAAATGCAGATGTTTCACCGCTGATTTCATAAGCTGTTGATGTTTCTAGAGCACTTTCTGGCAGTGCAGATGTTTCCCCACTTAGTTCACCAGATCCAGAGCCTTCACCACTTGTCCCCAAACTGTAGGGCA
>NW_005054313.1:818429-822974 GCF_000277835.1 Geospiza fortis | reverse complement strand
ATGTGACAGTTTCCCCACCCAGTTCTTGGGATATCGTTGGTCTTGTCACCACTTCTACTAAATCAGAAGTGACTAAAGTGATTCCTGGAAGCCCTGAGGCCTCCCCACTGATATCAGCCACTGTTGAAGACTGTCCACTTAGATCTGTGGCTCCAGAAAAGTCTCCACTGATGTATGGGATTCCACTCAAGTCTCCTGAGGGAAAACCACTGGTCTCCACAGCTCCAGACCCTCCTCCAGATAGTCCTCTGTCTCCAGAAGTAAATCCACTGATTTCTATCACCCCAGATGGTCCTTCTCCCACTTCTTGTGCTACTGATGGCTGTGTTACAACTTCCACCAATGTGGTATCCACAAGAGACACCGTGGGAAAGCCAGAGGTGAGTCCACTTTCCTCTCCAGAGGGCAGACCACTGGTGACATCAACTCCAGAGATGTCTCCGCTGCTGTCCGTCACTCCACTCGGGTATCCACTTGTCTCCAGCCCTCCAGAAACACTGCCACCCAAGTCTACATGCCCGGAGGGCTCACCACTGATGTCTAAACACCCAGATACCATGCCTGATCCATCTTCATCACCTGAAGGCAATCCACTGGTTTCCAAAGTCTCTTTTGCTTCTGCTCCTGTAACTGGTGAGGTTGTTGTCACTTCCTCCAGAGTGGCATCTACGAAGGTGATGCCGGAGGCCTCGCTGCTTCCCTCAGTACCAGAGGTAAGGCCACTTAGGTCCACCAGGCCACTGGTCTCATGTGTTCTAGATGTTTCTCCACTGCCATCCAGTCCTGAGGGAAAGCCACTAAGCTCAGACCCTCCCGAGGACAGCCCGCTGAGCTCGGGTACCCCAGAGGCCTCCCCGCTGGGCTCAGATCCCGAGGGCAAGCCGTGGGTTCCACCACTGCTGTCCCACTCAGAGGATGGCAACCCTGACAGATCTCCCTCACCGCTGACCCCAATGGACCCTTTTCCCTCCTCTTGCCGTTCTGTCGCTGCTGTTACAACTTCCACTAATGTGGTATCCACGAGAGAGACAGTGGGAAAACCAGAGGCGACTCCACTTTCCTCTCCAGATGACACGCCGCTGACGAGCTCAGTGCCAGAGATTTCTCCGCTCGCTCCAAAGGGCAGCCCGCTGCTTTCCACTTCAGGCGGCATCCCACTGATTTCTGGTATCCTTGAAACAGACACCGGTGTCTCCCCCTCTGCAGAAGGCAGGCCACTGATATCAACAACGCCAGAGGACACACCACTCATGTCGCCTGAGGGCAGCCCACTTTCTCCAGGTGGGAAGCCACTGGCATGCAGGTCTACTGATGGTAATCCACTCTCTTCAATGCCCAAGTGGTCTCCACTAAGTTCAAAACCTCCAGAGGTTGGTTCTCTGCTTGTATCTGGAACTCCAGGAACCCACCCAGATGCCGAAGATTCACCACTGACTTGGTGCTCTCCAGATTCAGTTACCTCCCCTGACACTTCGCTGAGGGAAACGTTGGTACTGGTTTCCTCTGGTATTACTGTAGCTGGAGGAAAAGCAGACGGACTCACTGGAAAAGAAAGAACAGACAAAAAGAAGGAGTTGGGAAAATTATTCATACTTTGTGAGGGTCCCAACCCTACACCACCAGCCCAGCACGACACAGGCTACAAGAGAGCTCTGAACGCACCTGAGAGCAGTGACACATCGGTTGGAAAGACCTCTGTGCCCCAGGCTGTCTGATTCTCAGGTTGAGTGGCAGACTCTGTCTCCATGGTCACCTCCTCTCCCGAGGGCACCCCCTCCACTCCAGGGATCACTTGTGTTGCCAGCACATCTTCAAAGAACGGGGTGACCCCCTCCTCCTCCACAGGAGGCAGAGCTGGAACAAAAAGACATTGGAAGGAGTTTCCAAAAATTCACAATCCAAGATGCCGGTGATGTGCCACACTCAAACCGGCACTCCAGCATTCCCAGCCTCCCTTTTGAAATCCCTTTCCCCGAGGAGACAGGTTTCTGTGCCCTGCAGGGGCGGGAGGGTACAGGAATTATTACCAATATAAGCGAATGGGACGTGCCTGAGCTTGTCTGGCCCTTGCTGCTTGACCAAGGGCGGCAACTGTGGTGGTTTCACCTCAGAGACACCTTTGGCTAGCTGGATGCTGCAGCTGGGCACTTGGGACAAGTCCAGGCATGCAGGAGCTCAGGTTTACCTCTGGTGGAGAAGCTTTAAGGTGAGGTGAAGGAAAAGGAGTCGGGTTCTGCTAGAGGGTTTGGATCCCGGGATTTATTCCTGGCCTACAGGCCTCTGAATCCCACAACAGCCCTAACAGAACCCCAGAACCGCGTGGTTGCCGTTCCTTTTAACCTCGGGGAGAGGGAAGGGGTAGGGATCCCACCAACCAGGTAAGGGGAAAGAAGTCTCGGGGGACACTGAAGATGTCAAGATGGCTGCCACACACACCCAAGGACAAAAGACTTAGTCCTAACCTTACTGTTGGTTTTTGTTAGGTATATACATGCAAGTATCCGTGCTCCAGTGTAGATGCCCTGGACACCTTAATTAGGTAGATAGGAGTGGGTATCAGGCTCACCATGACTGTAGCCCAAAATGCCTTGCAATTGCCACAACCCCAGGGGTACTCAGCAGTAGTTAATATTACGCACTGAGACTTAAACTTGACACCTGGATGGCCCAATGTCCCCCAGGGCTGAGAGGCATATTTTGAACTCTGCCAATCACTGACAGACATCACTCAGCAGGGGCAAGGGATGGGGAGGGAGAGGTGGCTGGCAGCCCTGGGGAAAGACTGGGATAAACTGAGGCAAGCTATGACGCCACGCCACAGCAGGAGGGTGGGTACCTCTGAAGCAGAAGGCGTGGTGCCGGGACAGCGGGTCGGGGAAGCCGGTCTGGTTGTGGTGCTGGTACACGGTCCTGACGCCCGGCGCGTCCCCGCCGCAGGCGGCCCGGGGGCTCACGATGGGGTAGCGCAGGCTGCCGTCGGCCAGCCAGCCCGCGTAGCACCGGTCCAGGCCCTGCTTCCAGGCGGCGTGCAGCTGCCCAACAGAGGCCAGCGTGGCGTTCTGGCCCTCGCAGTACCGCTGGGCTTCGGGGAAGGTGAACTGCTCCGGCTGCGTTGCGAAGAACACATCGCCTGAGGGGTGGGAGGGAAAACACGGGTGAATCTCTGTATCCCGGCCATCTACAGGCAGAGGTGGAGGTGTGGGGCACATTTCTGCTCCACAGCAGTGCCCAGGGGCAGGGGAGGATGTACCCTTGAGCCTGTCAATGTAGCAGTACACGTCGTAGGTCTCCGAGGCTGGGCGCATGCCGTATGACCGCACGCCTGGAGTGTTCTCTTTGTCTCCTATGCAGTTATTTCGGGGATTCACAATGGGATACCTACCAAAAAAAGGAAGAGAAGAGGTAATCCAAGGTCAGCCTTATGTAGCCAGGACTGAAGAACCTCAGAGTGCTTGGGAGTGGGACATGAACTCTTCACTGTATGAGGTGCTCAGAGCCCCCTGTGTGACTTGGAGACAAGTCCACTTATAGCTCCTGACAATAAGTACAAATTTCCTGCTACTCTTCCTACACACCAGGAGGGCTCACTGGTCCAAGATGTAGATACAGGTTAGGAAATGAGGACAAGAAGTGGGCAAAACACATCTGTTGGCCACTGAATATCACAGCCTGGAGAAAATTTTGGGTCAGCAAAGCTCTGGATGTTGATGAGGAGAGCAGCAGGACAAATCAGAGTAAAGCCTCAGTGGCTGAATGGCCATTTTGGAGGGTGTTTTCCCCAGGTCAGTGTGACTTTACCTGACTGTCTGGTCCCGCAGCCAGCCAGCATCACACTGGTCGAAGCCAGCCTCGTAGGCAGCCTGGAGCTGCTGGGGGGTGGCGATCACAGCGCTGTTCTCCAGGCAGGCCTTCTGGGCTTGGACAAAGGAGAAGGCGTATCTGCTGGTGGCTGCACGGTAGTGAAACACCACGCCTGCGGGAAGAGAAGCTGTGGTGAGACAGCGGGTACAGGACTCCTCTGCACTGAGATGCGTGACCAGAAATGGTCTTCCAAAAACCAGTGCAAGGCCCTCTCAAACCCTTTTTGATGGAAATGCCTCATTCATGGAGCCCTGCTGCCACTGAGGATGATGTTCTGGGGATCTCTTTAGTTCTCCTCTAAGGTCTTCTTGCCTTGAATTTCCCCTTCCCTGGAGTCAGATGGATATGGGAGAGCAGAGTGTGACCACTGCAGCCCAACCTGAGCCCTGGTCAGCACATGTAGGGTGGCCCACAGCCTTCTCCTCTCCCCTTCTGCCCCACTGTGATGGAGGCTCTCAGCCTGACCCCTAACAGGCCTGTGCACCTCCAGGGACCTGCATGCCCTCTGAGATGGCAGAAACTCAGGCTGTTTTCAGCTGAATGGTTACCTCTAGAATGAACTGGCCTTCAGGCTTCTCTCAGTCCTGGTACCTTACCTGTGGGGGAGATGGGCTGCTCGGGAAGGTGGCCAGCACCAGGGGCAGCTGTCACTCGCACAAGCTGATCTTCCACTGTGAATGCCGA
>NW_005054313.1:795735-818408 GCF_000277835.1 Geospiza fortis | reverse complement strand
AGTCACCCCCACGACCTCTTCCACCGAGCTCACCTCTGCTGTTTCTGTGGTGCTAGCAGTGCCAAAGGCGATGGTAGTGATGGCAGTGCCTAAATCTATGGTGGTGGCCTCTTCAGGTACAGTCCACACCGCTGTGCCATCCTCCCTGGTCACATTTTCCTCCTCTGTGGCAGCTGTCTCTGGTGTGAGAGCGGTGGTGAAGAGATCAGGCAGGGCAGTGAAGCTCTCATCCAGCCTGGTGGCCGTGGGGGTGATGTCAATGGGCTCCAGGGTGGCAATGCTGCCGCGGGCCTCCTCCTCCGTGGCATTGCGTGACAGGGGCAGCTCCACCTCGGTCTGGGTGACAGTCTGCACTGTGAAGGCGCTGCCCAGCTCGCTCCCGAGCTCGTCGACGAACTGCCCCGGGACCAGGCTCTCACTGTCCTCCCCTGCATCAGGACACAAAGCAGCAATCAGAGGGGATAATGTCTGTGACCGTGTTCACAGGAGTCTGAGCATGAGGGAGGAGACGAGGATCTGACTCCATGTTTCAGAAGGCTTGATTTATTATGATATATATATTATATTAAAACTGTACTAAAATAATAGAAGAAAGGATTTCATCAGAAGGCTAGCTAAGAATAGAAAAAGAAAGAATGATAACAAAGGCTTGTGTCTCGGACAGAGTGTGAGCCAGCTGACTGTGATTGGCCATTAATTAGAAACAACCGCATGAGACCAATCAGAGATCCACCTGTTGCATTCCACAGCAGCAGATAATCATTGTTTACATTTTGTTCCTGAGGTCTCTTGGCTTCTCAGGAGGAAAAATCCTAAAGAAAGGATTTTTCAGATTTTTCATAAAAGATGTCTGTGACAAATGTCAGCCTGATGAGGTGAGCTGTGCTGGTGCTGCCTCCAAGGAGCAGCTGAGTATCTCTGCTATGGGAGAGATCGTGACAGTTTGATAAAAGAAATGGTTTTCCTTCCTCCACTGTGGCTCCGTGCAACGCCTCAGCACGGAGGGCATGTGAGGAGGCACTGAGCCACCTCATGCTCCAAATGTGGTCAATCAGCGGGGACATGGCCCTCGCTCCTGCCAGGTCCCCTTCCCGGGAACACTTTGCCCATATCCAAGTCTGCACTGACCCCTAGTGCCTGCCGCAAGGAAATTGGGTCGGACGGAGGGAAGTCGGGGAGCTTGGATAACCTCCATGGCACATCCGTCTGAGCCATGGGAGAGAGACAATGGATTCTCACAGTCGGTAGATGAAACCTCAGCAGGATCACGATCTCCTTCTGCTCTGCCCAGGCCGTGAATTGAGAGCTCATCCTGTATGAGCATCCTAACCCTCTGCCAGGACAGCCAAGGCCACTTGCTGTACCAAACACAATGAAACAGCTCCCACCTTTCCCCTTCCAAATCAATTTCCCACTCAAGTCACATCCCTTGGGTCTAGGACAACGTTCTTAACTGAGCAGCTCAGCTGACAAGGACTCTGGTTTGTAGAGCAGCATGAAACAGAACTCTGAGGGTGCCTAAGGGAGGGATGGATCACATCTTGGATGTGCAGCAAGGCAGGTCTTGGCTGGGGAGGGAAAAAGTATGAGATAATGCCTGGGTTTTCCTCTAATAATGCTTTCCCTGCTCTATTTCCAATTCCATTTTACTGCTGGTTCATTTTAGGCAGTACCTTTCAGATCTCAAGGGATTCAGAGATTTCTATAAAGATGCTCAGAAAAGGACTGACCATATGCATCAGTTTTAGAGGCAAACCCTGAGAAAACCAGGAGGCTGTGGCTTGGTGGACCAGCCTTTAACTTGGCCACATAATTGGGTACCTCCATGGGTCTGAGAGATGTATCTGGGCGCAACAGATCTGATCATAAGGTTTCAACACATATTTTGAAATATTGGGTTTTTTTTAAGCGTGGCAATCCTATTGGTTCTACTGTATTAAGATGCTAAGCAAAGAAAAGTAAATAATGCACTGTAACCAAAACCAAAGAGTCTCCAGGCCTGCCTGCAGCTGGAGCTGACAGCTGTAGGCACAGGCTCTGTCACCCACCACCCTGGACTGCTGTAACCTCTTGGATGGAATAAACTGCATGTTGGAGAGCTGCCTGGAGTCCCGCATGCCTCATTTCAGCTCTTACACAGAGTCACTGTGAGCAGCAGGGATTCTGAGACTCACCGCTGTAGCAGATGGCGTCGTAGCGCGAGTCGGGGTGCGGGTAGCCCGTCTGGTTGGCGTGCAGGTACACCGTCCTCACGCCCACCAGGTTGCCCCCGCAGTTGGGGCGCGCCCGGGAGATGGGGTAGCGCACGCTGCGGTCGGCCAGCCAGCCCGCGCTGCACACATCCATGCCATCCTTCCAGGCCAGGTACAGCTCCCCTGTGGTGGCCAGGCGCGCTCCCAAACCCCGGCATTTGTCAAAAGCTTCTTGGAAGGTGAACTTCTCCGGGGCAGTGGCGTAGAAGACTTTGCCTGTAATCACATCGTCCATTAGCACAGGAATTATTGTAAATCAAAGGCAACTCGGACAAAGGAGAGAGAGAATGATGCATCTGACTCCATCATCAGAAGGCTAAAGAATTATTTTATTATACTATACTATGTACATTTGTATCTAAACTGAATCTGCCATGCGCTCACTCTTGCTCACACTGCACTCATCTCTGGTTCTCTCGTGACTGTCCTGTGACAGTCTGATACACACACTTCTTGGCCCTGATAGGCCAAGGGAACAGAACATCCTCACTTTGGGTAAACAATCTCCATATTGCATTCTACTTTAGCACAACACAGGCACAGCAAGCGAGATAAGAATTGTGTTTTCCTTCTCCTCTGCTTGTTTCACAGTTTCTCCCTGTTCAGAGGGCATGTGAATACCACAAGGAATTACCTGTTAGATTCTAATCACAATTCCCTTTCTGTCTCCTTGCCACTCATAAGAGTTTGGATAAGATGAGGACTCCTGTGTATTAGAGCTGAAATGCAAGCCCACGTGAGTGACTTTGTAAAGGCCAGAAGAAAGTGAGTCTTACAGACCAAATGCAGATTTGACCAAAACACACCACACCAGCTGGAGCCACAGGGCAAGGGGGAGATAAAGGACAATTTCAATTCTGTTGTGCTGAATATTTCAATGTCATGAGCATGAATGATTGGTGCATCTGAATGTCACACACTCAAATGGCTGACCAGGCAGGATGGCGTGGACTCTGGTGGAGGTTAGACGGACTCCACCCTCTACGCTGCATTAGTCATTTGACATTAAAATTGTCCAAGGTCTAATAAAAAGACTGTAAAGAACATCTGGGCTGGCCAGGGAATGTGCTTTCCAGCTTTAACCTGCCTTTTCTCTATTTGCTGTTGTCCAGTCTAGGCATGATCAGGACTTTGGCTGCTTCTGTGTCTAGTAACAATAAAAGCCCTAAATCACCTTGCATTTGCTCTGCATAGCAGTAAACATCATAGGTTTCATCTGGCTCACGGACACCGTAGGTTCTCACTCCTGGAAATTCGTCCTTGTCGCCATAGCAGCGCTCCCGGGGCCAGTGGATGGGGTACCTGAGGGAGAGATTGTGGATAAGGAGGGGAGGCAGGACCCTGGCAGCCACTGAAGGCTGGGAAGGAGATGCAGAGCACTCCCTCTGCATGGCTTTTATGGCTTTTCCCAGGTTACGGGAAAGGGAAAGGATGATCTGCTGTCCTGCCCTCACTCTGATGGTCCTTGGAACCCTGAACAAAGACATCAGGACAAGGTGCCTCCCCAGTGAGAGATGCACAGCTCAGTCTGGTTGAGCCAAATTTGTACATCTTGGCACAACATTGGTTTTGTTCAGGGAAGATGGAGGATCAGGATGAAGCCATTGTCCACTCAGTTGTCACCACCAGCCCAGGAGCACAGCGGTCACTCTGCTTTCCTGCTAGAGATCCACCTCTAGCAGAGAATGACTTGTAATCCACCACCCCCCTTGGAACACCAGCAGTTACAACAGCTGAGATATAGCAACCATTTTCAGTTGGTGGCTTCATCACAGGAGTCCTTCCCTACCAATGCTGCTGTGGCTTTCCCTTCCCCTGCGTGGCTTCTCACCTGACAGTCTGATCAGACAGCCAGCCAGCATCACACTGCTCGTACCCATCCTCGTAGGCAGCCTGCAGCTGCTCGGGGGTAGCAATGACAGCACTGTTCTGGATACAGGCCTGCTTTGCCTTCTCAAAGTTCAGGGTGTACCTTGTGGAGATTGCTCTGTAGTGGAATACGATGCCTGGAAAAGACAATGGACATCACTCACAATCACCAGCCCCTTGCCTTCCAGAGAAGGCACAAGAAAAAGGCAAAATTAATCCTCATCCTGTAGAGCTCTGCAGTGGAAGCTGTCTCCCTGTCTTATACAGAAAGCAAAAACCCCAAAAAGGAGAAGGATTGCACAAAACTTTTGTTATTTTATCCACCTATTACTAGGACAGGCTTTGCAATATGGCAATGGAAGTTTTTCCAGAACAGCCCAGTTCTCCAGATGAGGGCATCCCATCTCCTAAAATGTTTGGAAAAAAATTAAAGGTCTGATAAGGGCCCTGTTCCAGCTTTACCCACTTGAGTAATAGCCCAGTGTATCCAGTAGCACCTCCTGCCAAGGATGTCGTCTTGCTGCCTCTGTAATTCACCTTCTGCCAGAAGAGACATGTTCTTGCCATATTCTGCCATGAGTCATTTTACTGGTTTGTTTAGTCTGGTCCTAGCCTGCTAAAATAAATGCTGGGCCTGTGGCTTCTACACTCATCACCTTATCTGTGACCTGAGAGAAAGGGATTATTCCTACGAGGAAAGCACTGCATTCTCTGCCTGTGTGCCTGTCCTGGGTTGACTATATGATGCTTTTATCCCCAATCATCTTGTTCTGTTTATGCTGAATAATAAGTTGTGCACCTTTAAGACTTGTTCCAGAGAGTGAAGGAGGGAGAGAAGAAGCTCAGTTTGTTTTCAGACACTGCACTCACTCCTCCACATTCCTGCTCCTGGACAGTGTTTTCTGTGGATGGACAGACAGCGGGACAGAGCTCTCCTTTGTTTTAGTTAGTTTTAGCTAGCTGAGGCAAAGAAGTTCCATGGACTGTGGTGTTTTTTTTCCTTTACTTTGGACCTGTTTAAACCTGCTCTGGACTGAACAGCAGAGGAGCACCCACAGGCCCACCAGGCCGGGCCTGGGCTGTGGCATTTCCAGCACTGGAGGGACGGATAAGAGACTGAGTGAGCTGAGCTACAGCCCACCAAGGGGACTCTCTGAGTTTGTCATCTCTTTTGGAGTAGCAAGGGGTTTTATTGTTTAATATTGTTTAGGTTTTATTGTTTAATAAACAGCTTTTTCCCCCTTTTCTCCAAGGAGGTATTTTCTCCCGGACCGGTTGGGGAGAGGAGCCAAATGAATCTGCTTTCCTAGAGGACCCCCTTTGGGTGTTCTCTCCAAAATTTGCTCTGAACCAGGAGAGTGCCTCTTCCTCCTTTCAGGCCAAGCAGCAAGACACAGAGAGAAAAGAGCAAGGTCAGGATCCCACCTTTCACCAGGACCTCGATTGTGTCTTGTCTGTCCTCAATGCCGTACATCACTTCGCAGCGGTAGATCCCGGTGTGGTTGGACCTCAGTGCCTTGATCTCCAGCGTGGCGTCCGTGGGGATGGCAGGGTAGTTGGGCAAGGAGATCACCTCCCTGTACTCGCTGTTGAGCCGGATCTTGCCACCCGTGGCCACCAGCAAGACAACCTCGGTGCCGTTGGAGAGCTTGCTCCACTTGATGCGTGGGGTCAGCATGACGCTGGTGTCCTGCTCCTCCGGAATGTTGAAGTAACAGGGGATGTTCAGGGAGCTTCCCAGGATAACACGCAGGGGAGACTGCTCAGGTATCTTGACTTCCAGGCCATCACTACTGTCTGCCAGTTCCCAAACAGAGCAATGGTTGCATCAATGACACATGTAATAAAAAATATCCCATGTTTCCCTACGATCCAGTGCCTATGTCTGCTGTGCAAACCCGTACCCACATATTCACACATGATATTTTTGTCTAATCTACAAAGGGAAGTTGTGGCAATGACCACTGCACCATGGCTGCTTTTGAGATTTGGACCACTGCTGGATTTGGGAATGAAGGGAACAAAGGGCTCTGCTGCAGCCTAGCTGCTGCCCACTCTTTGAGTTCACACCTGGTACTGTTTTAAAAGGGAAATGCTGAAATTCTCTTAATTTCCCTGCAAATCTGCAGCTATCTCCCTGGCTTCCCAAGCACCAGACAGTGAGGCTGTGGCACAGCAGACATCCGAACAAAGGAGCCTTGTGTGTGCACAGCACAGATCTTGGACACATTTATTCATTTATTTCTGGGGGCTGCCTGTCCTTGAAGATGGGACCAGAGTGCAGAAGGTGGTTCAGTCCTGCTTTGCCATGCTCTGAAAACATACCTGAGAGCTCCACAGAGTTGGCTGCGGTGATGACTTGCAAACACACAAACACTAATAGCAAAGTGGTCATAATTTACCTGCAAGAAACAACACAGGGAGAAAGGATTTGTGTATGTTCACAGGAGCTGAGTGCTATGGATGCTGCTGCAAGGCAGTGCAATTCTTTCAGCTGCCCCTAAAGCCTCCTACACTCCTCACACCAGCAGGGAAAGCCTGTCCTTGGGGAATGATTCTGCCCCGAAGTGCTGCTTGCTTTGGGACATCAGTCCATGGGATAAATAAATAAGATGCTCTGCTCTGTACAGCAGTCTGAAGTGTTATACACCACTTAACATACTGCTTTCCCACTCCCTCTCTTGTGATTCAGTCTTACCTATGGAGCAGAAAGGCAATTTTACAGCAGATCTTCACACACCTGTTATGTATTTAGTCAGGAGGGACCATTGCATCCACTAAGCTTTTGTCTCAGAACAGGAGCTGTTCCTCACTGGGCATGCCAAATCAAGCCAGAACTGGCTTTCAGGCCAGATGGTTGGAAGAATTTTCTATTCCGTAAAATGCTCTGAAGGGAAAATTGCCCTCTACATGGGGGAAAAGTAAAATGTTACAACTCTTTTTGCACAGAGAGTCAGCATATCCCCAAGTGCAAATTGATCCAGAACTAATACAAGAAATCCACAGGATACAGTTCTGGGCATCTTAAATCCGCCCTAAAAATATCTTCTTGGGATGCCTCAGTCAGAGCAACCTGCAGGATGATTCTGAAGGCTTCAGGAAAAGAAAGAATCATCCTATTGACATTGAGTGACAGAAGCAATATTGGGAGGCCAGCTAATTTAATCCTAACTGGATTACCATGCACTATAATACCATGTTGTGTTAAATCACCACAAAGACTCAAGTTGGTTTCAATATTTCAAATAAAAAACAGGTTCTCTGGCAACCCAGTGCAGTTTGGCATCACTTTTCAGCCCTGACTCAGAAGGAAGGACCACACCTACTGAATCACTGGTGTTTCCTTTGAGGTCTGGATATTGGCTGTTTCACTCCTGTGATCTAGAAAGATTCCAGATGACTTCAGCTGACAGGTAACATTCCAGGTATATGCCTATTGGACTTGTAGAAAACTCCATTACATATCCTCACTGGCACAAGAAAATGTCAAAAATAATCCCCATCCTGTACAGTTCAGCATTAACCTTTCACCTATGAAAAAGCTGAGCTACATGCCCTCATTAATTTTAATCTGACACACCACAAAACCTTATCTTTAGTGAACAGAGACAGCTCTGCTGGCAGAAAATAGGAGAGAACAGGGATGGAACATATTGGCAGAGGAGTGTGGAGACTACAGTTTGAAGCTGTAGGGCTGAACAAGATCAAATGGAGATATTTTCTGCTGTGTGTGGGATAAAATTCCAGGTAAGAGCTAACCTCAGGGAGAACTCTGGGAGCTGTACATGTGTTTGGGTGTCTCTCTGGTGAGCGGTGATGTCTGCACAAACAATGTATTACAAGCCTCTTCTGCAGATGACAGCTGACTTCACCATTTCCCTGCAGGGATGAGCAGTGCAGAGGAGGTCAGAGAGTCTGGCAGCCAGCCCTGGGGCAGTGGGCTGTGCCCACAGGATGGGCTCTGGGGGCAATGAAGCGCCTGCTGCTCCTCAGCAAAGCAAAGGGAATTGGAAGCACCAGCCTGGAATCAGCTTGGCCAAGCAGTACCCAGGAGTCCTTAAAGAGCTGGCTGAGTGAGCTGCTGGCCCACTGATGCTTGTCCATAATCTCTGCTGGGGCAGGTCCCAAGCACTGAAGCTCTGAGCCCACAGCCAGCCAAGATACACAATGATGAGCCTCACAAATACGTGCTACTTTGATTGACATAAATTCCAGGCAAAATAATGGAAAATCTGATACAGAGTTCAGTTCATTAAGCACTGAAGAATAGATGTAACAGTAATCTTAGTTAAGGCACTTGTGTATAAAACAGGTGCTTCCAGCCTTTTATTATTTGGCATGATTCTAAGCTTGTTTGATAAAGCTGCCTGCATGGCTGTAACACAATGTAATTAGATTTTGATAAGGTTTGAATTTTTCCAGGGTTCTTTGATATGAAGATGTGTAATGCCAGTAGTACATCCATTAACATGGCTTAGCAGAAGCCAGGCTGGTGGTTCCCTAATGGGATCCATCTAAGGGGCCTTGAGGGAAATATTTCTAATGGGCATCTACAGGTGTTGGTATTAGAGCCAATGGGTTTCCATACAGACTGTATTTTAATAGAATCAAATATAAAATTGAAATGCACGCTTGACAATGGGATGTTGAGTCCTAGAAATAAGTCACTCAGGAGAGCTACTGCTGTTATCCAACAGTAAACCAAACAGGAATTCCTCTCTGTGCATTAGAGGTGAG
Organism: Geospiza fortis; assembly: GCF_000277835.1. Taxonomy (NCBI): domain Eukaryota; kingdom Metazoa; phylum Chordata; class Aves; order Passeriformes; family Thraupidae; genus Geospiza; species Geospiza fortis. The sequence goes on along the minus strand of NW_005054313.1, from coordinate 809,550 downwards.
CAATGGGAATACTTTGCACACCCCTGGGCTGTCACGAAGCTATCAGAAAAAGGTGGTGAAGAAATATCCACTAGCAAGGATCTGAGGGCTGGACAGAATGCTATATGGGGGAAGATTAGAAAATAGGAAATTTGAATCTAATGATTGTAACAAATAAAAAAAGAAAAACTGAGAAGTTGACAACTGGGCACAAATAGGTTCAAGCAGAGAGTGCTGGTGCTAAAGGGCTCTTTAATCTAGCAGAAATTCATGACCAGAACTAATAGCTTGGAGACATATGTTGAGTAAAATCAAATGGGAAACAAAGCCCACATTCTGCACAGTGGGTGATGGATCACTGAAACTGGTACCAAAGGAAGTGATGGAGTTTCTGTCAGGGTGGATCCTGCAGGGCAGAAGGGATTTGGGTAGAGGATACCCTCCTAATCACTAGTAAAATATCTGTTTGAGTATTAAATAAAACCTCTTACTTCTCCAGACTGCCTAGATGAGGTATCTTTCACTGACTTGCATTTTGCCAAAATCAAAGCCAGCTGAATAGCTCTGAGTGCCATGAGATAAACTCAGCCAAGAGAGGCAGGCAGCTTTAGGCCTGGGTTACCTACTAAGGAATAGAAATATCCTAGAGCAAGGAGACACAGATGTTTAAATATAAACTCCAGGAGCTGCCTGCTGAAAAGACTTCTAGATTTTGTGGCTACAGGAAACAGGTGCTGTTCTGAGTTGGTATTTCTGTGTACACTGGCAGTGGACAGGAGGAGAGCAGGTTCATCTGCCCATCAGGTAGACATCACACAACAGAATGCCCTAAACAGAAGAAATTTCCTTTGTCCCAAAAGCTAAGACAAGCTCATGTACTCTTGGTCTTATTCAAGCTTTATGCTGATCTTCCACAAGGGAAAACAGCCCCAAATGACAACAGCTGGGACCAGTGGTCTCTTTGCAGTTCGGTTTAGCTATGGAGGAAAAAACCCAACCTCCTCCTATCCCACAGAAGCCCAGAGGAAATGGATTTTCCTTGTGAGCAGTGGTTAACAAATCAGAATAACAATGTTTTGGGTGTATTCCGCGAAAGTGTTGAGTCCCTGCCAGCGAGAAACCCAACCTACTCCTCAGGGTGCTGTTTGCAATGTTGATCTTCATTTTTCACTCCCCTGCAGCATGCCAAGGAGATCCAGCCCTGAGTCTGCAGGCAGCTCTGGTGGGATTCAGTGCTCTGGGAATGCCTTTGATCCCTGTCCTGTTGTTACAGCAGCGGTTCCATGCTGCAATGCCCCTGCTCCCTGGGGTCTCCAGGGGGATGTCCAGGCACTGGCTAATGGGTAAACAGCTTCTTGAAGAAGCAGCTCTGGAAGCAAGTGAGTAAAGAGGGAGGTCTGAGTGAGCAGATGTGGATAGCATGGGTGGTGCAGACCTGCTCTGCCCTGACAAGGGAACTGGGGAGGTTCTTCCTGCCATTCTAAACCCCAGACTGACTGTGGAGGCAGAGCAGGGTGAGTAGCTCAAGTGTGGATGCTGTCTCTTACTGAGGTGTAGGTTCAGGCTGTGCCCAGAGCACAGGAAGGTGCAGTTCAGTGTGTGGCAGTGTCAGTGTGTGCTCAGGCAGATGGGATCTGGCACAGAGGAACAGTGCTCAAGAATAAGTAAAGGCTCAGTGTCACTGTCATATTTTCTGAAAAATCCCTTCGCCAGGATTTCTTCTCCTGGGAAGATGAGAAGCCTCAGAGAAAAAACAATATTATCTCATTTGCTTTTTTCTGTTTTTCTGCTTTGGAATGTGGCTGGAGATTGTTTACCAACAGGTGCATGTTTGATTGGTTCCATGTGAATTGTTTTTACTTAATGACCAATCACTATCAGCTGTGTCAGACTCTGAGGAGTCAGTCATGAGTTTTTCATTATCATTCTTGTTAGGCCTTCTAATGTATTCTCTATTCTTTAGTATAGTTTTAGTGTGGCACTCTTTATTATCATATAAGTACATAAAATAATAAATTAGCCTTCTAAGAACATGGAGTCAGATTCACTCATCTCTCACCTCATCCTGGGGACCCCTGCAAATGCCACAGCTCGGTACAGCCTGGAGCAGGCTCAGCAGCGGCAGGAGCATCCCCTGCTCAGGATCTTACTGCTTGGCCCCAGCTGCAGCTGAATGGCTAAGGAGAGAAGCCTTGGAAACATGCTGGGAACACAGCCAATGCCCCTACCATATGTGTCATAAATAACACAGGCCTCTGGACACATCCTCCTTTGATTTCTTTGAAAAACATTGAGGAATTCTGGCTACTAGAATAAGGAACTGCCAGGTCACTGCTGGCAAACTCCAATTCAGTTTCAGGGTCCTTCTCTCCTGGCAGAAGTCACCCTGAAGAGAAGTTGTTCTGCACACACTTTGGTGGAGCTGAAAAGAGGAGTTTTGTCCTGGCGCTAGCGGGGAGCCCTGTGAGGGGTAATTCCTGCAGCACAGAGACCTCCAGACAGGCAGCAATGATCACACCATGCTTTCTGCCAGGTCCATGCCACAAAAACACCTCCCATCCCTGCAGACTGCTCTCCTGCAAAACTCCATTTGCACTTTCTCAGAGAGCAGCTGGAGCAGGCAGGTTTGTGGCGAGAGGAGGAGGAGGCAGGAGGAGTTACACAAGGTCAGGGCTGTGCCTCTGTCCCTGTGTGGGGTACTGAGCAGTCTGGAGCAACAAGAATCCAACCAAACTGCCACAAAAATTCCAGCCATCCTACCATCTCCAACCAGTGCCCAAGAAACAAGGCCCTCTCCAATTCACCCTGGGCCTGGAAGGATTCAGGAAAGAACTCTTGCCTTTCTGAGAAGGACAAGGTTGGGAATTGCTGCTCTGCTCAGGAGCTCCCCATCCCAGAGTACAACTGTCCCTTTCAGTGAAGTTTATTGCCACTCTATTTTGCTCCTAACACTGTGCTTCTGTGTCAGGCTGTGTGCAGTGTCCTAAACTGGCTGCATATAATTATGTTTATTTGAGAATCCAGGTGTGTGTGGAGGGAAGTGTGGGCCTATGTGCAGACAGGTTTAATCCCTTGCTCTTCCAACCACATCCCCAGCTTTTCAAAGGGATGAAGAATGTAGAGGGAGCAAGAAAGGAAAAGTCACTACAGTGGAAGTTCAACAAAGTACCTACACAGTCAGACTGTACAGTGGAAAATAGCCAGAGGGGCCGTTTGCAGCACAGTCAAAGATGTTTGCTTACTGGAAAGCATTTTCTCTTCTAGTCTCTTTTAATTGAGTCCCAGCTGCAGTTTTTCCTGTGGCCTTTGCTTGCTCCAGACCATGTTAATCACCCTTGTTGCAATGTTGCAATTGTTTTCCTTTTTTTTTCTTTTTTTTCTTTTTTTTTTTTTTTGGTAGGGGCAGAGGTGTCATTTTTAAGCTTCCTTCTTTCTCAGTTTTGGAAAGCCTTTAGTACACTTCCATTTTCCTTCTGGCAGCTCACAAAATGTCACTCATTACCTAGAAGATATGCCTGGACATAAAGGCATGTCCAAAGACAATATTTCCTCTAAAATTATGGATATAAAGAGGCTCCTGAGCAAGAGTTAAGTTCAGCTCTGTTTATTTAGCCTTGGAATCTCTTTCTTCAACTGGTTTTCCACCCCCAGTTTATTCCCCATCAGGAATGTATGTTAGTTTCTCTTGGACATGTGGTCACCTCCATCCAGCTTTATCTCAGCATTATTGTTTTCAGGCATCAGCACCTGAGACCAGGGGTCTGAGGAGACCCCATCACCCAGCAGGGGCATCAGAAGAGCACACCCTATGCCCTTGTAGGTTTTGGAATCAAACAGTGGTTTCTCCTCTCCTCTGTGAACCTACAGACTGCTCCTGTGTGATCTCCACAAACAAACACTTTATTGTCCCTCTCTGTGTTCTCAGCCCCTCTGCTGGAATCAGGGTTTTTCAGTTGAAAACCTCAGCCAGGTCCAGGAAATGGGAGGGAAGGAAGGGGAGGTGGGTGAAGTGAATGAGGTGGGCAAAATCAGTTTTATTTCTTCTTCTTCTTCATTTCTTTTTAAATAAGGCAAAATTTTGGAACAGAAATATGGCAATAACTGCACTAGTGTAATTTTTCATGTTTTTTCAGCTGTAAAGAAAATAAGAGAAATATTCCATTCTGCCTGGCTTCCTAACCATTCTGCAAGGCCTTTATGTGCAGAGCAGCTTGGATCCTGCTCCTGCCTGCTCCATTTCTGAAATGATCCCTGCTACAACAAAATCTTTTTTTTTTTTTTTTTCCAATCAAAAAGTCACATGGCAGCAACTGCTCAGACATTTTGTCATGGAGGCATGCGGTCCTGACAGCCCTGCAGCACTGGCTGCCTGGATTGCTCCAGGGGATGGCAAACTGGTGGCACTGAGGCACTTTAGGTGCACAAAACAGAGAACATTTAGTGCAGATGAGGGATAATATGAGATTTCACCTCAAGCCTCAGCTGGCTCCTGTCCTCAAGCACCCCTTGCCACTGCAGGTGTGGACATGGTCAGACACAGCTCTGTTGATGGTACCAGGGTGCCTTTAGCCATGACATGAGCTCCAGAGCTCCTCTCTGTCCTCCCACACAGACAGGGCAAAGCTGGTGCTTGCTCTGCCCTTTCCAGTGTCTTTAGGGCTTCTCTTCCAATAAAACAGTTGCAGTCTGTTGTAATTTATCTGATTATACTGCTTACACACTACAGGAAACGTGCTCAAGGTTGTAGGCTCATGCTTTCAGTGAGCAAGATGCCAGAGGAAATCTTGACAAAACCTAAAGGGTCCCGTGCTAGGTTCAGTTGGTGATCCAAGCTCAGACAGATGGGCTGGAACAAAACTCCTACAAAACACAAAAGGTTTCCCAAGCATTTATCTGATCTCTGCCACAGAACAGCTCTCATCTTCCCCTGATGTACATTGGTTTTACACAATATCTCCACTGATTTCAGCAACAAGTTAAACACACAGGCCCCAGGGCAGCAGAATCCCACACCACCAGTCATTCCAAAACCATCCCTCTTGCAGGAAAACCAGAACTGTCTGCCACCAGCAACACCCACCATGGTAATTTTTCTATCCTTCAAGGACAGAGGAGTTGTAAAACACCCACTTATGGCAAGCAGATGAAAGCTGGAGCCTTTCAGGCAAGGTGTGGGATCAGCACCAAGCCCTGGGCTGCCATGGCTCCAAGTGTCTGCTTGATATGGAAAGCCAGAGCTACACTCACACAGGCACTGGAGCCTCTGAATTCAAGGGAACAATGAGCCTTTGAGACTGGTTGAAGCTCACACTCAAAATCCTCTCTAGTCCAAGAGGAGGAACTGAAAGTTCTTAAAGAGCAGTTAATCTCCTTATAAAATAGGTGTCTGAGCTGAGAACCTTTAAAGAGGAGTTCAGCCTCTTCTGTCAGCTAGCAAGGGAGCCTGGAGCACTGATAGACATCTAAGTTTTAGAAATTGGTGGGTGATTACGCACTCCATAAAGTCTCCTTATATCCTGTCCACTTTTTCTGGAGGTGCTGTCAGCCTTAAGTGAAACTCCTCCAGACAGGGGAAGAAAACCAGCACAACACAAAGGAGGAGAAACCAGATTCTCCCCAGATGTGAGGTGTGAAGATGGCAGCTTGGGCCATGAGCCAAGGAAGTCGATAAGAGACCTTAAACTGACAACTTTTTCCACCCAAATGCACTGGCTCACTATAAATCCCATGAAAACCACAAAAACTGTTGTTTCTGTGCACACAGGATCTGAGCTGCCAAAGTCCAGTACAGAGGAGGAGGAAGAAAAGATTGAGGGGTCTGGAAAATCCTCTGAGGGAGCTTGTGTAGGATGGGTAAAGCTCATCTGAGGGGCAGCATCCACTTGGCCCCACCACAGGATGTCCTATTGCTCTGCTGGAGCGCGTGGATGAGGCACAGGCTGCGCTGGAGATTTTCCCTAGTGCACAGTTTGACTTCTCACTTGTTTCAGGAGAGGGCTGAAACCTCATTTGTACAAAGATGTGGCCTTAACAATGAGAAATCATCCTTGTCTGGCTGCAGAACAAGATGTGGATGTGGCTACAGGACAGCAAATCTCTGCAGTGCTTCTGTGCTGGCAGAAGATTCCAAAGAACCATGGAATGGTTTGGGTTGGAACAGAACCTTAAAGGGTTCATGCACAGCCCTTCTGCCCTGACCCAGCTCAGCCCTTCAGAAGGATGGCTTTGCAGAAAGTAATGAAGTGTTTGAAACCATGTTTTATTAGAGAACTTGTAGGCATGGAGACCTAAATCTTCACAGGCTCTGCTTGTTACTGCCCAGGTCTGGTAACTGTTAATGCTCTGCTACCCAAAATCACCTTGGATGCTCCTAAGAAATGCCATGTGGAAGTTCAGCTAACAGGGCACTGGGTGGCACTGGAAGAGACACTGCAAAGCTGGTTCCTGCCGGCTTCACAATGATTTTTCCAGGTGGACAGAAAATATCAAGCTAGCTTGGACTAACAACAACTTCAGGAGGGTCAAGGTGAGAGCCACACCTGTGTGTGGCTGCAGGGTCTCTCTACACACTGTGCCACACTGAGGACATGTTGTGACCCCATGGCCCCATTGCATTGATGTTATTAATTAATTAATGGGAATGGACACCCCTCACAAGGTACAAAACTGCAGCAACCTCTGGCTAAGGACAATTTCTACTGAAGTACTACACACATCAGACTCCACCATGATCTTTGGTGAGGCTATCCATGCTGGGAATATACACAGCTGGTGATATTAAACCTTCTCATGGTATCACATCTTGGACACAAAAAAGATAGGTGAGCAATCAAATCCTATCTGTGCCTATTCTGTGCCTTAGAGAGCACAGCATGCTGCTGGTGCTTAACAGCAGTAAAAGCAGCCTTTCATCCAGCTTGGAGGAAGAGCTTCCAGCTTCATCACAGCCTCACTATCTGCCTCTTTTTGCTCCCCATTTTCTCTTTCCAAAGTTGGCACCTGAAAGTTTTCTCTGCATTAATTCCAGACATTGTGTAAACACTGTGCTTAGATTTACTTAAATGAGGCTGTTTCAGCCCCAGTTTTCCTCCCAAGTGGATTTCCTGTCTCATAAATTCAAGACATGAACAGTTTAGTTTTGCTAGGAAGGTGGAATCTCAAACTGATCCTCCCTTTGGGATGACCTGGAAGACAAAAGGGCAAATGGCATGGGAGAGGGCCTGGGGTTTTCTGGTTACTGGCTGAAAGAGGGGAGCCATCCTGCCATGTGCTGTTCAGGATGCAGTGCTCCAGGAGCCTGTTACTATTTGCCATAAATAATCTGCAACTTTTGAAATCTACCAATTTCCTGGCATATTTTTTTTTCCTTTGTAACTCAAGAAGATGGAAAACAATCTTGGAGAACAATCTTTTCTTACTGAGCAGATCACTGGCATTTTCATTGGAAAAGTATTTTCTCCTGTATCCAGATCCTCAAAGTATTTGTGACTCTTTAGAAAGGCCCATGCATACCAAATGTTCCCACACACCCTTTGTGCAAGGCAAGCAGAGGAAGTCCTAGGAGTAAAAGAGCTTTTCCTCTCAGCCTCTACTCACTGGGACTTCAGGTAATTTCTCTGGCAGCAATGTGAACCCCCAGCCACAATGAAACTGAGTTTTGCTAGTGCTGCTGAAGGATCTCACACACTCTGTTGTCAAAAGAGGGGTCTTTGCCAGAGCATTGGGGTGGATTTTCACCAAAGTAATCTGTTGTCTGGGAATTATATGATCACTGTCAGTTCTGAAGGTCCTGGGCTCACTCTGCCTTCCAGCTTATGGAGAGGGCACACAGCACAAAGAGACCACAAGCTCCACATTCAGACTGTAAATGAGGGTTTTGCTGCCTTGGCTGTGTTGAACAAGACTCTCCTACTTCTCCATTTCCTCTGCCAGCAAACCTCTGACAACTAAATTGAGCACAAAACATCCATGCCAGCTTGTATTTCTCCAGGAGGTTGAATGGTACAGGAAGGATTAAGGAAGAGAAGCAGCTTTTCACTCCCACCTCTGGTTCTAGGAAAACTTAATCAATGGCTGGGCATTGCACCCCCTGAAACTGCCTCATGCATGACAGCAGGAGAATGGTTTGCTGTCTCCTCTCATTTCCTCCTCAACCAGCTCTCCCAGACCACTTTGTCCCCCTCTTGACAGCTTCAGCAGTGGTGACAGACTTTGTGGGCCATGGACAAAGCTCTGCCTCTTGGTCCCGTCCAGGGATGGAGCCAAGCAGCCGGCGGGTCCTGGTTTGCCCTGGCTCTGCAAACCAGGGGCTTTCCTGGAAGTGTGTGGATGGCTTAAGGCCCTGCTGAAATCTCACCAGATAATCTCTTCTTTCATGTTTTCCCTTTATATTCATCCCCAGTCACTCTCCCAGCCATTGCCATCTCATGGCACTCACAGAATGATAGAATGGTTTGGGTTTGATGGGATGTTAAAGATCATCCAGTGCCAACCCCTCTGCTGTGGACAAGGACATCTTTCACTAAACCACTTTGCTCAAGGCCCTGTCCAACGTGGCCTTGAACACTTCCAGCCATGGGACATCCACAGCTTCTCTGGGCAACCCATACTGGTGTTTCACCACTCTCACAGGAAAGGATTTCTTCTTAATATCTAATCTAAACTCTCCTCTGTCAGTTTGAGTCCATTCCCTCTTGTCCTGTCACTACATGTTGCTGTCCCAAGAGCCTCTCCAGCTCTCTTGTAGCCCCTTTAGGCACTGGGAGATGCTCTAAGGTCTCCCTGGAGCCTTCCCTTCTCCAGGCTGAATGCTCCCAGCTCTCCCAGCCTGTCTCTAAAAACGTGCTCCAGACCTCTGAGCATCTTCATAGCATTGCATGCCTGCAAAATTCCTTCCTTTTTTTATGTGCTCAAACTGTTCCTGTACCAGGAGACCATTCTGGTGTGCAGTTTCACTCAGAGCTAAGACACACAGTGTGTGTTTAACTTAATTTAACTGGCTCAGTCAATAAGTTCTCTGTTTAATTTAGTGCTGCTCCATTCCTTTTGGAGAACAGAGTGCAGTCAACTGTCCTGTCCTGCACCAGCCATTCCAAGGGGATTTCACAGTGCAGGGAACACCAAGGGATGCTCAGCTCTCCGTGCTGGGGATGCTTCCATTGGGCACGGACACTCATCCACTGCTCCTATTCACTTGTCAGGTCACTTTGTCCAAACAGTAATTCCTGCCTTTGGTTCAGACTGTCCTTTTCTTCTTGGGAAGAAACCAACGGGGACTCCAGGCAGAAAATAAATCTCTCTCCTGTGTTTTTCAACTATGGTGATGCTTTAGAATGGAGCCAAATTGTACAGCAGAGAAGAAACCGCGACAAGAAAGAAGATAAGGACAGAATGGTTCACAGCCAAACTAGCTTGTTTTGGGGCTGCCACAGAGAAGGACCATCCATCAGAGACCTCAAAAGCTTTAAGTCCTGTTTTATGAGACTGGCAAGGGAGCTGGAGAGAAAGGAGTGATGTGATGGAAAAGGTGCCTAAGAAATTGTCCTCACTGCAGTGGATGTTGTTCTCTGGGTGATGTATTCACCCACCCAGGAGGAAAGGTAATGGGACTCTGCATCATAGGAGAGAGAAAAAGGGGCAGAAGAGTTTCAGTTCCTTGCCTTGAGATTCTCATCTTGGCCCAGGCCAAAACTTCACCAAGAAAACCCTTCAAACAAACACTTCCTGAGAAAAGCAACAAAAATAAAAGGATAACATTTTTAATCATATGGGACCCATTGCTTAGTCCAAAACTCAATCACAGGCTTTTCCTTTTTTTTTCCAAAGGATGTCTTAGTTTCATCTTGAAACTCTGCCCACACTGAAAGGTCTGTTCCCCTCAAACACATGGTGAAACTACCCTAAAGAACAGAGACACTGCACTGGAAATACAGCCAAACTCTGTGACCGGAATGTACATTTTGTATATAGACATCCTTCAATCTTATAAATCTTATAAATGGTATAACTTAGGAGAAAACTGTGTGGATGTGATATTGGAAGAGAGAGCATGAGGAAGAGAATTACCCTCTCCAAAATGGGTTTCAGTCTAGGATCAGTGAATAAATATCAATAATCTTTTCATTCCAGCTCATATCTCTGGGCTCCTCTGAATAACCCCAGCACAGGCAGATGACAGTCTCTGCCTTAGAGATCTTGGAAGCTTAGACAGCCCAAATGTGAATCTGGGGAGACCACGGGAATCCTGAATACAAACAAGGCTCTAACATGAAATATAAAATTATTCTGTAAGGTGTAGACTGTGAAGGGAAAGAAATGTAACCTTAACACAAGCCACAGACATTTGGAGAGCTGCAGCTGCTAAGCCCAAATTTGCAGTTTGCTAAGCAAAGTCTGTATGTCATACCTTCAAAAAGAGAAAGTGAGGTATGGAGAAAACCCAAACAGCAATTAGATGGGAAAAACAAGTTTTCTGAGAGGCAAATAAATAAATTCCTATGTATGAGATGTGGCTGAGGAAGAGCTCCAAAATGTTGTCCAGTGTTTGCTGAAGTGTTCTGTAAGGGCAACAGAAAGTGTTTTTCCAGAGATATGTGGAACACCTTAAAACCAACAGTGCCCACATTTTGAGGCACAGAAAGGCACCAACACAGATCCCCTTGTAGGCAGAATAACTGCCTAGCAAATGTTTAACATATGCACATATGGTCCAGCATTGATGGAGGAGATGTGGGCTTTAAAGTGGACCCTGGAGCATGTTGTGATGGTATTTAAACTCAAATATGCAACAATACTAAGGGAAACAGTATGAAAGTAAATTTGTTTTGTACTATTGGCGTGAAAGACCAATTCAAAAGCAAGTAATAATTTTGATTTATTTTAACCTGTCTTGTCATTCTTCCAATAAGACAGGCAGGTAAATTTTCTTGTGGCTATATCCAGTTACCGCTGGAATCAGTAGTAAAGATGCCATTTACCTCCGAGGCTGGGAACATTAATCCCAAATTCTTCTATTAAAACCTAGTCTAGACTTGCAAGTCCTGAAAAGACAGCAGGGAGAGCCCTCAAAAGGATGTCTAAATCCCCACAAGCTGGCACAGAGAACACTGCTTTCAGACAGAAGAAGAATTGATTCCTTAAGACAATATAGCAAGGAAAACGCTCTAGGGCTTTTACACACAGTATGAGAATTGGATGAAACCGTACATAACATTTGGGCACTGTCACACAGCAGCCTGCAGAGCATGGAAATTCCACGGCCATCACAGCATTAGTGGGCATTGATGCACCACTGAAATAAACCACACAACAGGAGAGATGTTCAGGAAAATAGCTGACAGCTAAATGTTCAAACCAAAAATATTCTCTCTAACATTTAGGATGAGAATTCCTGCAAACGTGGTTGAATGAGTCATGCTTTCAGTTAAAGGTTTTTAATGAAAGCATAATGGGAAGGTGAGGGCCTAAGTGAGATTAATTTTGGCCCCTTAGGTTTGGTCCAGACAGACTCCAGCCTTGTCCAGCCAATATCTGGAGTCCCTTGAACCTCCTGTGGGCATTGGGAATGTACAAAATCCATCCAAAATGTACAGAGGGACCTCCTCTCCCCTCAGGCTGTGAGCCCTGTGCTTGCTCTCTGCGCAACTCAGTGAATCTCATTCCCACCATAAGGAGGTTGCAAAAGGGAATGAAAACTAAAAAAACCCCAAAAATGAAAAGCAAGTATTTTGGAAGGCAAGAGACACCAGACCCAGTGGCCATCAACAAATTTAACAGATTGCTTCTATATGGCGCTTTCAAGAATCTTGAGTACAAGTTTTGACACTTTAGCAAAGGGTATAGTGCTTTCTCATGAGATGCTGTGAGATTTCTGGGGATGTTAAAACTGTGTAGTAAAACTCTGATGGTCTGCCCAATTGTGCACGGTATTTCAGAATTTAGAGATGCAAATGGATGAGCAAGGTACATAATGGAATTTGCAGAATTGCTTCTCTCTGTCTTTGGGTACTCTGCTGTAAAACTGGCATTGAATCCCTAAAGCAGCTTCTGGGAAAGGACCGATTTTATAAGGGAGATAAATCCAATCAGCCATCAGAGCATCTAATGACCCTCATGCCCAACCAGTTTAGCAATATTTTTGCTTAATTATACCCAACAGCACAGAAGAGAGAGACATCTCTGATGGGTGAGGTACTGCATGCAGATTTACAGAAAACCAGTCAGCTACACTTGGTGTTAGAGAACAGAAAGCAATCCAGTTGGAGAGTAGAAGAAACTGGAAATGAACTGTGCCAGGGTTGAAGAGAAGGTGCCAGCCAATGTATTTATCTTCACTTTTGCCAATACACACAATGGAGAAATGAGTAAAGTTCGAGTGTTAAACTGAGACTGCAGTGTGAGAAAGTTTCCATTCCAAGCATAAAAAACCCCAGCCTTCTTGTCTTTTCTGCTAGACTGTGATTCTGAATTTGTTAAAACAACCTTTCTCCATGAATACCTGGACAGATGAGATGCCATTGAATAGGCAGGAGGAGTGGAGAACCTTAGCATCTAGGAAAGAATGAGCATAACGTTGACAAAGTACATGTGTTCATGTCAGTTCAATCTGCTTATCCAAGTAGGAGGCCAATGGCAATTGTATGCAAATAACCAAAACAAGAGCAGAAGTGAGGTGTCCTGTGTGGATTTAAAAGCTGAAAAAGGGCAGTGTGATACTCAGCAGAGGCCAGCTCACTCGAGGACTTGTTTCTCAGGAAGGCTTCAGAGACCACACTGAACTTGAAGCCATATTTCTCAGAGGGGTGATGGTGCCTGGGTGAGATAATTCAGGTATGTTTTATGTGCCAGTGAGAGCTGGAAGCACAGCATTGAAGGTGAGCTGAAATGGAGATCTTGGTTGTCTCTGAGTTCTTAATTAGTTCTTCACATTCCTACTTGAATATGGCAAAAGAATGGCCAAAATTGTCCAAAACACATTCATGTGGGTGGGTACATGGAAGGTGCATGTGCCTACCTCTGTGCTGATATGGGAATGATTTTGCAGATGAAATGGGTACAGCACTGCAGAGGGGATCAAGGGCATGCTGGGGTTCGCCTGGAGCATTTCAAAATGCTGGACAGATTCAGACCTGAGCAATGAAGACCCTTCTTTCCTCTGCTAAACACATCTGAACATTATTGGTGCAGAATCCTTTCATGTCTCCTGTGACAGGCAGGAAGCCACACAAGAGGATTAGTGGGTGACCTCTGCTGTAAGCAGCACCAAGGGGTTTTTCCAGGAGACAAACTGCAAGGGAATCTGGCACTTATGAAGGCACAAGGATTTTGTCCTGACTCTAGAAAGGTGGCTCCTGCTCTTGAGGGACACGAGGAAGGGTCACAATCCCACAGGCTGGCTGGCTAAGCAAAGGGGTGATCCCTTTCCCTGCTGACACACAGTGATGGTTGCAGGGTGGCCTGGGCTCTGTGGCCACTGACCACCCTGTTTCATGAAAGAAGGCCCAAGTATCAGTGGTGAAGGGCTGAGCTGGGAACCCAGTGTCCCTCTCTGCACAGGGCTGGTGTAGCAGGCAATATTAGCAGAGTAAGAACCCTGCAGCCTGATGGGATCACTTACATATCAATTACTAGGAGGCAGCAGGGTATTATTTATACAATAAGTGCTATACAAAACAGCAGAGCAATATTTAGAGGGCAAATACTATGGACAGGAAAGCTACAATTTGCTCTGCACCAGCAGGATGTTCTGTGCACTCCAAAGTGCCAGGCAGGATGAGGGTGATGCCTTCATGCCAACTACTGTATGAGGACAGGTTATTATTTAAACCCCAGACACAA
>NW_005054313.1:779164-795699 GCF_000277835.1 Geospiza fortis | reverse complement strand
GGAAAGAGTATTATTTACTAACCAAACCAAAGGCAATAGCAGCAGTGGCAGCAACTGCATGGTGTAATTTACAACAGAGGAAAAGACATAATTTGCAGACCAGTTATTACAGATTGGGAGGGTGTTTGTTGTGGTAGAGCACTGAAGTATTACTTTGAAGCTGAGCACTACAGAGGTACAGGGTATTATTTATACACCAAACTCCAGAGAAACTATTTTTTTGGGGTAAGTAACAGTGACAGTTAATCATTTATATGAAAGCCATTCTGTAATTTCCAATATGTAACCTACATGACTATTTCAACCTTGAAACTGTGGTTACAGATGATGTAATGTTAATTATACTGAGATCTACAGCTGCTCTACCACAGGACTGCTAAGCTGGAATAATCTTCTGTAGTCAGTAGATTTAGGCCAGCAAAACTACTGAATCTGCCCTGCCCTGTGCAAAGCCTGTGGTGCCTGGGGATTTCCAGGGGTGTTTATCCCTGACCCTGGGCAGGGTCCCAGCAGGGGCTGCAGGTTTTGCTGTGGATTACAGGTTATTCAATCAGCAGCACAGTGACTGCTCTCTCAGCAGAGGTGCAAATGATGGATGGGAGCTCCAGCTGGAAGGGGTCAGCAACATTTTCATCTGTTTATCAGCAGCTGGCCTTTGCATTTTTTTCCCCACACACCTTTCTCATCCAGTCTGTGATCTAACCTCAGGCAGGAGATGTTCCTTGGTTATTTCCTTTTAGTTTCCCCTACAGATTTTTGTGTCCTGTCAAATTATTCCTATTAAGTCAAATCTGTATGTCCTACAGCCATGACAAATGATTCCTTTTTGTTTTCAGTGGTTGTCTACACTACTAAATAAACAAATAATAGAGTGTCCAAGTCTTCTGCCCACTGCTAACCAAGGGCACTGGAGAATCCAAAGGCACATGGAAATTGCCAGACCAGATGAAACCAATGGAGTGTGCTCAGACCAGCATCCTGTCTTAGACAAGACCTATATTACCAGCTTTAGAGCAAAGTTCTCATCATTGAAAAATAGGGAGTAAGTTGCTGAGGAGGAAGTTTCTTTTAACACGAGGCATTTAGTGGCTCCCTTCTGCCTTGAAGCATGGGTATTTACATTCCATATTCTCCCACTAATGTACACTAGGTCTATTCGGCATGGCTTAAGAGACAATTTTACTCCTCTCAGGCCTAACCCGTGAGCATTACCCTGCCAGAAGAGATTTCCTGTCCTGATCACTTCATCCCCATGACATGAGGTGGCTGCCCTTGCCTTTTTATCTCTTGTCACTTGATGTGGGCTCTGTTGAGGTGAGTCCCTTTCCTCCAGGAGCTGCCCTGCCCAGTGCTGGGCACAGAGGCAGGCTGGGTTCATCTCCCCACACCAAGGTGTCTCCGGAGATCCCTGGCTCCCTGATAACCTGCTGGCAACCAGGACTATCCAAGTGTTCAAGGGTCATGTGGTGCCTCACTAATATCAGAGCGAGCACCAGGGTCAGGCTGCCCAGACCCGCCTCTCATGGGACATCCCCTAACCCAAGTTCTTCGCAGCAATCACTGCTCCCTTCCATCATAAGGCCCATGCAATCAGGACACAGGAACTGAGCACTGAGGTAGGGCTGTTCATTCACCTGAGTTAATTTTAGGTCTTGTCCAAAATTTTCTCTACTTCAACTGCCCCAGCTATCCTCTGGCTTGATCTATAAGGTGTATTCTATGGAAAAGCCACTAGTTGCATAAAGCCTTGGTTAACATAAATAGCAACTACAAAGGTGAAAACCCAGAGGATTATGCTTGTCAGAGGTCTTTAATTACCCTACTTTAATCTCTTGCTCCCTTCTCTCAGCAGAACTCTTTCTGTGCCTCTCCTCCTGCCCAGCTCCCTAGCACAGCAAGGTTTTCCCACAGCCAGCTCAGGAACTGCCAGACCTATGGAAATACACAGGCAAAGCCAGCTTCCAGGCCACATGCAGCATGTACAGCAGGAAGGGGGTCCTGGTGGCTTCTGGACATCACTGTGTGACCAACATGCTCCATCTCCCTTATCCTTGCTTGGTCACAGCAGCAACGACACAGCTCCAGCTGCCTCCATCCATGGGCTGGAGCCTTTGGGAGCATTGGATCACTCCAGCTGATGGCACAGCAGTGGGGCTTGTAAAGCAGGGGAAGGAAGTGGGAGCAGGGTGCTCCATGGGGCTGCTACTTAACACCTCAGGGCATTTCAACAGCTGAAGCACATGGAGGGGCTTGGGGTACCCAAGCAGAATGGTTCTGGTGTTTCTCATCTTTCCCCCACCCCTCTGCTCTCTGCTCTGTACGGATCAATCCTCGGGGAGAGGGGATGCTATGCAAGGGAGACGTGGAAATTTTTCTTAAAAAAGGAAAGTCCAGTGAAAAGCACACGGAGGGAAAAAAAAAATCTCGGTGTGAAGCGTCTCAAAAAAGACTGCGACAAAACCCGCTGCCTATTCATCAGGCCAACAAAAAGCTTCTTTAGATTTATACTGTGAGCCCATTGAGAGGGAGGGGAGGGAGGCAGCTCACACACCGCCCTTGTGCACACAGCAGAGCCCGCAGACCTGCCCCGCACACACAGGCTGGGCTGTTCTGCCCGCTCACAAGGAAGCTCTGAGTTCTTAAAAGTAAACTGTAAGGTTTCCGTTGTTGCACTGGGCTCAAGTAAATTTTTTTTTTTTTGTAAATTTATATAACAGCTCCCTCTCTTTGCCTGTCCCTCTCTCTCCTCCACTCTTTAAACAGCCCCGGCTGCTCTGGGCTGCTCGGCAGCCGTCGTGCGCTGGCTCCCTATGTGGTCCAGAGCCGCTATGAACACGGCTTTTGTTAGTGATGCTGGGAAGCTGCCTGAGAGCGGCACACACAGCCCGGCTTGTTCCACACGTGGAGCCTGCAGAGGGCTCGGGAAGGGGGGGGAAGGAGGAGGAGGAGAGCAGCTTGGGTTAGGATGTCTTGTGGTAGAGAAGCCGTGCCACCACTGGCAAGGGAAAGGGGGAAGCAAGGGGATGGAGGAGGGTGGTGGAAAAGATGCCTCAGGCAGCTAAGAAAGGTCCCGTTGATTTTTAAAATGGGACCAGCTGGCCCTCCACCAGCCCACGTTGCCGCCGGGTGTCAGTCAGCATGGGAAGGCAGTGAAGTCACTGGGTCCATGCAGCTTGCAGGGGATCTGCCCCGGAGAGGGAAGAAGAAAGTAAAGATGGAGTGGATTTTGGAGTCCTGCAGCCCCTAATCATTATGTGCTTTCCTGCGCTTAACAACGATCTAACCTTTCTTTCCATGTACATTAATTTATTTCGGTCTTTAAAGTGATACCATCCATTCTCTTTTCCTTTAAACCCCTTAATGATCCTCACTTACTGGGAGTGTTTTACAGAGACGAGCTGCAGTTTGCTCTGATGGAATCTAAGTCTGCTGAATCTTGTTTAGTGTCCTCTTTTCCTTAGTAAGTCTTCCCCTCCACCTCTTTCACACCCTCAACTTCCTATCCTGTCTGCCCTCTTTGCCCATCCATCCCCCAGGCCTCGTGCTGCTGTCAAACCTGGCTACTGTACAGGGAGGTGATTATATGAAACATTAAACAGCAGCTCAAGTGGAACAGATGGAGCGCCCCTCCAAAGGCTGCCCAGGCTGCAGAAAGAGCTCAGCCTTTGTCCCAGCTAGTGATGGTGGGAGGTGATGCCTCCCCTTCTCCACTCTGACAACAACCTGAAACATCTCAGAAAGGGGCAATGTCCCCTTTGACCTGTCAGAGTAGATACAGTCTCCTCAAGCCAGCAGGAAAATATAACATCAAACAACCAAAGCAAAGAAAGGAATAGTTCAGCTTCCAATAGTGCCTTTGCAGGATTTGAAATCCCACAAATTTCAGTCCCCAAACCACTGGCCCCTCTGCCCAGCCAACTTCCCTTACTGGGAGCTTATAGATGGAAACCAAAGTCATGAGGAATGCTAAGAAATTCCTCTCTCCCAACTATTTCATTGTGGGATGTTTCCCCCTTTCCACATCTGGCAAAGCTATTTTAGAAACCAAGGAAAGCTTAACAAACTGACGTCTTTTTAGCTAAACAACTCAAAAGGGAAAGGTTAAAATGCACTTTTTATTCTGTGCGCAGAGCTCTACTGAGCACAAGATGTAAATGAGAAGTCCTAAAGAGTAGCAAATGAATGGAAAGTAGTAATTTCTGATAGAGATTCTGACAAATAAAACCTTTTTTTTTTTTTTTGCTCGCTCTACTTCTGGAGAAGAGCTCAGTTCCCTGAAAACTATTGCTAAAAATATACTTCATGTGTGAATGGCTTTGGAAAACGGGCAGGTACTGAGGAACACCCGGAGCAGCTCACTGGAACCAACCCAGGGGGCTCTGCCAGCCACCAGCCCTGACATCCTCACGTACGGGGAGAGCTGTCAAACCCTCAGGCACCCTGGCTCTTTTCATTCTCTTTCTGAACTTTTCAGCGCCTCCAGAGCTCAGCCCCTTTCAGCCCCCTGAATTTTGCAGCCCCTTCCAGCTCAGGGCTCACCCTTTGCCTGCCTTGTGGCAGAGCAATGACACCGAGCAAAGCCATGACCACAGGAAACCCCAGCGCTGGTTGGGACACTCTCCACAAATCAGGACAGCAGCCTCTGTCCCCAGAGCTCGGGGACAGGGTCAGACACATCACCTGAGCTCCAGCAGCAGCTGCAATCCGCCACGAACACACGCTGATGGCTCAGAGGGAGAACGGGGATAACCCTGTCTCTGCTCTCCCACCTCATGATTCTGACTGTAGCATCTCTGAACCCATCCTTGCTTCCCCTCCCTGCCCCGAGCCAACCAACAAATTTGGCACACAGCTGTTGCCCCTGGCTGGGGGTCTGCTCCCCATAAAGTGTGGGGTGAAGCTGAAGCCCAGCACGGGCTCCCCTTCACAGCTGCAGGAGGCAGAAGCTCAGGCTCAATATCAATTTTACAACTTATCTCACATTTCTCTGCTGGTTGCTCAGCAGGGAAACAACCAATCCACTGAGAGCCTGCTTCTGTGGAGCACTTAGGAAAGTTAAGGAAAAGACAGCAAGGAGAGAGAAGGGAGGAAAGTGCGATACATTACCTTTAACAGTTCGGTGCAGTGCTTCCAGAATCTAAGTCCCATACACCTGGCAGAGAAACGAGGTCTTTTTCGGTGTTCAAGAAGTAAAGAGCTTGCCACTTCTTGCTGTTACTGTATGTCTTCTTCACAATCTCCAGATGAGTTTTCCTGCGTTTTTGGTTTGGTTTTTTTTTTTCCTTCCCCGGCTCCCCAGAAGAAATCAAAATTCCCTATGTGGTATTTCAGGTCCTTTCAGGCAGTGGCAGCAGCAGCAAGCTTGAAGAGTAAGTACTGTGTGTGAATGGCAAAAAAGAGAGAGAGGGTTTCAGACCACATTAGCTGCCACTGGCTGCAAAAGAGACCATCAAACTCCTGTCAGCCTCCTTAGATACCTCTTGAAGAGCTGGCACTCTAAGTGTATTGGATCCTCCTCTGGATTTTAGAGTAAAGGTAGGCAGGCATCCAGGGGGCAGGGGGAAATAGGAGGGCTCATGGACCAAAAAGGAAGCCCAGCCTCTTGGAAAGAAGGAGGGAAAAAAAAAAAAACCAACAAAACCCAAACCAAACACCCAACCCAGAAAAGAAAAGAAAGGGGAAAAAAAAGCATTACCGAAAAAAAAATACTGTAAATAGAGAAAGCCAAATGGGGAGTGGGGGATTAAATTTAGCCCTCTGGTTTGGAAGCAAACTGGCTGGGGCACCACAAGTGGTTGAGAGAGAAGAAATAGTTTGTGTAATAAAAAGTGAACGTGGTTTATGCAAACTAAAATAAGATGAAGCTAATTAAGGAACCTGAGCAAAGTTATGTGTGCCTACAGTGCAGTCAATATCACTGCAGTCTGAGCAGAAAGGAGCTGATCCACTGGGATAGCCCAAAACCAGCAGCAAACAGGATAGTTCAGGGAACTTCCACATGGCCCCACTTGCTGCTGAGGTAGGGAGGCAGGTGATGGAGGGAAGGAAGGGATGCTCCTGGAAAAGGGAAGCGCCTGGAGCATCAGCGACTGATAAGTGATATAAAGACAGAGAAAGGAGGTGTTTGGGAATAAGTTTGCTTAGAGGTTATTTGGGGTGAACTGGGGAAAAATGGAGAGCCTGTACACACACCTGGTAATGGTGGAGCCTAAAGAGACTACCCCAAAACTGAGGAGGATTCCACAACTGAATCCTTGGCAGTAGTGAAGTTGTGAGAAAGTGCTGAGAGAACTGTAATGTGTTTTCTTTTTCTTTTTTTTTATTCTGTGGGGCTGCTGGTACCTTTGAGACAGATAAAAAGCTGTGACTGGGGGGGAGGAAATGGGTCTGTGACTGCAGACCTACACCTTGGCTTGTGCAGGGGCCAGCTGACAGCTGGGAGCAGGTGAGAAACTGCTGAGGTGTTCGCAGTTGAGAAAAGCACTTTTGTTTGAAAAATCTGTTGTTTCTAACATGGAAAAGAGCACCACCAGCCTAAAGTAAAGGTAAAGTCTGAAACTGAGCACAGGCAGGTCCCCCTGTGCACCAAAACCACGTGGCTGCCCTCAGTATCTCTCCTTCCATTTCTCTTTCAATATGATCTTTAATATCTGCACTTCCTGCTCTTTTCCCAAGATCCTGCTTTTCTGTCTGATTTGTGATATAATAGTTTCTCCTCTCTCCACAAATTATTTTGGTCCCCTGCCTCACTTCAAAATCTGCTTCCTTGACTGCCTCACTTTTTAACCTGAGGCTCATAACCACCAGCCCTGCATCCATCATCCTGACAGGTAATGCTCCCAGACCACAGAGCATGGAGCCTCACTTCTCCCTGCAAGTACCTTATTCCATCTCAGAGATTCAATACCAAATTTTGGTTCTGAATTTCCCTTTGGATCATCCCCCCACACCTTTCTTCCCCCCAGTAGTGCAGCACTAGATACAAATTTCAGAACTTTCCAGGTGCCCATCTGTTAAAAGTCCAAAGGGCAGTGAAGGAAAGCTTTGGAAAGGACATTGGAAAGGACAGTGGCTTTGCCATCTGAAACACTGCTTTTGGTGCAGCCCAGGACATGTTTGGCTTTCTGGGCTGCAAGTGCACGTTGTTGGGTCAGTCTGAGCTTCTTATCCACCAACACCAAGTCCTGCTCCTCAGTGAGAGTAAGCTCTGAATCTGCTCTCTGCCCAGCCTGTATTTGTGCTTGCTTCCCCCACCTCACAAGTCTGTCAGTCTATACAAGTGCTGTCAGCTCATATCAGATTTAATTCTTCATCTGCTGAGATAAACCAGGGCCCTACTCAAAGGGCATTGGATCCATCCAAGGGCTGTCACCACCTGCAGGTGCTGGGTGGGCTGGGACAGCCAGGGCTGTGCTGGATCATCACCTGCCTCCCCCGTGCACTAGCTGGGGTGTTTCCTCATGGGCAGCACAGTGTAGCCATGGCAATGAAGGGAGACAGGCAAAACACACTGCAGATGGGGCATGACAGCTCATGCTCCAGGCAGGACTCGGTATTTCCAGCTGGGTATAAAAGACATATAGACAGGATCTATAAAATGTGACCTGGCTGATTTTGCTCAGACTCACGTACGTGAGACACTCCGAAACAGCTCATGCCTGACCACAGCCCTTTCTCCCCGTAACATAAAGATCTTTTGGGAAATGTACATGTTTAGTTGTTTTGCTGTGGAATAACTGAGCCCTCTGTACCCTCTGCTGCTGCCGTGGTTTGGCAAAGAAAACCTCATTTGAACCTTTGGTGAGCTTAAGCCAGGGAACAGAGAAAATTCCACTTCAGAGCTGACCGGTTAGGAAAATGTGATGCTCCACACATAGTGGTTTCTTAGCAGCTTCAGGAAAGGGATAGAAACTGCTCAGTACCTGCTGGCTGTCCCAGTTTTTTGTCTGCATCAGGAAGGATTGGAAAAACAGCTAAATATGTTCAGAGAAATTGTGATTCATAAACTGCTCTTGTGTTTGTTTGTTCTTTAAGCTGAGGAGCAGCCAGGTCAAAAAAAAGTCACATAGATGACTTTTGTTTTTTGTTTAAAGAAGGAAAGCAACAGTTCATGGCTTTTTGAAATACAGGTAACATATTGC
This sequence comes from Geospiza fortis, assembly GCF_000277835.1. Classification (NCBI taxonomy): domain Eukaryota; kingdom Metazoa; phylum Chordata; class Aves; order Passeriformes; family Thraupidae; genus Geospiza; species Geospiza fortis. The sequence continues at coordinate 787,558 of NW_005054313.1, read as the reverse complement.
AAAAGTGCTTGCACTTAGGTAAGATTTTTACATGTCATTATAAAGTTAAAAGGAGGCTTATGTCTATTCCCAGTCAAGTTTAGCCTTCAGGGAGCATGAATATTTGAACAGAGAACAAACCCTGTGGCCAAGTAAAAGTAGATAATAGCTTTTCTGTGAAAACTATTGAATATCCAGAATTTATATAGGGAAGCAGTCACTGAATGAAAATGGCCAGAAAAGGGAAAAACACCAGACAGAAGAAGGTTGTGTCAATTAAGGTGATAGTTGCAGTTTTTCAAAAACAATCAAAAGTGGGCTGGGGTAGGTTTTCAGCCAAGAGAGAGAGGGAAAGAAAAAAATAAATAGAACAATAGTAGAATAAAGAATAAAACTTTCAAACTGCTTTTAAAAATTGTGCTAATCAAACCACTCATGGTTGTGAACTGCTGCTCCTTTCCTACAACTACCAGAGCAGTCATTGCATAGCTCTCAGCTTGTCTTACTCTCAGAATGAAAAGGAGGGTATTGTGTCCCTAAAACACTTATCATTTCTGGAATTACTGTGTTTATTAAAAGATAATTTGGCATTTTTAGAAAACCACTGGGGACATGAGAAGGGGCTGTGGGATCCCAGCTGTCCTGTGTACAGGTAGAGCGGGGTGCACAATTTCAGTCTGTGCACAATTTCAGTCTATGAACACTCTTCAGGTTCTGAAGATTTAGATTGGACTCATGTCCAAAAGGTATTGTTCATGCTTTTACAGTCAGTTTTCTGACATTGCAACAGACACTTGTCGATCAGCTGCCACAACTTCCTTCAGCAATCGATATTTGAGCTGTCCCTGCCCCGTGGTGCTGCCAAAGCTCTGACACCACACTAAAGGCACACAGAACCAAAGTGTTTTGCTCAAAGCTATGGGTGAAGGCAGTCTTAGAGCCAGAACATCTCCATTCCCAGCCCTCTTCCCTCTTTCAAAGCCAGCAAAGCCCTTATCTGCTGCAGCACCTCAGGAGTGTGTTTGCTGCTCTGCTAAGCTGTTTTTATGGGCAGTGATGCTCTGTCGAGCTGAAGCTGCCATCTTAAATTTGGGTTCTGCATTTCTCCAAGCCAAAAATCCCATGATGGGGAAAGCATGGTGTAATATAGAAATGTCCATGTCATTGCTTTAATCACAATGAGGAGGGTCATTGTATAGCTTTACTTTGGAGTCCCACTGGAGGGATGAAAAGGGACAGTGCTGACACACCTCTAGCTAAAAATTAGGAGAGGCCCAAAACCTCCTTTGTCTACTTAAATTTTATCCTGAAAGCATGGAAATGGACTGAAAAGAAACGAGTCAACATCTGGGGGTAAAAGGGACCCAGAGGAGCCTCCCCACCAAACACAGCACCTGTGCCCCTTTATTCCAGCGTGAATATCAGCCTTGTGGGTGCAGGTGGAAAACTCACCCCATATTTAAAGAGCCAACCCCATACACACACACGCATCTTCTCTCAGGCCTGTTTGCATCCCGGATTGGAAGCATTGCCCTTCCTGAACCTCCTGTGCTGGACAAAGCACCTATTGAAGCTGCAGTGGCCAGGAGCTCTGCTGAATGAGCTGCTTCTGCTCCCAGCCCGTGCCAGCGCGGGCAGACGTAAACAGCGGGGCTCGCCCCCACCCCAACGTTGTGGCTTCTTCATCCCCTGACTGAAATAGAATCCTGGGCCGGAGGGTGGGATGGTGCACACAGACCCAGGTTTGTTTGGTGGTGGATTTTTTAAAAAATGTTTTCTTGTTTTTTGCGTCTCTTGTCCCCTTGGTGTCTTTCCGATTGCGCAAGGGGGCTGTATGGAGGTAGCGAGGATGGACACGTTTGGTTAAAGATTTGGACAACACTGGATTGTAGCTATAATATTTTCTGAAAAATCTTTTCTTTAGGATTTTTCCTCTTGAGAAGCTGAGAAGCCTCAAGAACAAAATGTAAACAATGATTATTTGGTGCTGTGGAATGCAACGGGTGGATCTGTGATTGGTCTCATGTGGTTGTTTTCAATTAACAGCTAATCACAGTCAGCTGGCTCAGACTCTCTGCGACAAGCTTTTGTTATTCATTCTTTATTTTTCTATTCTTAGCTAGCCTTCTGATGAAATACTTTCTTCTATTCTTTTAGTATAGTTTTAATATAATATATATCATAAAATAATAAATCAAGCCTTCTGAAACATGGAGTCAGACCCTCGTCTCTTCCCTCATCCTTGGACTCCTGTGAACACTGTCACACTGGATCACCAAGATGAGGCCTCTTATGCTTACCCTGGCTGCCCAGTATCTCATCTTCACCCTTGGATGGCCAAAGGGAAGATCTGGAGGTGATGGACACCACCAGATTAAAATACGTGGTGTCAGGGCTCACACCAGCATTAGGGCTGGGGCTTGGCACACGGTGGGAATGGCCAGTGTCCTGGGGCTGCTCATCCCTCTGTTCTTCTGAAGGGCTCCCCAGGCATACTTGCTCTTGTGTTCTGAAGTGCAGGGAAGGGCTGACATCTCCTAGGTGAGGGGAGAGGGCAGTGGTGAGGTGGCAGCTTGGGTGGCACAGGGCTGTTAATGGGATCAGACATAGCTTCACAGTCCATGGTGCACAAGGGACTTGCTGTCCCTCCCACTGCCCAGCTCCATGCTCACAGTGCGTGTCCAGCCATCCTGGCCATCCCTGCGTGACAGTGAAACAGCTTTTGTCCAGGAGGCACGGTGTGGATTGCTCCCTTGGCCAGGGCGAGGCTGTGCACAGCTCCCTGCCCTCACACACAACTCACGGCTGTCCCTTTCTCCTTTTTTCCCCACTTGCCACATTCATGCCCTCACCTCACCTTGTTAATCAGCTGCTTGGACTGAGCCTAACTTCGCCCCCCTCCCAGCCCCCCTGATGGAGACTTGCAGGCTCAGCAAGGAAACGTGGGGGTGGGCACGGCACGGAATGTTTGTACAATGAATAAACGAAAACAGCGCTAATTTTATGTTCCTCCCAACTTGGGACGGAGCAACACGGGAATACAGCCCCTTTTGTACGGGCATGGGACATCTCCTCTGTTTGCCTTTCTCCCAGAATGCCTCTCCTCACCCTGCACAGTGCAAACAGGGCGCTGTTGACCTTGGAAGCATGGCAGGGGTTACGTCAAGCCCGGCAGGTTCGCTGGGCTGGGTATTTACAGCCTTGCACCCCTTGCTCTGGCAGGGCTGGCGTACACTGAGCACTCCCAGCTCCCAAGGGGGGCTGCCCACCTCTGCCTGTGGCAGCAGGGAAGCCTGGAGGTCTCCCTGACCCCCCCAGTGAAATTTGCTGCTCAGGGGGAGTTCTTCAGAGAGTTTCTCCTGTGAGCTTTTGTTTGCTCTTTTTGTGGAACAAGGTTTTTTATGGCATTTGTGTTGTTCCAGTGGAAAGTGTTTGCTTGTCTGAGGTCAGCGAGGAAGAGGCAGGGAGTGGATGTGGGAGAGCAAAGAGCAGGAAGCAAACAGGCTCTGGTAGCAGGTGTAGCTCCATCTGCCTCCTTCAAAAAGCTTCTCTGGGCTTGGTGGGATGTGCCAGGTGCTTTGGAGGTGGGAGAGGTCACTGGCACACCTGAGCACACCAATGCCCCTTCAGAAGGAAATGTTGAGCTGATTTGTTGATGGTGAAAAGAAAGCTCAACAGAAACACCAGCAGCAACCTGACCCATGGGAAGGGCTGCTCCAAGCTCTGGGTATGGCTTGTCCTCTGGACAGGCTTTGCTGAAAAACAGGAGGGATGAACCTGTGCCCCTCAGTGCTGAGGGGTGACTGAGGTGTTCCCACCCAGGGTCACTTATTTCTGGGGGGGCAAAGGCTTTCTCCTGAAAGCTGGAAGAAACACCTTCTGTATTTCCCATCCTGAAGGTCATGGCCACTGTGCTGGTAATTTAAAGCCTCTGCAGAGGACCAGGCCAAGGCACTTGGTGGCAAAGAGCTTTCCAGGAATCCTCCAGGCTGAGCAGCTTCAGCTGAGGAATAAAGGGATTGCAGGGAGACTTGGCTCTGCTGGCATGCAACAGCCCAGAGGTCATTTTTTAAGCAGACTGTCCAAGAACATTCACAGCAGGCAGTGGGCTTTTCTTACAAACTGGTTTTCAGCCCTCAGCAAGAAGTGTATACTCATCTCTTGGCCTCTTCTGTCATCTCATTAACACAAGAATCCCCTTGAGCCTCTTAACCCTCTCAGTCCTGCCCAGAATATCCATTTTCTCTTTCCCATTTATATCTCACTTCTTAATTTGCAAGTGAAAGGGGTTTCATTCTGGTAAACAAGAAAATGTTGTAAAAAAGTCAATCTCACAACCAAAACCCCAGTAAAAGCTTCACTCAGCTGGGCAGTAATTGCACAGACCCACATATAACAGATGTGGGTGTAAGATGAGTGCTGGATGTTGCTATCTGCAGCTGCTGGAGCTGCCAGAGCTCAGCTGCAGACCTGTACAAATGGAAAAGAGTGCAGGGGGCTTCTTGAGACATGACACATGGAAACCTCGATAAATTATCCAACCTCAGGGTTGGCAGTGAGTAGGTAGCTTGTTCCTTCCACTTCTCTTGCATTTATTATTAGTCTTTCTTTTTCAGTTCAACTATGAAATCTCATCCTCTGGTTCCATCACTTCACTCTTTGTTTTCCAGTCTTCAGCAAATGTGTCTTTTTTGTTTGCTGCAGAAGAGAGGATATTTCTCTTTTTGGATTGTAGGTTGGCTGGGTGGAGCTGGAGTTTTAGGTTGAAAGGCCCAGAAATATCCTCAGGGTTACTCCTCATAGCACAACCTCTACTTTTTCTGCCTGTGGAATATATAACCTGCCTCACCTTTTAGCTCTGAGTACTCAGGGGGGCAGATAAACCTCCCATTAACAAGACCATGGTTAGGGAGGAGGTTGTGACCCCTCTCATCCTTTCCCCAGCACTGGGCTGGGGTTCTCAGAGAAGCATCCAGAGTCAGGGAGATGCTCATATGGTTCTCCATTATTGAACACACCTCCAGCCAGCCTCCTCCTTTTCCTTAGCTCCGTGCTGCTGGGCCCTTCCCTCAGGCTGGCGTCTCTTTCTGCCCTCTGCTGAGCTTCTGGGTAGAAGAGATGAACAGCAGAGGTTTGAGCCTGGGTTGAGGTTCATGTGGTAAGAAAAACCTGCCTTGGTTTGTGCTGGTTTTAGGAGAGAACACTTTGAACTGCCCCAGGCTTTTGCGTCCGTGCTGGGATCAGACCTGCACTCCCTGCCAGAGCTGGGCCCAGCAAGGGCAGAAGTCCTCAGAACACCTTCCCAGCAATCTGCACACTCTGCTTCACTGCCTGCTGCTGCTTTCTTAAAAACCCAGCTGGGACCCTGCTTGGAGCTCTAAACAGGTCTGCCTTTGACAACTGCTGCCTCCTGGCATCTGTACATTTTTGGGAAACATCCCCTGCAGCTCCAAGGAGGCATTTCTGTGCCTCTCTCCAGAGGTTCCTGGGGCCTGAATCTGGGTCAGGGCTGGACAGGTCCACATGAGGAGTTGCTACAGTGGAGAGGAAAGCAAAGGACTAAAATCCAAATTCCCCCATCTTTATCAGAGCAGCTCTGCAGATCAAGGGCTCTCTGGAAATGTTATTCCTCAGCTGGGATGCTGAGATCCCAGTGTCAATATTTGTGAAGTGGGAAGGGCCCTGCCAGATGCAGCATTCCCAGAAACAAGCCTCTGTGCACAGGGCTGGGGCTCAGCCTGGGGCACCCCACACTGCTGCAGAAGCCCCTGGGCATTCCTTGAGGGCTGGGGGAGGCAGAGGGATGGCTCTACTCAGACCCCTAATCTGCCCCTTTGAGGCTGGGGTGAGATTTATCTGTTCTTCAGAGAAGCAGGCAGCAAGCATTGCCCTGATGCTGCAGAGCTCCAGCAAAATGCACGAGTGAGTTGATTTTGATGCTGCAGCAGAATTGGCAGAGGAGCAAGAGCCTTGAGACCTGCTCAGGAATGATGCTGCTCCAGCACAGTTCCTGTGCCAAAACCTTGCCAAAACTGCTCCCTCTGAGGGACAAGTTAATGGTGATTGACTCTCACAGCCCTGGGACAGCTGGGGGTGGGCAAGAAGGTGAGACTTGATGTAATGACACTGATATCAGGCTGCAAGGGTAATGTCCCTGTCCCCAGGAGGGGACCTGCCACCTCAGAGAGGATGGGCTGGGAGCCCAAGCATGATGGAATGGCAGGACTCTCCGGGTGAGCCTTCAGACCTGGCACAGCACAGCACGAGGACCAGCTGCTCCCAGAGCACTGCACTCCCTTCCTTCCTTCCTTCCTTCCTTCCTTCCTTCCTTCCTTCCTTCCTTCCTTCCTTCCTTCCTTCCTTCCTTCCTTCCTTCCTTCCTTCCTTCCTTCCTGCCTTCCTGCCTTCCTGCCTTCCTGCCTTCCTGCCTTCCTACCTCCCTCCCTCCCTCCTCTCTCCCTCAATATGGGGATAGTGTTCCCTTAAGTGGTAAGTGTTTGGTATTGGTGTTGGACAAAAAAAAAAAAAAAAAAAAAAAATCCCTCCCTCAATATGGGGATAGTGTTCCCTTAAGTGGTAAGTGTTTGGTATTGGTGTTGGACAAAAAAAAAAAAAAAAAAAAAAAAAATTCTTGCATGGAAGGAGTGGCATCCATGCTGTATCTTGTGCTTCACCCTCTGTCCCCTCTTTTCCCAAGCACTGTTAGAAAAGGATACACGGATATATGTCCTGGGTACAGGGAAAAGCCAGATCCATTGCATGGGAAAGTGGAACTGAGCAGCAGCTGAGGCTGCAAAGGTGGAAGCAGAGTTAGACCAAGGAAATCCCCACACCAGGCAGCGAGGGCTGTGGGGATGCGCTACCCTGCCCCTTCCCTCCGCTCTCTTCAGCCCCCACACGTAGCACAAACATTCAGCAGACAGCCTGTCCTTTGGCTTGGGACTACTCAGGTGGGAAATAATCTTTCAGGGCTTTTGATTTGTTTTACCCTTTCCTTTGTTGGGTCCTTTTACAGGAACCCAAAAGTAGCTGTTTTGAAAAGACAGCAGAGACTGTGTGGACCTTTGGTAACTTTTTTGACGACTGTGAGACCTGCCAAACAGCCCGAGAGAAAGGATCTTACTGTGTTGATTTGTTTTCTTTGGTTTATGGGGGGAAAAAAAATATTTCACACATAATTAGCACAGCCACAGAGAGATTGTATTAAGGGCGCTTTACTGGAAATTTCAAGGGACAGAACAAGGGAAAGCTGTGTTAACACCAGCAGCCAGGAGAAGGACCTTGCCTGCAAAACCGTGGGGAAGCACAATGTGGAGTGTTCAAGCTGCAAGAAAGAAACTGTTCAGGAGGGCAGCATGTGCACCAGGGGCTGGGATTAAACAGCTGCTGCAGGCCAGGATGCTCCTGCTGCCCTCCCCCAGCCCCACCAGGGCTGCAGGCTGGGTGGTCAGCCCTGGGGGAGACTCCACTGCCATGCACGGAGGAGAGCAAGGGCCATGAGCCCAACTTACTGCTCAGCATCAAAATCCTTGGTGTCTCCTTCAGCTAAAGCCACCCAATTTCAGTTTTACCCCTGTGCCAGTGTGAGAAACCAGCCAGTCCTTCTATCTTGAAGACTTCTTCAACATAATATAAGAACTCTCGCCTGCTTCCTTCATCTTCTGAACCCACTCCAACGAGAGCAGGAGTTCTTCCAACGCAAAAACTTCCAAGACAAACCAAGTTGCTCAGGCTTGTCCATCCTCTGGTGAAAAGCCCACCACAGGCCTCTCTGTCCCTGGGTGTTTCCATGAAACCAATCACTGGGGGCTCTGCGTTCCCTGGAGTTTGGAGTTTCCTGGTGGACATTGCTTACATCCAAAAACGGAGTTATGTGAGTGAGGTATGATCTTCTTCAGGTGGCATTTTTTGATCTCTGGAGCTCAGTGAGATGCCTGAAAACGAAGAACTTAATTTTCTGTTTTACTCTAATTTGAGGGGCACTGATACAGGAGCAGAGGACGGATGCATCCATGAGACCCACACTGGTACCTTATTGCAGGGCACCTTCTGTTTAACTGTCTGAGCTCTCCACCCACACCGAGGCATCACTTTAACTTCAGACACACAGAAGTACCATTATTTAAGAGCAGAGATGTGAAGTGCACAGCCCTGCCCAAGGCCATGTTAAAAATCTCTGCTTCACACGTATTTAGCTGCCCACAAATCAACCTACAGTGCCCTGGTACAATTGTTCCCAGGCAGGGGAAGCAGCATTTAGACTCTCCTGCTCACAAATCCTGCTGTTTCCTATGAAAATAATGTGCTTGCTGCTGGCTGGTTTGTCTTCCTTATTGTTTCTGCTTGCTTGGTTTTTAAATCTTACATCACTCTGTGGCCAGCAATGTCTTGGGTGTCATACAAGAGCCACTCTTT